>NW_006790551.1:1940061-1970694 GCF_000442215.2 Lipotes vexillifer
TCCACTGAGTGACACATCTCAAAAAATGTAACAGAGATAGGGAATGTTATAACCTATGTTGTAATGGTCCCTAAAGTAAAGATGTTTTAAAAGCCCTATTAAACATAGGGGCTGGAAATTGCCATTTTACATGTACTCCAACCATTTAAACTGTCAATAAAATTCTCTTAAATTTTCTGCACTCATGGGTAGAATAAAAAGTTATCATTTTGTACATAAAGTTGATAATAGGAGAAATAATGACTTAAAAAATTGGCGAAACCCTGAAATAAATTATGAATAGGATTAAAACCAACAAATGTATATATCTGTCTAAAGAAAATGCTGATTCTTTCTCTTCACCTATAGTATGTGCCTAACTGAATCCTTCAAACTTTCCAGCAAATTAACTGATTATGAGCCAAACACTAAAGGGAGATGTGCTTCAATGTGGAAAAAAAAATCCTGCTATTCATAAAGAGGTAGTTCTACTTCCCCTGCAAATATAATCTCAGATCTTTGTTGCAGGTGACACTTCCTACTGCTGATTCAGCCACAGACAGAAAGCTGTCTTTGCTTCGAGATCACCTTGAATGTTTTTGCCTTGAATTTCATTTTTTAGGAAATGAATTTGGTCACTCACGTTTTATTTTCTGTTTCTATTTGCCTGATATATCCTTGTCCATCCTTTCATTTATAACCATTATACATTTTTGTGTGTATGTACCTGTTATAAGCAGGATTTTAATTTTTTAAAAGACTTTAAGTCTTTGCCTTTCATATAAGAGCTTAAACCATTTACATTTATTGCCATAATAGAATGAATTAATTCTGATTTCCATTTCCCATTTGCAATCAATTCAAGTTTGTACCATAGCAAATAATGGCCATATCTTCACCTTGAATGTGGCTGAAGTTTCCAACCAATCATGGGCTTCGAATTTTCATTCTCCACAGAAATTTTAAAAATTAAATTCCCCATATGTTGGAAACATTCTATCAGCAACAAAGATCCATAATCCATCTAGCATGTAGAAATGTAGCTACTCTCAATTCCTGCTCCCGCTACGTTCCAGATCAGTCACATCATAAAGAGACACGAGGTGACTATGGCTTCTGTAAGGAACCAACCAAAATCAATTGCTTCACTCCTCAATTGTAAAACTGTTACAAACTAATATTCTATCTTTTATTATTATATTCCTTTGTGTAAACTCCACTAAGAATCTGACTCTATTTTTTGATGTTTGTTTGCTGACAGCTTTTAAAGCCTCACCTCTTCTTCTTCCCCTTCTGCCTACATCTGGGCAAGCTGATAAGAAAGCCTGGATGATCCCTCCTTCAGTCTTAGCATGAGTTTCAAACCCTACCAGCATGTCAGAAGCCCCAGCCTGGCCCCACCTGCTAACCAGAACAAAAACCCCAAGCCAACGGATGCAAAATTTAGTAGAAAAATCTTATTAAACAAAAAAAAAATTATAAAAGTTGAATTATAGAATTTAACTAATAACTCAGAAATGATGCAGGCAAGGAAAATTTGCCACCAAGTTCTTTAAAATGTAAAGATTAAATTATGAAATGTCAAGATTAAATTTATTTTATGAAAGAAATAATTCTGATATCATAATCTGACATATTTGTTATCACTACTACAGACTGATCTCGCAGGTACAAAAATCCAAATTAAACGCAGGCATCAACTGCATAACATCATTCCTTCCTAAAAATTAGATGTTCTGTGCTAAAACAACAACAATTATAAGGCATTATACATCAACCTAAAACCTCTAACATTTTTTATGTAGTAACTAAAACCCTATAAAATGCCTATATATTTACCAAACTATGTTTAAGATATAAAATGTTAAAACATAGCTTCCTGACAAACAATTCACATAGTTATTAACAAACAGTGGCTTTGCATGTTTTAATATTCTCTTATCCTCTTATCCTGGCAACACTGAAACCTTTACTAATAACTTTTGTAGATTCACAAAACATCTACAGGTAAATTTTATATTCTACCAAAGTTGTATTTAGAATATGCCTAGAGACTTTCCCTGCACATCATTTGTTAAAAATTTTGTATTGGGTATAGAGGATGCACATTCTATGACATTGCTGTATTCATAAATAAGAGACAGTCCCTACTGGGAAAACATTAACCCAGGAGATGTTCTGTGAGACAGCTGCATACTTGTAAAATTGATTCAACGGTATTTTACGAGAATCAACTAATATCACTCAAAAATTAAAGATGGCTTAATATAAGAAAATTTCTCAGTAGGTTTAGTGAGATCCTCCGCATGGTGACCTCATTAGATAACCAAAAATAGGCACTAAACACACTTTCCAAATTGAACAATATTGGAAAGCAGGAACAAAGGATGTTTTAAATGATAAAGAATATTCATTTTGACCTAGAAGCCAATGCCATGCTGAAAGGGGAAAACTAAAGTCGTTCCCATTAAAAACAGAATAGTCACATAAATATGTAATCTAAAAAAAACCAAATGGTTCTGATGAACCTAGGGGCAGAGCAGGAATAAAGACACAGATGTAGAGAATGGACTTGAGGACACGGAGAGGGGGAAGGGTAAGCTGGGACAAAGTGAGAGAGTGGCATGGACATATATACACTACCAAATGTAAAATAGATAGCTAGTGGGAAGCAGCTGCATAGCACAGGGAGATCAGCTCGGTGCTTTGTGACCACCTAGAGGGGTGGGATAGGGAGGGTGGGAGGGAAACACAAGAGGGAGGGGATATGGGGATATATGTATACATGTAGCTGATTCACTTTGTTGTACAGCGGAAACTAGCATAATACTGTAAAGCAATTATACTCCAATGAAGATGTTAAAAAAATAAAAACAGAATAGTACAGGGAGATCAACTCGATGCTTTGTGACAACTTAGAGGGGTGGGATAGGGAGAGTGGGAGGGAAACACAAGAGGGAAGGGATATGGGGATATATGTATACATATAGCTGATTCACTTTGTGGTACAGCAGAAACTAACACATTGTAAAGCAGTTATACTCCAATAAAGATGTTAAAAATAAAAAAAGAATAGGATGCCAGATACCACCATTATCATTTAATACTGCCCTGTAATTTCTGTTCAAGGCAGTAAAATAGCAAACCAAAGATAATGCTAAAAAAGCCAGGAGCCAAATTACCATTTTGATGATAAGATTATACATATAGAAGAGCTAAGAAAATTATTTGAAAATCTCTTAGAATTAAGAAAAAGAGTTTTGTAAGGAAACCAGTTATTAGACAACAATTTTAAATAAAATCTTTTTTCTATGCCACTTATAGTTAGTTAGAAGTGTTGTTTTCACTTAAAAAAGTTTCATTTATGCCAAGAAGTTACAACTCTTGTAAATGGCATTGTTACAAGTGTTTATAAACAATTCTCTGATTATATTACAAAAGAGCTATCACATCCATTCTCTAAAATAATACTCATCTCAAAGTTACAAGCTCTAATAAGCTAATAAAAAAAGGATTTCTTCCACAACATCCCTGTCCTATATTACCTGTGAGAACAATCTAAGCAGCCCAGAAACTGATCTTACTGAATATAAGAATTTAATACATGATAAATAAACATCACAAACCAAAAGATTATTCCAAATGGACTTTTGTTTGATTTATCCAGGAGCAGAGAGACTCTTTTTTCACTATACTTGAACAAGGGACTGTGAGGCTCTTCAGTGCAATAGCCTCCTTGCCACTATTAGGAAAAATCCCGTCTATGAAAAAAACAAGTACAGAAGAAGAGGTTCTCAGAAGTAAATGAGACAAATCAGGTCCTGGTGACATCACTGGAGCCTTAAACAGTGCCTGAGTCAGACCTACTCTAAAATGTACTGATAAATTCCTTTTCTATTTAAAACAGATTGAGTTCTCTTTACTGTCACCTGATATACCTACCAAGAAAAGTATATACCTTTAAGGAGTATGCAAAGTAAACAAACGCATACTTCAATAACTCCAACAATACAGATAAGTCAGAGACTCTCTCACCACCAATCTTTCATTTAAACAACACAGAGCTACTTTGCCTAAATAACTGCCCCAATACCTAGGCTATTTCTGCTACTTAATCACAAGGCAATAGAGTTTAAATACAGATGCACTAAGAAGAC
Source organism: Lipotes vexillifer (assembly GCF_000442215.2). Lineage (NCBI taxonomy): Eukaryota > Metazoa > Chordata > Mammalia > Artiodactyla > Lipotidae > Lipotes > Lipotes vexillifer. The sequence continues at coordinate 1,944,198 of NW_006790551.1, forward strand.
CACTATTAGTTATGACACTGACGTATACTATTACACTGTATATTTAAGCTTTACATTTTTATAACTGCAACTTTATCATAATGAGTAAATTTGCAAATATATGTATCCATGTTTTAGTTTGGATATCTATCTGCAGTTCAGTAAAGTACTGTATTATAGTGTGTTTCATAAGTAAAGAGAGGTTGGTATATCTTTCATTTTATGTAATGTTTTCTACTGGATTATGCTATGACTTAAATATAACTCAATGATTTGATGCCTCAGAGTCTTTAGCTACTGGGAAGCAAAACCATATGTATTTGAGTATATATATATATATATATATATATAGTATTTCATACATATATCAAAGCTGAAGGAAGTTTGTTTCATATACCAAAAATGTATCATTAATAATATAATCAAATATATTACCTATCTGAATATTTAAATGAATTTAGTGACTAACAATTTTTTTAAATTACACATTTAGTGAAAAATGTGATCCAACCTGATTCTCACAAAAGGTAAATTGTGTATGGATATACAGTATGTTTTAATACAGAAGTTATTTGTCAAAATTTAAAGAGAAAGCCACACTTTAATATTTGTTCCATTTGGAAAAGTGCTTTTGTCACATTCATTTACCCAAATCTAACAAGAAAATATAACTTCATCTGTAGGAATACTGATAAAAGACATCAGAAATGGCAGCAAATATATCCCCTTTCTACTAGACCAATTATTAATGTTACCATTCATGGGTCAGGAAGATGTTATCCATAAATCACCTTCACTATTAAGTGAATAACACGTACTCAAATTGCCTAATTCAGACTCTCCACCTGTAACTGTATAAGTGACTGCTTTATTTATTTACAAGCTTATTTTTTCTGACAATAACAGTTATGGTCCTTTTTATTAAATGTATAATATGTATTCAGAAACATGAAGAAATTTCATTCTTTTTTTGAGTTTAGCATTTATGGATGTCAAAAGGCTCAAAATTCAAACACAGACCCATAAATTACACCAAAACATTGAGGAAATGTTTCCTTCTCTCCTCTCTCCTTTTTAGGAATCTCAACAATCAATCTAGTTCACTGAGCCAAACATTCTCCTCATATAAACACACTTATAAAATAGAAAATTAAAATTGCTTATTTGGTTATCACATAGAGAAAGGTGAGCTTTTTTCAGAAGGCAATCTCAAACTGTGTCTCAGACAAGTGCTTTCTGAATTCCATAATAAAAACACTAAAGAAAAGAAATCACTGTGACCTGAAATAAACTTTCCAATTTATATTACTGACATAACTCTCATAATATTCAGTTACAAAGAAAATTTCAATCCAATGAGCCAACATAGTAATTTAGCTGTTCAAAAATAAATAATTAAATGATTTAACCTTTTGAATCGTACTGCTTATTATACACCTGGAAACCAGAGAGCCTGTAAGTCAATATTTTCATTGTCTTTCAGCCAAAAATATCAAAAAGATTCTGTTGCTTCAGGAAGCTTTTAGAGCAGGAAAGGAGAGCAACAGCAAGTTATAAAATACATTCAACATATTATTTTATCACTTCAAAGTACCCATATCCATATAATCTCTATCTGTACTATATTACTTAGATATAAAGTTAAAAGAAATGAGGGATAGGGTTGATATATTTTTGAAAGCTTTTCAACAACGAGCTCTGAAACAAAAGGGGTTTCCTGATAAACCTATACTTTTCAACTTAGTTTTTGGGGTTGAAGCCTTGCTAATATTATGCTTTACTGGGGTTTTGGGGTTGAAGCCTTGCTAATATTATGCTTTATTGGGTATTATGAAAAAGAATCCTTCTGTTCCTAAGCCTATATTTTTTCTATCAACATCCAAAATTCTATGTGCCATTTATTATTCAAGTTAGAAGAAAACAAAAATAGTTTTTAAATTTTTCACTTCTCTGATAAAGATTTTCCTGATGTATTCTGTAAAAAACCTAGGTCATCTCAACTTAATCTTAATTCCACAATAAGATGCTCATTTTACAAAGTATCAATAATTCGTAAGCTTTTGTATATTTCCTTATGCGTATGTATAAGGAATATCCAGGCTGTGCTCCTTTAACATCCTCTGCCCCTTGCCACCACAGGGCCTTTGATATTCTCTCTGCCTAGAATGTATGTCCCTTACCTCGTCCTCTAACTTATGGTCTCCTTCAGATCTCACCTCAAACCTCACTTCTAAAGGTGAGCCTTCCTTTCCTGATCTCCATGACTAGGTCACATTCCTCTATTTAAACTCTCCGAATCCTGATTATCTCTCCTCCCTATGATGCTTTTTTTTTTTTTTTGGCTAAGCTGACTATAAAATCCCTGAGGATTTTATACATACTTTTGTTCACCATCGTATCTCCAGAGGTTAGTAGAGTACCTAGCATATACCTAGCATACAGCAGAAGCTTATTAAATATATGTTGAATAAATTATTAAATGAAGCACAAGTATTTGAAAATGGTCATTAACCTGAATGGCTCTTGATTTCATGGTAATACTGAAGTGATCTAAAGTCAAGAGAAGAATGTTATACATTTCTTCCCTTAGACATGTGTAAGGGTTTTTCTGGATCCAGACTCAAACAATGAGTTCCAAAAGTTGTGTGTGGGAGTATAAGAACAGTGACAACCTCTACATGCTATTGCATTTCTGAATGAGTAGAAACCAATCATCTAAAAAATATTAAACATATATGTGCAAAGATATGAATGTTCATTCTACTGCAATTGGTCATCTATGTAAGTATATCAATCACCATTTTTTTTTGAAACACTTGCACTGAAATACTTTATTTTTCATCCAAGGAGAATTTAGTGTTCTACATAGATAAATTTCCAGATAATTGAAAAGTATTTTTAAATAACTGAACTTTTAAAATTTGAGTATTTTTAGCTATTGAGTAGTAATTGTCTCAGAAGTAACTGATATGTAACTCTTCTGACACAGTAAATAGTTCTAGGGAGGTATTACAATTTTTGTGTACCTTGTTTATAAAGTTTGGCCTTCTTCCTATATGTCATGATGACTTGCTGTAGTCACTGTGCTCCTAATCAGTTCTTTTGATTTGCTGTGGGATAGGATATCAAAGCAAAAAGTTCATAGACAAATGCCAAAAGTAAGAGTAATAAGTTCTAAGGGTCTCTCATAATGAAAAAAAAAAAAAAAAACACAAGAAATTTAGTAGCTAAAAAATATTTGCTGCTTATCAGAAAAGAGATGAAGTTGTAGCTGTTGGGAGACAATTCTCCATGAATCTATCTCATTTCCACACAACTAGACAATTAACAGTCAATTTGTTCCAGGACTATCTTTTCAAGAAGACTGGTGTAAGCAGATGGCCCTGGGAAGATGAAAACAGTGACTTCTTGAGCAAATTTATTTATTTTCCCAGACAGCAAACATAGAGATCTCTCCCTCCCCTACAAGCATTCAAGAGTAATAAAGAAAAAAAATTCCCATTTCCTCCTTTCTGCAGTAAAATTGCTACACTCCACGTTAATGAAGATAATCTCTCCTTCTCTGATGGTAAAGAGGGGAAGGTTTGCCAACAGGCTTCATATAAGATCAAAGTCTACATGTCAGGGTTTCTATCATGACATTTGGGGGATAATGTACCTCCACTGTGTGTACAGGCAAGACCTGGCCTCATTCAAGTTGCTCTCTGAGGATAGGTGATCAGGGATGAGAGCCAAGATGTTAATATTGCTGTAAGTATTAACTGCCTAAATCCATTTATTTACTGTCTCCTTTAGAGGCTGAATCTATGGAAGAGTAGCAAGTCAACCTAACAACTGTCACCACACTACTACTTAGAAACTTCTTGATCAACTTGACACTAGTTCCAACACTTACTAGTCCTATGATGTTGGACAAGCTATTTAATCTCTTTATTTCAAGTGATCTCATTTGCAAAATTTCTATAACAATAATTTCCTCAAAAGACTGTTGTAGGAACTTAGCTAAATGGCAGAGTAGAAAGACCCTGAGGAAACATACTCTCAGGGGCACACCAAAATTACAACCATTTATAGAACAATTATCAATGAAAAAGACCAGACCAGTAGGAGCAGTGGAGTCTTGATATAGTCAAGTCTCATGCCCCTGGTCGTGGACCCATAAACTGGAGAATAATTACAATGAAAGAGGTTCTCCCCAAGAAGTTAAGGATCTGAGCCCAACATTAGGCTCCACAGCCTGGAATTCCTGCACTGGGAAGATGAGCCCCCAGAACATTTGGCTTTGAAGGTCAGTGGATGGCTGGGCGAAACAGAGATTCCGCTCTTAAAGGGCACACACAAAATCTCACATGCTCCAGGACCCACGGAAAAAGCACTGAAAAGAGCCTGGGTTAGACCTACCAGCTAATCTTAGAGAGTCTCATAGAGCGGCTGGAGGCAACTGCAGCTCACCTTGGGCACACAGACACTGGTGGCAGCCATTGTGGGTAGCTCATTCTACCATGTGGACACTGGTACTAGCAAACGCCATTGTATAATCCTCCCTCTAGCTTATTAGCCTCAGGACCCAACCCCATTCCTGCCCAACAGTCTGTAAGCACCAGTACTGGGATGCCTCAGGCCAAGCAACTAACTGGGCAGGGACAGCCCCACCAACCAGCAGACAGGCAGCCAGCCTTAAGACTCACTGAGCCCACAGCCACCCCTGGTCACAGCCCTGCCCACAAGAGGGCCCAGGACCTGGCACCACTCATCAGTGTACAAGCACTAGACCAAGGACCCCCAGGACCCCACAGGTAGAGACCCCAGGAACAAGTTACACCAATCAGTGGGCAAGCACCAGCCCCAGAATCCCTGGAACCACCCACCACTGAGCCTGCTCTAGCCTCGGGACCAGCCTTACCCACTAGTTGGAGGACACCAGCCCCAGGACAACCACAGCCCTGCTGCCTGCAGACCCAGCCCACCCACCAGCAAGCCAGATCCTGACCTGGGACTAGTTGGACCCAGCCCCACCCACCAGTGAGCCTGCTCTAGCTCTGAGGCCATCTGGGGCTCCACAGCCAGCTGCCTCATGACCCAACCCTGCCAACCAGCAGTTGGTAGGCTCTGCACAAGCACAGCCTGGCAACCAACTGGACCAGGGGCCAGCCATGCATATCAAACCACGCACAGTAGTCAGCTCACCACAACAGAAGGACCCACACAGGCCACATAGGGGGCACCCATAGAGCATATAGCTCTGGTGACCAGAGGGGAGTATGTTGCTGGGACGCATAGGACATCCCCTACAAAAGGTCACTTTTCCAAAGTCAGGAAATATAACCAACCTACCAGATACACAGAAGTAAAAAACAGCATGTTAGGCAAAACAAGGCACAGCGGATCATGTCCCAAACAAAGAAAGGAGATAAAACCCCAGAAGAAGAACTAAGTGAAGTGAAAATGGCAAATCTAACCAAGAAAAAGCTCAGGGTAGCCGTCATAAAGATGGTCAAAGAACTTGGAAGAAGAATGGATGCACAGTGCAAGAAGCTAGAAGTTTTTAACAAAAAGTTAGAAAATATAAAGAACAACCAAACAGAGATGAAGAACACAGTAACTGAAATGCAAAATACAAGAAGGCATCAACAGCAGACTAAATGATACAGAGGGACATATCAGCGAGCTAGAAGACAGAGTGGTGGAAATCACTGATGTTAAGCAGAAAAAAGAAAAAAGAATGAAAAAAAATGAGGGCAGTTTAAGAGACCTCTGGGACAACAACAAGTATACTAATATTCTCATATAGGGGTCCCAGAAGGAGAAGAGGGAGAAAAGGGGGCATAGAACATACTGGAAGACATAATAGCTGAAACCTTCACTAATGTGGGAAAGGAAATAGGCATCTAAGTCCAGGAAGCACAGAGACTCAAACAGGATCAACCTGAAGAAGACCACACCAAGATGCACTGTAATTAAAATGGCAAAAATTAAAGATAAAGAGAGGATATTAAAAGTAGCCATGGAAAAGCAACAAGTTACATACAAGGGAACTCCCATAAGGCTATAAGCTGACTTTTCAGCAGAAATTCTGCAGGCCAGAAGGGAGTGGCATCATATATTTAAAGTGATAAAAGGGAAAATTCTACAAACAAAAATACTCTACCCAGTAAGGCTCTCATTCACATTTACTGGAGAGATCAAAAGTTTCACAGACAAGCAAAGGCTAAAAGAGTTCAGCACCACCAAACCAGCTTTACAAGAAATGCTAAAAAAAGGGCACAACTAGAAACATGAAAAATACAAAATGAAAAAGCTCATTGGTAAAGGCAAATATACAGTAAAGGTAGTAAATCAACCACGTTCAAAGCAAGTAGGAAGTTTAAAAGACAAAAGTAGTAAAACCATCTATATCCACAACAAGCAGATATAGGATACACAAAAAATACAGATGTACAATGTGATTCAGAAACAGTAATCATGAGGGAAGGAGAGTACAAATGATGGAGTGTTACAACGTGTTTGAAATTAATAGATCAGCAACTTCAAACAATCGGTAGATACATTCCTATATATAAACCTCTTGGTAGCCACAAACCAAAAATCTATAATAGATACACACACAAAAAAGAGAGAAGAATCCAAATATAACACTAAAGATGGTCGTCATATCACAAGAAAAGAGAGCAAAAGAAAGGAACAAAAAAGAACTATAAAAAAACCCCAAAACAATGAACAAAATGATAATAATAACATACACATCAATAATTTTTAAATGTAAATGGACTAAATGCTCCAACCAAAAGACAGAGTAGCTGGATGAATACAAAAACAAGACCCATATATATTCTGCTCACAAGAGACACACTTCAGATCTAAAGATACACGCAGACTGAGAGGCAGCGAATAGAAAAAGGTATTCCATGCAAATGGAAATCAAAAGAAAGCCAGGAGAGCAATACTTTTATTACACAGAATAGACTTTAAAACAAAGACTGTTACAAGAGACAAGAACACTACATAATGATCAAGGGATCGATCCAAGAAGAAAATATAACAATTGTAAATATATATGCACCAAATATAGGAGTACCTAAATACATAAAGCAAATATTAACAGACATAAAGGGAGAAATTGACAGTAACCCAATAATAGCAGGGTACTTTAACACCCCACTTACATCAACAGACAGATCATTCAGACAGAAAATCAATAAGGAAACATTGGCCTTAAATGGCACATTAGACCAAATGGATTTAATTGACATTTATAGAGCATTCCATTTGAAAGCTGCAGAATACACATTTTTTCAAGTGCACATGTAACATTTTCCAGGATAGATCACATGCTAGGCTAGTAAAACAAGTCTCTGTAAATTTAAGAAAATTGAAATCATATCAAGCATCTTTTCCAACCACAACCCTGTAAGACTAGAAATCAACTACAAGAAAAAACTGCAAAAAACACAAACACATGGAGGCTAAACAATATGCTACTAAACAATCACTGGATCATTGAAGAAATCAAAGAGGAAATAAAAAATACCTGGAGACAAATGAAAACAAAAACCCAATAATCCAAAATCCATGGGATGCAGCAAAAGCAGTTCTAAGAAGGAAGTTTATAGTGACACAAGCTTACCTAGGAAACAAGAAAAATCACAAATAAATAACTTAAACTTACACCTAACGTAACTAGAAAAAGAACAGAAAACAAAACCCAAAGTTAGTAGAAAGAAAAAAAAATTATAAAGATCAGAGCAGAAATAAATGAAACAGAGACTTAAAAATACAAGAGAAAAGATCAATGAAACTAAGAGCTGGCTCTTTGAAGAGTTAAAACTGACAAAACTTTGGCCAGACTTATCAAGAAAAAAAGAGAGAGAACCCAAATCAATAAAATCAGAAATGAAAAAGGAGAAGTTACAACTGACATCACAGAAATACAAAGGATCATAGAGGTTACTAAGAGAAACTATATGCCAATAAAATGGACAACAATTTATCTTTAATTTTTGCCATTTTAATTACAGTGTGTCTTGGTTTGGTCTTCTTCGGGTTAATTCTGTGTGGGACCTTATGTGGACTGTGTGGATCCTTCTGTTGTGGCAGACTGACTACTGTGGATGATCTGGTATGCATGGCTGACCCCCAGTACAGTTGGGTTGTCAGGCCATGCCTTATGCAGAGGCTGCCAGCCACTGGTTGGCAGGGCCAGGTCATGAGACAGCTGGCTGTGGAACCCCAGGTGGCCCTGAGGCTAGTGCTGGCTCACTGGTGGGCAGGGTCCAGGAGATCCCACCCACTGGTGGGGGAAACTCAGTCCTGGGGCTAGTTCCAGCCCAATGGCAGGCAAAGCTGGGCCATGGGATCTGGTTGCAGGGTCCAGGGGTCTCAGAGCTGGTGTCAGAACTGCTGGTGGGTGGGGCTGATTCCTGACACAGCTGGCTACAGGGTCTGGGGATGTCCTAAAGGTTGTGTTGGCCTTCTGGTGGGGGGGACCAGGGACCAGCTATTCCCAGGACTGGTACTGGCCTACTGGGGCATGGGCTGGGCCCTGCCACAGCAAACTGTGGGACTGTGGTTGTCCTGGGGCCAGTGCCCACCCACTGATGGTAAGGCTGGTCCCAAGGCTAGAGCAGGTCACTGATGAGTGGGGCCCAGTCCTGGGCCATCTCATGGGCAGGGCTGTGTCCAGGGGTGGCTGTAGGCTTAATGCGTCTCAAGACAGCCTGTCTGCTGGTTGGTGGGGCTGTGTTCCTGTCCAGTTAGGTGCTTGGCCTGAAGCATCCCAGCACGGTGCCTACAGGCTGTTAGGCGGGAGTGGGGCTGGGTCCTGAGGCTAATAAGCTAGAGGGGGGATTATACAATGGTGATTGCTAGCACCAGTGTTGACGCAGTAGAATGAGCTCTCCGAAATGGCTGCTGCCAGTGTCTACATCTCCAAGGTGAGCTGCAGTTGCCTCCGGCCAAATGCCATCACATTGGGGATTAGGTTTCAACATACGAATTTTGGGGAGACACGTTCTGTCTCTAGAAAATACTAAGATTTTATTTGCCTATTTGTCTACTTGACTCTTGCTTTCTCATAAGCACATATATTCTTGTATTTTAAATGTTTCTCAGTTTCATTTTCTAATACAAGTGTCAGTAGATACAACCCACATAAACAAAAGTTCTTTAGGATCCTCAATCATTTTAAGAGTGTGAAGAGGTCCTGAGGCCAAAAAGTTTGAGAACCAGTGACCTACAACCTAAATGATAAATTAAGAGAGAAAATGATCAAACAAAAAGTGTTGCTACATCTATAGAACTACTTTTTAAAATATCACATAAGTGAAAATACAGTTGACCCTTGAACACCACAGGTTTAAACTGCAAGGGTCCACTTATACGCAGATTTTTTTCAATAGTAAATACTATAGTATTACATGATCCGAGGTTGGCTGAATCCACAAATGCCAACTATGGATACAGAGGAACTATGTATACAGAGACCCAAGTAGAAGTTATACACAGATTTTCAACTGTAGGGAGGATCAGCACCACAACCCCTGGGTTGTTGAAGGGTCAAGTGTAGTAAAAAATTAATTTTACAAGTTGTATTGATAAATCCTAAATGTCTAAATGTACCAATAAAATATAATAAAAATAAAACACAAAGCAAAATTCACTAATATTAAATATTCCCACTCTCCCAGGATGATACGGACTGAATTGTGCACCCCGCAAATTCATATGTTAAAGCCCTAACCCCCTCCCCTAGTGTGACTATATTTACATAGGGCCTTTAAAGAGGCAACTAAGGTTAAATTAGGTCATTAAGGGTAAGGGTGGGGCCCTGATCCAATAGGACTTGTGTCCTTATAAGAAGAAGAGATACCAGGGATGCAGGTGCATAAAGAAAGGCCATATAAAGAAAGAGCAAGAAGGTGAACAACTATAAGCCAAGAATAGAGTTCTCAGAAGAAACTAAACATGCCAACACCTTAATCTTGGACTTCAGCCTCCAGAATTGTGAGAAAACAAGTTTCTGCTGTTTAAGCCACCAAGCCTACAGCATTTTGTTATAGCAGCCCTAGCAAACTAATACACAGGACTAAACTTTTTCATCTTATTCTAATGACCTTCTGTAACTTTTGACTATTTTAGTGAGAATCATAACGGCAGAAAAAAGACATCGTGCAAGTCCCCACAACATAGTCCTAATTCTTTTATTCTCTTTGCTCCTTTGAAAACTTAAAACTTAATATAAGGGTAGTTTTCCAGAAATAAAATAAATTTTATCTCAGACACAGAGCTTGAATGTCATCTCAAATGTGATCCTGAAAAAATCTATGTTTTTTCTCTCCCTAACTGTAAAGCAAGTTGATCACTGCAAAAATGAACAAACTATCAAACATGAAGAAAACATTTACTTTTTAACAAAAAGTGGGGCACTGTGTTTGTAGTATACCCTTATTTGGCTCCTTAGGCAAAGAATATCTTCTAAGAATATTATAAAGGGAAAGCTAGCCCACAATTACTACTATTATTATCATCATCATTATCATCATTTAGGAGCCCTCATAATATTCTTCTCTTAAAAACTTACATGAAAGAAACCAAATTCATCACTAGCCAGCCTATCAGATTTAAGGGAAAGAATAATTCCTAGAATTGCTAAGTCTTCCAATTCCCCAGGACCCCAGCCTCCAGATTCCTAAATTCAGAGCACTAGATTTAAAATATTACTTTACTGTGTTATGGGAAAAGTGACCATTTCATAAAATAGTTTTCCTAATTCAGTGTTTTAAGTTTATACTCATAGCCTGCATTTGTGGTGACCCTGAACATTAATGAACAAAGGCATCTCAGTAAATTAAAAAAAGAAGCAGAAGTGCAAAGATAAATGTGCACAGTCAATATCTTCCCATCATTTACACCCAGGATATTACAACCAATGTAATTAATCTACCCTTATAAAAGTTTTTGCTGCCACTGAAAAAAATAGACAGTCTCAGATATAATTCAATACTAAATGTGCATACTTCGACTATAGACATGATTTTCCTTTTATTTAAACCAGTTAGATGGATCAAATATATGTCTCTAAGATTTTACTATCTTAAATTTGGAATTTAGTATCATATGTTATAAGGTATCATCTTATTTGAACTCTACTATATAAAGGGAAGGAAATCTTGAAATACATTGTATTTATGATGTAAAAGCATCATCAATAATAACCATGTCTATTACATACTATGTTTCTAGTAAAGTCTTTCAATATACTATTAAATTCAAATAATCTGAATAAAAATTTATCAACTTATGTCTAAGTTACAATTCAATTGTTTCCTAGCTTTCACAGAGGTTCAAAATAGTTATATTTTAAATATACATTTAAGGAATTTCCCTCTCCTCCAAAATAATATTTTTGCATAAACTGTTCACAAATATGAATCCACATGGGCAGGCTTTTGGTTAAAAGTATCTTAATATATCATCATTACTCAAAATATTTTGCTCACACCCTAGTAGGTAAATATAGATGTGTCCTATATAGGATGACTTTGCATGTCCTCCAGGTAGGCCCAGAGGGCAGTGTTGGCAATAATGACCCATCTGTTCACTACTGGCAACCAGAAAACTTCTAATGAAGACAGATGTGGGTCACCCTGTACAAGCAGGCTGCAGGGTGTTAATGAATCCACCTAATGGTCACTACCTGCCACTCTTAACTGATTGATGACCTAAAATGTTTATTTTGAAAAGCAGAGATGAGTATTTCACGTACTCATCAGTCTTACCGGGACACTGCTTTCACTTTCTCTTACAAACTCATTCTTTACTACTTGTCTTTATCAATTCTTAGAAAATATTACAATTATTTATTAGACTCAGTCTTTTAAAGTAACCCTGCTGCTAGCACTTTTGAGAAATTAATTCCTCTTAAATTTCTCTACTGACTGACTCACAGGTATCAGCTCTATATGGTGATACAGCAACACTATATATATGAAACACAAAAGGTGATATTTTCTTTTATAAAATTCTTTAGGTACATTTATATATGTTATCATTGATATCAATCTGTCTAAAATGTTACTTTTTAAGATATATTTTCAATACCTGCTTTGAAATAAAATTATGATTTCACTCCAGATTCCAAAAAGAATGTTCACTTATAGAGACAAATTCATGAAATATTTATATGCCCATAAAAAATGTATACAGATGGTCATTTTACTTTCCAAAAGATGCTATGGGTAAGACTCGAGAAACATAATTTATGTAGTTGCTTTTCAGAATAAATCTGTATTACATTGTACCTAAAATCTTAAAGAAAATCTAATGCAGCCATAAATTGGTTCTTAGAAAAATTGGTACATATAAAAGGTGAATATATACAATCAAAAAGTGAAAACATACAACTTTTTAAAATACACATTTTATGTATAAATAAAACTATAAGAAATATTATATAAAGTAATTGTTTAAGTTTGAAGGAGTATCTATAGTTTACAAACTATATTGCTATAAATTTCATTTTCTTATAGAGATTTAAAACAACCTGCTGTTGCTTCAGTCACAAATGGACAACTTATAGCAAATCTGTTTACTTGATTGGGAACTATGATTGACCTTCACTGAGATTACCTGTTACCCCTTAACAGTTAAAATTCATATGTGAACACATGCACACAACATATATAAACACACACATGACCCCAATAAGTTACTAGAGAAAAAAGGTGTTCCTTTTAGGCTAATAAATCTAAAATATCCAATAAAAAATCAATGTAAATTTTTAAAAAACAGGATAGGACCACTGAAATCATTTAAAATGAGGCAAATTCAAAGTACAATTCTAAACACAGCAACAGTACAATCACATTATGAAATACAGCAAAGATTAGTTTTACTCATATGAAGGCAGTGATGTAGTTATCACAATTTCTTTCTTCAAAAACAGTACACAAAGATGAATTACACATGGCTGCTTCTGTCCCTGAATTTTAGGGTATTACATTAGAAATTAGGGACTTTTTTTCAAACAGCAGCAATCAATATATGTAATAGCTTAAATGCAATAAGTGCTTTCACACACATGGTCTCATTTCTTATACAATCCTGTGAAGTAGGAATTATCATAACTAATTTTCTAAATTAAAAAACTCTGAGAAATTAAGTTACTTTTCAACATCCACACTTAATAATAAGAGATGGATTAAAATTTCACATCCAGGGCTTCCCTGGTGGCGCAGTGGTTGAGAGTCCGCCTGCCGATGCAGGGGACACAGGTTCATGCCCCGGTCCGGGAAGATCCCACATGCCCGGGAGGGGCTGGACCCGTGAGCCATGGCCGCTGAGCCTGCGCGTCTGGAGCCTGTGCTCCGCAACGGGAGTGGCCGCAACAGTGAGAGGCCTGCGTACGGCAAAAAAAAAAAAAAAAAAAATTTCACATCCAGGCCTTCCCTGGTGGCGCAGTGGTTGAGAATCTGCCTGCTAATGCAGGGGACACAGGTTTGAGCCCTGGTCTGGGAAGATCCCACATGCCGCAGAGCAACTGTGCCCGTGAGCCACAACTACTGAGCCTGCGCGTCTGGAGCCTGTGCTCCGCAACAAGAGAGGCCACGATAGTAAGAGGCCCGCGCACCCCGATGAAGAGTGGCCCCCGCTTGCCACTCGCACAGAAACAAAGACCCAACACAGCCAAAAAAATAAATAAATAAACAAATGTGGGGTTTAAAAAAAAAAAGAAAATAATTTAAAATTAATCAATACAATCATAAATAGCATGTAGGTCAAATAATAAAGCATAATTAAAATTAGAAAAAAAAATTAACATCCATATTTTCTAACTCCTAATCTCCAGTCTTTTTTTTCCTACACTTCAAAGTTGAAAACGCGATCTACTTGATTTACCCCATAACCACACCTTGTTTTATAGCAACACTTCACTTACCTAGGGGCCATTTATTCAGCTAGCATGGATATATGAAACAGAGTCTAAACACCAGACAAAAGCAAAAGATTATCTATGAGTAACTATAAAAAGGTTCCCATAGCAAAAAGTTAAGATTATTGGGTATTTTTCATAGTCGAGTAGCTGGAATCTTCATTCAACTCCTGTTTGCTTATACTGTATTTCCTAACCTAACAATGTTTTAGTGGTCTAAGCTGCATATAATCCTTCAAAGAAACACAAACAAAAACCAAGGAGACTACAGGGTCTCTACTAAAACTCACAAATTTAATGGCAGGCTTAGTGTGTGATTTAATTGACAGGGTTGAGAGTGGGGTAGGTACAGAAAGTGTAGAGAGGGTATGGTATCCAGAAACAGACAGTCAAGGCAATGGAAGAACAGAACAAAAGAAGAGATCTGAAAAAAAAAAAAAAAAAGAAGAAGAGATCTGAGAGCAATCTAATCCTGCCAAAAGTCACTCTGAACGGCCCACTTAAGCTTGCCGCGGCACTTGCTCTGCAATATCTTCAAGATGTCTCCTGATATCTGATACCACAGCCCCCTGTACCATGCTCATGAAGACATGAGCTTCAGGGGCTGTAGTGACAGAATATTCCCACAGCATCAAGAGTTCACCAGGAGTGAAGATCCATTCTGATGTATGTGGAATTCCAGTTTAATTATAATCAGATATTCTGGTTTATTTATGCTATAATTGACTTAGAGTAATAGATAACTTGATGGATTTACAGACCAGAAAAGTATATTCTCTTGGAGCTGACAGTAGAAAGCCATTAATGACAGAGAACAGTTGCAGAAATTTTCATGTAGCTTCTATAGTGTGAGGACAGAATTGAAACCTTTTGCTTTCCTAGGACAGTCCTCTAATGATGCACAGAAATCCCAAGTCATTGCAAAGTACATTTTTTCCAAGACAAATTCCTGAATCTGTAAATTTAGAAGTATCCCAAGAGACCCAGGAAATCTTAAATATCTTTTAATTTCTCACTGAGGGGGGTGGGATGTATCAAGGCTCAGAGATTTTGCACACAGAGGTGTGTACAGATATAAGTGCATGTGTAGCAGTCTATCAACAAAGGAGGCCCACTACAAATGAAATGATAAACAGAGTTGGAAACACTGGAAAAACAGATTGGTGAGTTTGTGTTTTTGAAAAAAGAAGGTGAAGTGCAAGTTCAGTGGAGTGACATGTAATCTAGTCTTTAAGACATTATATTCATCTTTCAAACATACAGCCAACAGTGCATAAAAATGGGCCTCAACATGTTTACACTATTTGTGTTCTCTATTCTCTCTGCCTAAACCACCTCTTATTTTTACCTACCTAATATTGATCTTCCCAGATTCTGAATTGTTTCCTCACTTTCCTACCTATAATCTAACCCCATTCTTCAGACCTTTTAATCAGCTACCTTTGAATTTTCCCTGCCTTCCTTATCTACATTTTAGATGCTGCCTTGGCCACTTTTATGTCTTTGCCCTGGCTCTCAATGCTGTTGCCCTCTACCAGTCCCCTCAGCAGGACTAAATACATGGTTGCAAAGTTCTCCTATCAGAGAATGTAAATCTTCTGTGGATTTTAATCCTGGTGAAAAGAATTTACTTTTAGATGAGTATTTAGGAATACCATAATTATTGTTTTCCAAATCATTGATATAAATATCATATTGCTATAAATTTCTCTTTACTGTGAACAGGTCAAGAAGATCTTTAGTGGAGTTTAATCCTTTTATTCATAGAAATTCTTGGAAAATTTGAACTAATACACTATTATAATATGAAAAATATCCAAGACTAACAAGTGGAAACAGACTGTAGGAAAAACTACTGAAAAGGAAATGTTCATAGCTTATTGAATTCAAATGTCAATCAGATTTATCAGTTCGTTCATCAAATATACAATGTGGTAAGTACCAAAGGACTGTTCTAGGAAGTGGGAATACCTCTGTGAACAACAACAACAAAAATCTATGCCTTCTTACCGCTTACAATCTAGGAAGTTATATAAATCATACAATTTACATACACTGTAATGTAATTTACAAATATAATACACCCATTTTAAAGGTACACTCCAGTGAGTTCCAAAACTTCTGTTACCATTGCCATAATCAAGATATAGAATATTTCTATCACCCCCAAAATTTTCCTTATACCACTTCCCAGACAATCCTTCTACTCCAGGCCACAGGCAACAGCTAACTTGTTTTCTGTTATAGATTGAATCTGCCTTTTCTAGAGTTTTATATAAATGGACTCATATAGCACTTCTTATGTCAGCTTTCTTTTGCTCAGGAGACTATTTCTGAGATTCACCATGAAGTTCTGTGATTGAGTCATTCTATGGGTAGTTCTTTGTATTGCTGAATAGTATTACATTGTATAAATATTCACTATTTATTTTTCCATTCACCTACTGATGAACAATGGGTTGTTTCAAGTTTGGAGAATATTCATACTAATGAATAAAGCTGCTATGAAAATATGTATATAAACATGTGGTGAACATATATTTTCATTTCTCTTATGTAAATAACCTAGGAGTTGAGTTGTATCATAAGAGTATGTATATTTTAACTTTATAAGAAATTGTCAAAAATTTTCTAAAGTGGGTTATTATTTTACATTCCCACAATGTATGAAGAGTTCCAGTTGCTGTACACTGTCACCAGCACTTGATATTATCAGTCTTTTCAATTCTAGCTATTCAAATGAGGTTACATTGTGGTTTTAATTTGCATTTCCCTTATGTCCAATGATTTTAAGCAAATTTCTTGTGCTTATTTGCCATTCTTATACCCTCTTTTGCAAAGGGCCAGTTAAATCTTTTGCTCATTTTTTGTATTTAGTCATATTATTATTCAGTTATAAGAGTTCTTTATATATTCCAGATACAATTATTTTAACAGACAGGTGTATTGCAAATATCTCCCAGTCTGGGCTTCCCTTTTCATTTTCTTGATAGTGACTCAATGAACAGAAGTATTTAATTTTGATGAAATACAACTTAACATTTTTTTTCTTTTGTGGTTTATGCTTTTGGTGTCCTGTCTAAAAAATATTTTCTTATCCCAAAGCTGTAAAGATTTTCTCCCATATTTTTTCTTCCAGAAGTTTTATAGTTTAGCTTTTACATTTAAGTCTATGATCCATTTTGAGTTAATTTTTATGTATGGCATAGATATGACTCAAAGTTCATTTTTTTTAACATGGACATCTTGTTGTTCTGGCACCATTCATTGAAAAGACTTTCTAATGCCCTTGAATTATTTTGGCACCTGTGTCAAAAATCACTTGATCATATATGTATGGATCTGTTTCTGGCTCTCTAATCTTTACTGTTGATCTGTATGTCTATCCTAATGCTAATACCGTACTATTTTTTAAAAAGATTTCTTTTTGTTTTTATTTTTTGGCTGCACTGTGCAGCATGTGGAATCTTAGTTCCCTGAACAAGGATCGAACCCAAGCCCCCTGCGTTGGAAGCGCAGAGTCTTAACCACTGGAACGCCAGGGAAGTCCCCAATACTATCTTGATCACTACAACTTCACTGTAAGTGTTGAAATCAGGCAGCGTAAATCTACCAACTTTGCCTTTTTTTAATACTGCTTTGGCTATTGTAGGTCCTTTCCATTTCCA
Source organism: Lipotes vexillifer (assembly GCF_000442215.2). Classification (NCBI taxonomy): domain Eukaryota; kingdom Metazoa; phylum Chordata; class Mammalia; order Artiodactyla; family Lipotidae; genus Lipotes; species Lipotes vexillifer. Next base: position 1,961,772 of record NW_006790551.1, read on the forward strand.
TAGAAATTTTAGAATCAGCTTATTTGTTTTTCCAAAAATATCTGCTAGGATTTTGATCGGGTTGATAGTAATACATTCAATGTGTAGATCAATCTGAGGAGAACTGACATTATGAATAATATTTAAACTTTCAATCTATAAACATAGTACACTTAACATTTTTTAGGTCTTTTTAAAATCCTCTCAGCAATGTTTCACAGTTTTAATGTATAGGTCATGCTCATATTTTGATAAATTTATTTCTAAGTACTTTATATTTGGGGTTACTACTTTAAATAATGTTTTTATTTCAATTTTTAATTTTTCATTGCTAGAATATTGAAATGCAATTAATTTTTGTATACTGAACTTCTATTATGTGACATCTACACTCACTTATTAGTTCTATTAACTTTTTCTAATTACTCATAATACTTTATTTCATCAGGTTAAAGAAAAAAGGAATATAAGGAAATGATTCTGTACTTAGGTTCTTCAAGAGTATTAAAATTATCAAATCAACACAAACTGATAAATCATAATCAATGGTTATCACAGTTCTCATGTTCCTTTTATAAATACTTTGTTCTAGTATAAAAACAAAATAATTTGGGGGCAGGGATAGGCAATGGCTCAGATGAACACAGAAAAAATCGTAAAACTGTAAAAATCCAATATATCACTTTGACTAAGTTAAATGAAGGTATATCTGTAGGGTACAATCCAAAAGAAAAGTTTTACATACTTTGACTTTAAATGTGCTATATTTTTAGTATTATAAAAAATAATAAATAAATATTTGAGTATTAGGTATTTAGCACCATAATAAGCACTCTAGTAAGCACATCTCCTTCACTGTTTAAATTAATTCTCACAACAAACTATGAGATACCCGTCACTTTATAGAAGAGCCTGATAACAGCTGAATAATTTGCCCAATGGCCCATTGCTAGCAAACATTAAAGTAGAACTCAAACAAGTCTGACTTCCATAAAGTCCATGCTGTAGTTTTTTAGTGTTTGTGACTTCAACCCAAGAAGCGACCGGAATGGCGTTTTTTTAAAAAATATACAATGCAAGAAAAAACTCTCTGCCTTTTTGTATATTAAGAGTAACAGGGGCTTCCCTGGTGGCGCAGTGGTTGCAAGTCCGCCTGCCGATGCAGGGGACACGGGTTCGTGCCCCGGTCCGGGAAGATCCCACATGCCGCGGAGCGGCTGGGCCCGTGAGCCATGGCCGCTGAGCCTGCGCGTACGGACCCTGTGCTCCGCAACGGTAGAGGCCACAACAGTGAGAGGCCCACATACCGAAAAAAAAAAAAGAGAATAACAAGATTTAGCAAATAAAAAAACCTCTAAGTTCACAACAAAAATGTGTTTCACTTCATTTTTTATTGTATTTTATATTATTGTATTTTATTTATTATTATATTATTTTTGCAGTATGCGGGCCTCGCACTGTTGTGGTCTCTCCCGTTGCGGAGCACAGGGTCCGGACGCACAGGCTCAGCGGCCATGGCTCACGGGCCCAGCCGCTCCGCGGCATGTGGGATCTTCCCGGACCGGGGCACGAACCCGTGTCCCCTGCATCGGCAGGCGGACTCTCAACCACTGTGCCACCAGGGAAGCCCCTCACTTCATTTTTTAAAGAACCTAATTAAATATAGGTCTATATCACTATCCAAACTCTCACTACCTGAATGCAAATATTTAAACAATGACTTGCCAACGTCTTACCCAAAATTCAATACTTAAACAGAAACTTGTTACAATGAATCTGAAGATGCATGCCGGCAAAAAATGTGCCCTGCACAAATCTGGGCAGAAGGTGCAGAGTGGTCTGCAGTCTTGTCTCAGCTGTTATCCTGATGAGATCACTACTGTTTTTTTTTTTTTAGAGTACTATGTATTACTGCACTCATCATCTTCCCACTCCCCTCCACCCCTCCCCTGCTCCCCAGGCTTAGCACTTCATTGGTCCCAGATTTTGCTTCTGCCAGGTGGCTGAGGATAAAATCAAACCAGACAATTTAGAGACTTTTAGTAACTATAACAACTATTTCACTGTTTGTTTGCATTACAGAATATGGTTTTTTCAAATTAAAAAGTAATATCTGACATAGAAGAGTATTATTGTCTATTACATAAGAACATACTAATGAGCTCAATAAATGTTGTTTTTTTCTTAATTAGGTAACTGATGTTTTAAATACCCTGCTGAAATGAAATCCTTGTGTGATTGTTATACAGCTGTTTAAGAGTGTTTTGGGAAATTGATGTAGGATTTTGCATGGCCTGGTTGTATTATTTTTTGTCACTTGAAATAACAGAACACAGCTTCCTGCTACCCAAATATTTGCTATCCAACATGGTTTCAGGAATGGATTAGATTTGAACAAGGGAGTTCTGTAAAATAAACAACTATTAAAATAAACAACCTGAAAAACTTTTCCACATCATCACGTTTAAGAATGACTATTACAGTTTATGTGGAATCTGGATATTTCCAGCTTGCATTAAAAGTTCTCCATTATTTCCATCTTCAGCGTTCTCTCAGTACTCACTAAAACAACCTCACTTAGAGTAGTCACATTAGTCTGCCAGCTACACACACATTATGTCTTCTACTCAAAATGTCCTCATTCACTACTCTCCATCAATCTGTTCTCTAATATTTCCTTTAAAAGCTAGCTTAATTTTATTCCTTCATTCAATAATTCTTTTAATCTACCATGTGTTAGGGATTTAAATTCAGTAACACATAATCCCTCAAGAATGGCATGGTTTGGCAAACAATTATAGTATGATAAATGCCATGACTGAGGTATGCATAAATAACTAAGAGTTGAATCTCACAGAAGGAATGGGAGTCAGCCATATGAAGAGAAAGGGAGCAACCCAGGAGAAAGAACAGTTTATGCAGAGGGAGAGGGGTAGGGGATGAGGGTGAAGAACGGTAAATTCAAGAATCTAAAGGTAGTTAGATACAACTGAAGTCCAGGATGCATAAAGAAAAACTGTGATGTGTGCAGTTGGAAAAGTAGTTAGGGGTCAGATTATAACAGCTTTGTATGTCATGATAAGAAATATTAAGACCAATATCACTCAGTATGTCCCTGTATTTCACATACACTCTATTTTTAACCTTCACAGATTTATATCATTCATTCATTCATTCAGCAAATGTTAGAGGGAATACCATGTATTTTCTCTAATTGTTTCCTCTACGTGATTTGTGTCTCCAATTAGGAAGCAAATGAAACCCAGGCTTTTTTTTTTTTTCCAACTTCTGAAGTCCTAAGGCAACTAGTGTAATGCTAAGCACACAATACTCACTCCAATAAATGCTTCTTGAATTAAAATATTAATAACCTAATTATCATCAGGTTATTTAAAATCGTTAACCTAGCTTTTATCCTGGCAATAATCCTAAATTAGCAAAAGGTAAATAACACATGCAGATAATTATAATGTCTCTCCTTTAAGAAAAAAAGAAAAATCAGTAAAAGCTTAGCTCTCTGCCTTTCATTTTAGGCACACTCCCTGAAAGAGCAAACAGTGTATATTCACAGGATCCTGTTCTTTACCACCCATCCATTCTTCAATCCACCACCACCTTGCTATCTTCAACCAGTCCAGTCCACCAGAAGCGATTTGCTAACGTAACCACTGATCTCAAAATTCTGCAAAGTACAGTGGACTATTTTCAGTTCTTATCATTATTAACCTACCCAAAATATATAACACAGGTGGCAACTACTTTCTTAAAATACAATCAACCTCTGGCTCCTGTGAGATCACTCTTCCCTATTCTGTTCCTACCATTTTTAATCCTCCTTGTTCCTTTCTTAGATTCCCCTTTCCTCCATTTATCCATTAAATGCTGTCAATCTCCCTGGTTCAATCCTCACCCTTTGTGGGTTATATAACTAACCCAATGATTAATTCCTAAATCTCCAGTCCAGATTTTTCTCAACTTTCTGACTACCTTCAAAACATTTCTACCTATATAACAAATAAATGTGTAAAATAATGTGATTCCCACACTCATGCATAGACATGTGCACGCATGCACACATATACACACACAGTGTGGTATGCTATCTGAATTTTCTCTAATGCACACACACATACACACACACACAGAGTGTGGTATGCTTTCTGTATTTTCTCTAACTCTCTACAACACCATTCACACAGTATTCTAAGTGAGAAATCTAGGAGTCATCCTCAACTTCCTTGCCACTCATCCTCTCATATCAAATTAATCACTAGATAAAATCAGTGCTAACATCCAGGTATATATTACCCCCTCATTTCACTATCTTAATACAGCCATTCACCATGTGAATCACTATGCATCACCTCATGACTTCTTCCACGCTCCCCTTCCCCAGATCCCATCCATTTGACTCACAGCTTACTGTCCTATTTTTCTGAAATTACAAAACTGTTCATGAATCATCTGTTTAAAATATTTACTAGCTCATCATCACCTATAGATAAAAATAAAAACTGCTTTTCTCAAAACTTCAAGGCTTTGCACATCCTCTTTGCCTATAATTTCTACTCCATTTGACAAATACCTACTCATCCCTCAAAACACAACCCAAACATATTTTGGGATTCTTCTCTGACTTGTGTCATCCCCCAAGCAGAATCAATGCTTTCTCTTCTGAAGTCTCACTGTACCTAATTTGGATATCACTGTATAATTCTTTATATATTTGTATCTTCCGTCCATGTATGAATTCCTTGATTCAGAAAAGTTTGTTCTTTCTATCCAGAGCACGGAGTAGGTGTTCAATAAATACTCATTAAATAAGTAATAGGGGACTTCCCTGGTGGCACAGTGGTTAAGAATCCACCTGCCAATGCAGGGGACATGGGTTCGATCCCTGGTCCAGGAAGATCCCACATGCCACGGAGCAGCTAAGCCTTTGTGCCACAACTACTAAAGCCTGCATGCCCTAGAGCCCGCACACCGCAACTACAGAAGCCTGCACACTCTAGGGCCCACGTGCTGCAACTACTGAAGCCCGTGCACCTAGAGCCCATGCTCCACAACAAGAGGAGCCACTGCAAATGAGAAGCCTGTGCACTGCAACGAAGAGTAGCCCCTGCTCGCCACAACTAGAGAAAGCCTGTGAATAGCAACGAAGACCCAACGCAGCCAAAAAAATAAAAATTTTTAAAAAAGTAATAGTAATAACTATAACTTACTGAGTGTTAACAAATGTCAAACACTGTGTTAAGCAGTGTCTGTGTGTGTGTGTGTGTGTGTGTGTGTGTGTAATCACATTTCACTGAATTCTCACAATGACATTTTTGTTATACTTTTATATATATTATTATTCATATTTTAGAGATTTAGAAGGAAAACTACATAGGCTTAGAATGGCAAAGTAACTTGCCCAAGGTCACACAACTAGTATGTAATGGAGCAAAAAAATTGCAGTGTGGTTCCAAAGCATGAACTCCTTACCACTAAACTATGAATAAACCTAAGAATGCTTTGTTTATTTTATAAAGTTCTTAAAATTTTACCATGAATGAGTGTGACTTCAATATATATAAAACTCACTAAAAATAGTACCAACTATTATACAATTAGACTTGAAGATATCAGATGCTCTTCCAAAGGATACTGACTCACTGTTTAAGCAATAAATAAATGTTTCCAACTTCAACCTCACAGTTTTTTTCACACAGTTTTGTCCATTTACATTTTAATGATTCAATCTTCTCCTCCAATCTTTCTTGACATCTATCTTTTTATTTTTGAAACCCATAATTTAAAAATTGGAAAAGTTGGGCTTCCCTGGTGGCACAGTGGTTGAGAGTCCGCCTGCCGATGCAGGGGACACGGGTTCGTGCCCCGGTCTGGGAAGATTCCACATGCCGCAGATCGGCTAGGCCCGTGAGCCACGGCCCCTGAGCCTGCGCATCCGGAGCCCGTGCTCCGCAATGGGAGAGGCCACAACAGTGAGAGGCCCACATACCGCAAAAAAAAAAAAAAAAATTGGAAAAGTTTTTCTAGAAAATAAGAAAAGTGATCACTCAGATTTCTGGATACAGTAACCGTAATTCAAACAATTAATTTGTGTTTGGGGGAGAAAAACACACTTAATTGTGTGCAAGTCTTCCTAAATCTTTGTTTATCCTCAAATTCCAGCTCTTTCAAGGTCACCACTACATATTTCTAGCTGCAATAAATTCCAACTGCCTGTTATAATGCCCACAAGTTAGGTAGTTTAATAAATGTTAAAGACTAGCAATGAAAAGAGAAAAGGTGAAATTTTTGCATCAGAAATACTGGAACAATCCACCCATAATAGAAAATCATTAATAATAACGTAATGGCAGGCTTCAAAAAAAAATCACAAAAGGCCATATATTATTTCTGCCTCTTATGTCCTTATTATTAATCTTTGTAGCATGTTTTTGAAACTACAACTTTCTACTAGAGATCTACTTAATATCTACTTAAGAAGAGTACATTATTTTTTGGTATATTCTAATCTAGAGAAAAACCAAGTTTATAAATTACAACTTTAAAATATAACTTCTGAAATTCTAACAATTTTCATAAATTTATATAGACAAATGAACAGAAATGACAGCTCTGTAACTTAGTTTGCAACCGGAATTTAAATAACATTTTGAAATATATAGTTCCAAGTTATTTCAAGGTGGCAGACCTATCAAAGAACTAACACTTCTAATTTAGGTTTGCTCAGGATAATTACAAGGCAAATTTTCATACCACATGATTTTTAACCATTTGTTTTAATGAATATGGGAAATGAATGAATAAAGATTTTCTGTCAATAAAGAACCAAAGTACTGGCGCCACCTACTGACATTTTACTCAGTTTTTCTGACTGATCAGAAGCTACTACAGCAACTTCCTAAGTTTTTTATTACCAAATCAAAGAACTTCAATAGAAATAAGTTAAATGTTTTTGTATATTAAAGACATCATTAATGTTAAGGAGGATACTAACAAGAATTTTCATTGCCAAAGGCAAGACATATTCCTGTGGAAAATATTCACTTTGAATAAAAGTTAATAGTTGTGTTTCTTAACAGAAGTTATCAGTAGAGTAAAATGCCAAAATGCATTCAAAAGATATATTGAAACAATACTGTGTATAAAACAGAATTAAATAGATTTCAAGGATATGATAAGTAAAAAACACATTCATATTATATTCATATTATTATATATCATATTTTGTTGTACCATCAGAAAATGCTTACATCCAAAGACATTAGAGCACTTACTTGCCTAATTATTTTATTGCTTTAAAACTTATCCTTCGGGCTTCCCTGGTGGCGCAGTGGTTGGGAGTCCGCCTGCCGATGCAGGGGACACGGGTTCGTGCCCCGGTCTGGGAGGATCCCACATGCCGCGGAGCGGCTGGGCCCGTGAGCCATGGCCACTGGGCCTGCGCGTCCGGAGTCTGTGCTCCGCAACGGGAGAGGCCACAGCAGTGAGAGGCCCGCATACAGCAAAAAAAAAAAAAAAAAAAAAAACTTATCCTTCGAAGGCACTATTATGAAAGGAAAAACCTAAGCATTCTCTCTCTAAATTAAAATTTTAAAATAAAACGGCTCATTTTTCAGATCTGTAATCATTCACTCAAAAAAGATTATTAAACATCATGTACCTCACTCTACTAACTACAGGAATACAAAAGAAAAAAAAAGTAGAATTAAAGATTCTTGTCCTCTAAGAATAATGGTTTAATTGGGGACATAAGATAAAAACATTTTTTTATAAAAAAGATTCCATACACAAGAAATGATGTTATTCAGCCCTGAACCAAGATGGCAGAGTAAAAGGACGTGCTCTCACTCCCTCTTGCAAGAACACTAGAATCACAACTAGCTGCTGGACAATCATCAACAGGAAGACACTGGAATTCACCAAAAAACACACCCCACATCCAAAGACAAAGGAGAAGCCACAATGAGATGGTAGGAGGGGCACAATCACAGTAAAATCAAATCCCATAAATGCTGGGTGGGTGACTCACAGACTGCAGTACGCTTATACCACAGAAGTCCACGCACTGGAGTGAAGGTTCTAAGCCCCACATCAGGCTTCCTAACCTGGGGGTCTGGCAAGAGGAGGAGGAATTCCTAGAGAATCAGACTTTGAAGGCAAGTGGGATTTGATTGCAGGACTTCAACAGGACTGGGGGAAACAGAGACTCCACTCTTGGAGGGCACACACAAAGTAGTGTGTGCATCAGGACTCAGGGGAAGTAGCAGTGACCCCAGAGGAGACTGAAACAGACCTACCTGCTAGTGTTGGAGGGTCTCCTGAAGAGGCAGAAGGGTGGGGGGGCTGTGGCTCACCATGGGGACAAGGACACTGGCAGAAGTTCTGGGAAGTACTCCTTGGCATGAGCCCTCCCAGAGTCTGCCATTAGCCCCACCAAAGAGCCCAGGTAGGCTCCAGTGTTGGGTTGCCTCAGGCCAAACAACCAACAGGGAGGGTACCCAGCCCCACCCATCAGCAGTCAAACGGATTAAAGTTTTACTGAGCTCTGCCCACCAGAGCAACAGTCAGCTCTACCCACCACCAGTCCCTCCCATCAGGAAACTTTGCACAAGCCTCTTAGATAGCCTCATCCACCAGAGGGCAGACAGCAGAAGCAAGAAGAACTACAATCCTGCAGCCTGTGGAACAAAAACCACATTCACAGAAATACAGACAAGATGAAAAGGCAGAGGGATATGTACCAGATGAAGGAACAAGTTAAACCTAAGAAAAACAACTAAATGAAGTGGAGATATGCAAGCTTCCAGAAAAAGAATTCAGAATAATGATAGTGAAGATGATCCAGGACCTTGGAAAAAGAATGGAGGCAGGGCTTCCCTGGTGGTGCAGTGCTTGAGAGTCCGCCTGCCGATGCAGGAGACGCGGGGTCGTG
>NW_006790551.1:1970799-1982898 GCF_000442215.2 Lipotes vexillifer
AAAAAAAAAAAAAAAAAAGAATGGAGGCAAAGATCGAGAAGATGCAAGAAATGTTTAACAAAGACCTAGAAGAATTAAAGGACAAACAAACAGAGATGAACAATACAATAACTGCAATGAAAAATACACTAGAAACAGTCAATAGCAGAATAACTAAGGCAGAAGAACAGATAAGTGACCTGGAAGACAGAATGGTGAAATTCACTGCTGAGGAAGAGAATAAAGAAAAAAGAATGAAAAGAAATGAAGACAGCCTAAAAGACCTCTGGGACAACATTAAATGCAACAACGTTTGCATTATATGGGTCCCAGAAGGAGGAGAGAGAGAGAAAGGACCCAAGAAAATATTTGAAGAGATTATAGTCAAACAATTCCCTAACATGGGAAAGGAAATAGCGACCCAAGTCCAGGAAGTGCAGAGAGTCCAATACAGGATACACCCAAGGAGAAACACGCTGAGATACACAGTAATCAAACTGACAAAAATGAAAGACAAAGAAAAATTATTGAAAGCAGCAAGCGAAAAATGAAAAATAATATACAAGGGAACTCCCATAAGGTTAACAGCTGATTTCTCAGCAAAAATTCTACAAGCCAGAAGGGAGTGGCAGGACATATTTAAAGTGATGAAAGGGAAGAAACTACAACCAAGATTACTCTTCCCAGCAAGGATCTCATTCAGATTTGATGGAGAAATCAAAAGCTTTACAGACAAGCAAAAGCTAAGAGAATTCAGCACCACCAAACCACCTTTACAACAAATGCTAAAGGAACTTCTCTAAGTGGGAAACACAAGAGAAGAAAAGGACCTACAAAAACAAACTCAAAACAATTAAGAAAATGGTGATAGGAACATACATATCGATAATTACCTTAAACGTGAATGGATTAAATGCTCCAACCAAAAGACACAGGCTCTCTGAATGGATACAAAAACAAGTGGGTCTCTACAAGAGACCCACTTCAGACCTAGGGACACATACAGACTGAAAGTGAGGGGGTGGAAAAAGATATCTCATGCAAATGGAACTCAAAAGAAAGCTGGAGTAGCAATACTCATATCAGATAAAATAGACTTTAAAATAAAGAATGTTACAAGACACAAGGAATGACACTATATAATGATCAAGAGCTCAATCCAAGAAGATATAACAATTAGAAATATATATGCAAACAGCATATGAGCACCTCAGTACCTAAGGCAACTGCTAACAGTTATAAAAGAGGAAATCGACAGTAACTCAATAATAGTGGGGGACGTTAAAACCTCACTTACAACAATGGACAGACCATCCGAACAGAAAATTAATAAGGAAAGACACACTTTAAATGAAACAATAGACTAGATAGATTTAATTGATATTTATAGGACATTCCATCCAAAAACAGCAAATTCCACTTTCTTCTCAAGTGTGCATGGAACATTCTCCAGGATAGATCACATCTTGGGTCACAAATCAAGCCTCAGTAAATTTAAGAAAATTAAAATCATATCAAGTATCTTTTCTGACCACAACACTATGAGATTAGAAATTACAGGGAAAAAAACGTAAAAAACACAAACACATGGAGGCTAAACAATACGTTACTAAATAACCAAGAGATCACTGAAGAAATCAAAGGGGAAATCAAAAAATACCTAGAGACAAATGACAATGAAAACATGACAATCCAAAACCTATGGGATACAGCAAAAGCAGTTCTAAGAGGGAAGCTTATAGCAATACAAGCGTACTTCAAGAAAGAAGAAACATCTCAAATAAACAATCTAACCTTACACCTAAAGGAACTAGAGAACGAAGAACAAACAAAACGCAAAGTTAGCAGAAGGAAAGAAATCATAAAGATCAGAGCAGAAATAAATGAAATAGAAACAAAGAAAATAGCAAAGATCAATAAAACTAAAAGCTGGTTCTTTGAGAAGATAAACAAAATTGATAAACCATTAGCCAGACTCATCAAGAAAAAGAGGGAGAGGACTCAAATCAATAAAATTAGAAATGAAAAAGGAGAAGGTACAACAGACACCGCAGAAATACAAAGCATCCTAAGAGACTACTACAAGCAACTCTATGCCAACAAAATGGACAACCTGGAAGAAATGGACAAATTCTTATAAAGGTATAACCTTCCAAGACTGAACCAGGAAGAAATAGAAAATATGAACAGACCAATCACAAGTAATGAAATTGAAACTGTGATTAAAAATCTTCCAACAAACAAAAGTCCAGGACCAGATGGCTTCACAGGTGAATTCTATCAAACATTTAGAGAAGAGCTAACACCCATCCTTCTCAAACTCTTCCAAAAAATTGCAGAGGAAGCAACACTGCCAAACTCATTCTATGAGGCCACCATCACCCTTATACCTAAACCAGACAAAGTTACTACAAAAAAAGAAAATTACAGTCCAATATAACTGATGAATATTGATGCAAAAATCTTCAACAAAATACTAGCAAACAGAGTCCAACAACACATGAAAAGGGTCATACACCATGATCAAGCGCAATTTATTCCAGGGATGCAAGGATTCTTCAATATACGCAAATCAATCAATGTGATACACCATATTAACAAACTGAAGAACAAAAACCACATGATCATCTCAGTAGATGCAGAACAAGCTTTGGACAAAACTCAACACCCACTTATGATAAAAACTCTCCAGAAAGTATGTATAGAGGGAACCTACCTCAACATAATAAAGGCCATACATGACAAACCCACAGCAAACATCGTTCAAAATGGTGAAAATCTGAAAGCATTTCCTCTAAGATCTGGAACAAGACAAGGATGTCCACTCTCACCACTATTACTCAACATAGTTTTGCAAGTCCTAGCCACAGCAATCAGAGAAGAAAAAGAAATTAAAGGAATACAAATTGGAAAAGGAGAAGTAAAACTGTCACTGTCTGCAGATGACATGATACCATACATAGAGAATCCTAAAGATGCCACCAGAAAACTACTAAAGCTAATCAATGAATCTGGTAAAGTTGCAGGATACCAAATTAATGCACAGAAATCTCTTGCATTCCTATACACTAATGATGAACAATCTGAACGAGAAATTAAGGAAACACTCCCATTTGCCATTGCAAGAAAAAGAATAAAATACCTAGGAATAAACCTACCAAAGGAGACAAAAGACCTATATGCAGAAAACTATAAGACACTGAAGAAAGAAATTAAAGATGATACCAACGGATGGAGAGATATACCATGTTCTTGGATTGGAAGAATCAATATTGTGAAAATGACTATACTACCCAAATCAATCTATAGATTCAATGCAATCCCTATCAAATTACCAATGGCATTTTTTACAGAACTAGAACAAAAAATCTTAAAATTTGTATGGAGACACAAAAGACCCCGAATAGCCAAAGCAATCTTGAGGGAAAAAAAAAACGGAGCTGGAGGAATCAGACTCCCTGACTTCAAACTATACTACAAAGCTACAGTAATCAAGACAATGTGGTGCTGGCACAAAAAGAGAAATATAGATCAATGGAACAGGATAGAAAGCTCGGAGATAAACCCACGCACCTATGGTCAACTAATCTATGACAAAGGAGGCAAGGATATACAATGGAGAAAAGACAGTCTCTTCAATAAGTGGTGCTGGGAAAACTGGACAGCTATATGTAAAAGAATGAAATTAGAACACTCCCTAACACCATAAACAAAAATAAACTCAAAATGGATTAGAGACCTAAATGTAAGACCAGACATTATAAAACTCTTAGAGGAAAACATAGGCAAAACACACTTTGACATAAATCACAGCAAGATCTTTTTTGACCCACCTCTTAGAGTAATGGAAATAAAAACAAAAATAAGTAAATGGGACCTAATGAAACTCAAAAGCATTTCAAAGCAACAGAAACTACAAACAAGATGAAAAAACAACCCTTAGAATGGGAGAAAATATTTGCAAGCAAATCAACGGACAAAGGATTAATCTCCAAAATATATATGCAGCTTAATGTTAAAAACACAAACAACCCAGTCAAAAAATAGGCAGAAGACCTAAATAGACATTTCTCCATAGAAGACATAGAGATGGCCAAGAAGCACATGAAAAGCTGCTCAACATCATTAATTATTATAGAAATGTAAATCAAAACTACAATGAGGTATAACCTCACACCACTTAAAATGGGCATCATCAGAAAGTCTACAAACAACAAGTGCTGGAGAGAGTGTGGAGAAAAGGTAACCCTCTTGCACTGTTGGTGGGAATGTAAATTGATACAGTCACTATGGAGAACAGCATGGAAGTTAGTTAAGAAACTAAAAATAGAATTACCATATGACCCAGCAATCCCACTACTGGGCATATAGCCAGAGAAAACAGTAATTCAAAAAGACACATGCACCCCAATGTTCATTGCAGCACTATTTACAATAGCCAGATCATGGATGCAACCTAAATACCCATCAACAGACGAATGGATAAAGAAGATGTGGCACCTATTTACAATGGAATATTACTCAGCCATAAAAAGGAACAAAACTGGCTCATTTGTAGAGACGTGGGTGAATCTAGAGACTGTCATACAGAGTGAAGTAAGTCAGAAAGAGAAAAACAAATATCGTATATTATCGCATATATGTGGAACCTAGAAAAATGGTACAGATGAACTGGTTTGCAGGGCAGAAATTGAGACACAGATGTAGACAACAAACATATGGACACCAATGGGGAAAAGCGGCAGTGGGGGTGGGGGATTAATTGGGAGATTGGGATTGACATGTATACACAAATATGTGTAAAATGCATAACTAATAAGAACATTCTGTATAAAAAAAATAAATAAAATTCAAAAAAAAATTTATAAACCTCTAGCCAGGCAAACTAAGAAAGAAGAGAGAGGATACAAATTACTGATATCAGAAATGAAGGAGGGGGGGCTTCCCTGGTGGCACAGTGGTTGAGAGTCCGCCTGCCAATGCAGAGGACACGGGTTCGTGCCCCGGTCCGGGAAGATCCCACATGCCGCGGAGCGGCTGGGCCCTTGAGCCATGGCTGCTGAGCCTGTGCATCCGGAGCCTGTGCTCCGCAACAGGAGAGGCCACAGCAGTGAGAGGCCCACGTACCACAAAAAAAAAAAAAAAAGAAATGAAGGAGGGGACATCACTACAGCTCCCATATGCATTAAAATAAAGGAATACTATGAAAAATTCTATGCCCATAAATTTGATAACCTAGATGAAAAGGACCAATTCCTTAAAAGACTCAATCTCCCAAATTCTCATGAGAAGAAATAGATGATCTGAATAGGTCTATGCCTATTAAAGATATCAAGTCAATGATTCATAACCTTCCAAAACAAAAAGCATCACACCCAGATGGATTCACTGGTGAATTCTACCACACATTTAAGGGAAAATATTATACCAATCTCTACAATCTCTTTCAGAAGATATAAGCAGAGGGAATACTTCCTAACTCAATTTATGAGGCCAGCATTATCTTAATACTAAAACCAGACAAACACAGTACAAGAAAACCATAAACCAGTGCCTCTCATGTTTTAAATTAACACTTTTTATCTTGTTTGAGATTTATAATTGTTATTCTATGAAAACAATTGCATTATATTACTCTGTTATTGTATCTTTTTCTAATAGTTCTATAAGCAATATTTTTCCTTGCTGATTAATATTCAGGGGAAGACCGAGAAAATTCTTATTGAAATACTCACTGATTTCTCAACTGAGAGTCATTTATCCTTACTCTAAATGATCCATTTTGAAATGTTTATCCTATAATCTTCAAGCTTTTAAGTTTAAATATACTAGAGGAAAAAAATCCCAGGTTTTTGCGCCTACAAGTTCCAAATAATTAAACTGAAACATAGCTACAAAAAATATTTAATGGCATTTAGATTTTTATATTAATAAATATACACTACCTAGAACAATGAAGGTAAAAATCTTACTATGTACTAACCAGACTTCACCAAAAATATTATTCTTAGTTCTCAAAATCATATTTTAAGGAGAGAAAGATTCAAAAACTAACGAAGATCCCTAGATAACGTCAAAGGAAAATAAGTTATCCTGAAGCTAAATACTGAGAATAGTCAAAGATATTTAGAACATTTATCCTTACTAGAAAAGATTTAAAGGGAGATTTAAAAGAAGTCATAGGATAAGGGAGAATAAATAGACAACAAGCAGCTAAAGTTAGGTCAGTTTAAGAAGGAAATTGTAAGAAACAGAGTAGTCCACTACTGAAACAAGAAACCTCGGGGGTATTGAGTTCTTTATCACAAGAGGCGTTCAAGCAGAGACAGCGATCAACTTGAAGAAAATTTTAAACACAGTTCCTCAGTTCCTTCTACAAAATTCAGAGTGACAACTACCTACGAGGAACAGTAGAAGAGTACTCTGTGTGATAATAAGATTCAATGACCTTAAAATCTAGGAAGTAGATGAAATAGTTACTTTTCAACTTACCTTTTTTTCCTCCTGCAACATTATTACTTCATAAAGTCATGGGAGATTTGAGCAATGATTTTGCTGTTGATCTTTCTTGATGTTAATATTTTCATAATGTAGTGCCTTTTTCCTTTAGAAAATTCAGAAAAAAATTATTCTCAATTTCAAATATATAAATGTCTATATAAGTTAAGAGAATATTTTTACACCATTTCCTGCTTAAAAAGTATTCAATAAGATATCTGGGTGTGTTAGGTCAATACATCCTAAACTCTGTCAGATCTATTCATTTATATTGGTTAGATCTGCGTTTTCCAATTCAGAGCATTAAAATATACCTATTCTAATAATGATTCCAAAAAGAAAACAAAATGTGGGATATATGTCATGAATTTAAATAAAAAGCTACCAAAAAAAGTTTCCCGTGTAGTTTATTCACCAAAAAAGGTCTTTAAAATGTCAAATCACTTGGTATTTCAACTATTAACTAAAATAAGGGGAAAATACTCAATGCTATTTATATCATAAAACAATCAGGAAAAGGGCATAAAGAAAGATCTTTGAAAATGAAAGGGAAGCTTATTTTCATTGAAATTTACACAAGTAAGAATAATAAACCAAGTAAGCAGTGAGTAACAGCCCAAGCTCTGGAGTTACAGCCTGATATGAATCCTAACATTGCTACCTACTAGCTCTGTGACCTTACACAAATCACTCATCCTCTCTAAACTTCAGATTTGATTCTTCATCTGTGATTAGAAATAGTATTAACCAATTCTCAAGGTTGTAATGATTAAAGTGGATAATATATGGGAAGTATTTACTGCCATACAAAACCCATATTAAGTATACAATAACTGTTAGCTATTATTAGGAATTATATTTAAATAGGTTATTTTTTTCCTAATTCTTAAAAAGAATTAGGAAAAACAAGTCATATTAAACACTTCCAGTGAACTATACTGAACATAAGAAGATTAAAAAAAGATAATATAAAAACATAAAAACAAATGTTTAAGTTACATAATTGCCATTTTTTTGTTTGTTTAGACATTACTATGATTTAAACATGCATATAACATCTCAGTTCACTGTCAAATGCTGACTTCATTGATTTTTTTTTTGCACAAAATTCAACAAATGAACTTATTTTCAAAATAGTTTTATGGATAAAAAATTTATAGTTGGGATATCAAAAGGGTCACATATCATTTAGGTCTGTGTTTTCCCAAAAAGAAACCTATGAGCTCATCTCTCCATTCGAAATACCCAAGTATTTCCATTTTTATACCATAGCAAATCCACAATAATTATGACTCAATCAATAAACAAAAAGTAGAAAAAAAAAAGGTAGAAAATATCAACTACCAGAAGGAACCAAGACAAGTCCAAATAAAAGATAGTGAAGGCAGCAAAAACAAAGAGCAAATTACAGAAATGATGAAATATCTGATGCAGTTAGGAATGCAATCTATATGCATACATTCCTACTAGCAAAAGTGAAAATACAAACAGAAGAAAAGAAGAAACAATGGAAATAACAAAGATCAAAGAGAAAGTGACATTTAAAAAAAAGGAGAGGGAATTCCCTGGTGGGTCCAGTGGTTAGGACTCCATGCTTTCACTGGCATAGGTCTGGGTTCAATCCCTGGTGGGGGAACTAAGATCCCGCAAGCCGAGCGGTGTGACGAAAAAAATAAAAAATAAAGTCAGGCGCACACTTATTAAAAAAAAAAATAGGAGGAGAATGGGAGTGGGACAGGGCTGGAGAAGTAAAAAGGACTATCAGGAAAAAACTATCAAGCAAAATCAGAGCAATAGAATTAGAGTGCTGGTCATGCCTGAGGTACTTAGACGTGTAGTAAAATGGATGGAAAACAATCATCACAGAACCACATACCCTAAAAAGGGTTAATTTTGCTTAATGTTAATTAAACCTCAATAAAACTGACAGGCAAGCAGGCAGACAGACAGGAAAGCAAACCAGCCAAATTGGAAGAAAAAGATAAGAGTAAAATACTAACAAAAGCATTATGTCAAGGGGATGAGTAGAGTTAGAGCATTTGACAGACTTTCTTTTATTTGGAATGACAAAAATTAAACTTAGACCCCATTAAGCTGTATATACATGTTAAACTTCTAGTGTAACTACTAAAAAAATTAAAATACATGGCATATCACCCAAATTAGGAGAGTGAAAAAATGAAAAGGACAATAGAATAGGGTATAAATTCCCAAATACAAGGGCCATGTTTTATTCTTTTTATTCTTAGTTACTAAGTTTAGTACTAAGACATAGCAAGAATTCAAACCATGTTTGTTCAATGAATGAATGGTAGTAGGGGAGTTTAAGTAAGAGCCTAAGCTACATCCACTGCTGGTATACAGATGTGTCTGAATCTGTCCAGCAAATTAATTGGATAGGTAATCACTGTGGGACTTCCTGCTAGAAAATTCATCCTATAAGAGAGAAAGGATCAGGCAGATAAACTGGAACCTGTTAAAAATTAAATCATGAAAAGCAGCCATAGATTCTGAGAACAACATGATATCTGTTACTCAGTTTGCCTTCCATGGACTCATGTCTAAGACCTTACTGTAAGAGTAGGAGAAAATAAAGACAGAAAGAATTATTTTACAAGACATGTATTTCCTAGTTAGACTTCATAAATATTACCTTCAACCTAATGTTATGGCTCTGACTTATACTGAGAATGCCTTCTAAATCCATCATGTAGTCAAAAGAATAGACACCAGAGCCAGGAACAAGATGCAGAGTCCTGGATCACCTTCTTTTATATTTTCTCTGATCTTTTCTCTATCTTGTAATTAAAGACGGTATATTTTAGTACTTAGATACATGGGCTGTATAACCGAAAAGGCCTGTCAATGTCAAGCTCTGCCACTTAATAGCTATATAATATCAAATACATTATTTATTCTCTCTGACCCTTTCATTTTTCACTGATAAAATAGGCATAACAATAGTAACTACACAGAGACTTGTGAAGATGAATTAATACATGTAAAACAGGTAGCACAGGATCTGGCAGACAGAAAAGCAATAGTTTTCATATAGGTTACTCTAAAATATCACATTTCTTGAAGTTTTTCATACTGATTTTTCCTTTCATAACAGCGTAACCTGGTCTAATTTATTAGAATATTTACAGTCAAAAACTACAGTAAAGATATACTATTTTTTTACTTACTGGGTTATATCATACTGTCCAGGACCAGGCCCTGACTTTACAGGTGACTCTAGTCTTCCCAAAGAGTTGCCAAAATGTATCCCCTTGTATTTCAAAGTTACGTTGGAAAAATCCTCACACACACAAAAAAAGTGAAGATGAGAGACAATTTAAATAAATCATGAAACAATGTTTAACTTTACTTAAGTCTAAAGCGAGGGTAGCCTTAGTCAAGGAGTTTCCACTGGTAAATGCTAGACTCTTCCTTGATACATATCAAGAGTATCACTCTGTGCCCCATCCCACTCCTGAGTCAACCAGGATTCCCAGAGAAGGGCCTCTAGTTTAGTATATCCTCAACCAATATGAACAACTTTGCTCTTGGCAGTATACTCAACAATCTAAAATCTTAAGGGCAATGAAAATTAGCTCCTCATCATTTAAAAAGGGGAGGAAGGGCAGAATTGCATGATATAGGGAATGGGAAAGCCTAACAAAAATGACTTAAGTAAGTAGAAATTAATTTTAAGAAATTAAAATTCAAACATTACCAACAGATACTAGATAACTTCTAATTACCTGGTAAGTGCAGAAGATATTCATGCAAAGTTTTCATAGAGTAACAAATATATAACAAAAATTAAACACTACCCCCAAATCATTTCATAGTTAATGTTTGAGCTCAGGATCAGTACTTTAATGCCAAAGAAGTCATTTGTGACAAGAGAAATCAGCAATCATCTTCCTTCACAGTCATACAATAAGCATGACTCACTAAAGAGTTCACTTTAGAGAAGTTAAAACACCTGCTTTCATTAGAAACTAATAAAAGAATAAAGTATGAAACACGAACAGTAGCATCTCGTAGGAATTCTTGTGTTGACCTAATACATGCTATATTGAGCAATCATTTAAGAAATTTATAAAATCTTACTTTTTTAACTGATAGTAAAAGGTAACTGTAGTCTATTTCACTTACTTTTAATTCATATTTGTAAAAATATAGCTTTAAAATAGGCATGGATTATTAAACCAATTAATATATATATTGAATAAAATCCCAGTAACATAAACTGATAGTTTAACTGCATAGAACAGTATATCAGTTGTTCTAGGTGACCATTACTATTCTTGAAGAGTGGAACCAATCTCTCTCAATTACCATTATAAACAATATTAATGAAATAAATAGCAATTAAATGATTAGAAAGCATAATTCCAGTTCAGATTGGTGAATCAAACCCACATCTGCCCCCCTCCCACCAGAATCTCAGAAGAAGCGTATAAAACAGATGTAAATTATTAGTACTAGAAACTAAGAGAAGGTATCATTCACATTCCACTTCAAGGAATTTCTGGAAAATATAGTACAGCAGAGACTAGAACTGGAAAAAGATCTCACTGCATGTGAAAAGAACCTCAGCTGAACCCTATATACATCCCCAGAAAGACAGAAACTAGAGGTAAGGATGGACTCATGGGTAGTGAGTAGGGAGCAATTCTCAAAACTACTAATAACCTTACAGATTTATTTGCACCAGTGCCATTACACGAAGTGATGAAAGAATGCAAAAACTCACTCCATTCTTGCCATGGATGGTTGGAAATAAATTGGAAGCACTGCCACTGTCTCCTAACAAGGACAGACTTCCTAGTTAGAGAGGCACCACTCTAGAAAGCTTTGGGATGGCACAACAAAATCCAAAACTAAGCTGGTACAGCACTAAAATTCCCTACTATGTGAAAACATCTTTTACTTCCTAGAACTTAACATTAACAACTAGCCCTCAAATATTATAAAATACAAACACAATAAAACTAAACTTTCCCTTTTACACCACCTGACCTTAAAGAATTAAACAGGGGCCAACACAATCTCTGACAGAACTTTGACGTTTGCATGAAGTGAAATGGGACCTTTGTTGATTCTTTTATCATAGATGGCAATCTCAAAGAGAAGTTGAATTACACTTTTTCTAAAGGCTTCTCCTGCTTCAATTTTAGTAAATCTCCTTGTTTGTTCCTTGCTTGGGTAATGGAGGATGTTGTAGCTGAGGGTACAGAAACAGGGAGTTACTATGTCCAAATAAGATTCAGACATACTTTGGAATGTCTAGTGAATACAGCAAATCAACCAGAAGGTGAACGCAAAAACTATTCCTATGGGAAGCAGCTAATCATGGTAACCCACACCCAGTTAGAAAATCTTACTGTCAAAAGAGTGGCAATGCTAACTACTGAGTATTTTCTGTTGACTGAATTTGCCTTCTAACAGATAATCCCCCACTGGATTTATGCCTGTATTCTGTAGAGTGCAAAAGGGCTATGATAAAAATCTAAAAGACATTTCATTAAAACACTGGTAAAAATCAATACTACTTTTAGAGCATTCTATCTAATAGAGTATAAAACAAAGAGAGAAGAGCATTATCCCCCCCCCCCCCCCCCCCCCCCC
>NW_006790551.1:1982908-1989510 GCF_000442215.2 Lipotes vexillifer
CCCCCCCCCCCCCAGCTTCACCTCAGCTCATCACGCAGCTTTCGGTCTGATGGAGTATATGGGTGGAAATGCCCAGCAGAGAGCACCATCTGGCAAGAGACTGAACTGCCTGGGGGAACAGAAGCTGTCTCAGTGGAAACAGACTTATTCAGAAGCATAGTTGAGACAGCCCTTCTAGAAGCCCCTGTGAAGGGGAACTTTGCGGAAGGCTGGAGGTCTACCACATCAACAGGAGGAGACAACATACATATATGAGTTACTAACATAATTGTGACTCTCTGTAGTACCCACAATCCAATAAAGCCTGGGAAAACTTGTTACATAAATAAAAAGCATTAATCCTTATTCCCACCGAATATTTCCAGCACTGTAAGTGGTCTTACTGTGCTTAGCTTATTGATATGCAGATTCCTTCTAATGAACTACAACACAAAGAGCAGAGAGGTATTTCCCCTCTTCACTGATCAGCTTTAACACACTATGAAGCTATAACACTATAAAGCACCAAATCAAAGTAAGACACTGATATTATTATTATTGTTGTTACTGTTATAAATAGGTTGTCTAGTTGATATATGATCCCCAAGCCCAGACCCCTGTCAGTCCTAGGAGGAACAGAGCTATGAATAAAAATTGAAAGGGCTATCCTACCAATCTCTCTAATGCATAGGGTATACGCTGCTTTAGCACTTCTGAGTGTAACACAAAAGGAAATAAGGCAGTCAGATCATCCAAAGGCTTTGGGTCTGGGGGTGCAGAGACAAACACCGTAACAACTAGCAGAACAGCACAGAAAAATAGCACAGACTGACATGTCCAGCAGAGCAGCAGATGGTAGTAGAGGAGTCCTGGAAGAAACCATGGCATCCACTAGAGTAGCTGAAAAGCAGCCCATTCCTTTGGGTCAATGGCAACTCTAAAGACTGCTGCACCCCACAGCGCTTCAGGAAAGGAAAGAATGATCAGCCATGCAACACTGTTTTACTAAAATAAGTGTTCTAGACCATCTTTCAAATGAAATTACTTAATAGAGGCATGGATTTTAAAAGTATATACAAAGTTTTGATGGCAGAAAGCGAAAATTTTTTCACTCGTACTTTATTTTTACTTAGAAATGAAACAAAGTTTCATAATTGTGAAGATTTTAGGCTTAGTAAGTAGTGAAATAAATGTAGGACTCTCTTCTTATGTAATAAATATAGTCATGTTAGATATGCCAGATATTTTCTATATTTCAGGCAGGAGCATATCTAATATATTGATTTACTATAGCCTACAGTTTTGTAAAATAAAATCAGTATTTTAAAACAGAGCATTTTGACAAATCACCTTTAACATTATATTTTTATACCCTAAAAAGTGTAATTTACAGTTTTATAGTAATTCTTCTACACAGCATTTCAGGAGAAATTATGTCCAAGTAGAATGATGTCTAAGAAGCTTTCCTCAGGTTAATTATTGTGATTTTGCAGGTCAACTGTTTAACAATTCTTAAGGTAATCCAGCAGAAAGGCTATGCACACACACATACATAAACACACACATACATACACACACACCATTCAAGACACCAGCAAAATCCTTTTCCTGTATATACGCTGAAATTCATTTCATTTAAACCATGTGAACTACTTAACTCACTAACCTCTACAGTTCTCAGGTAAATGTTCAATCGGAAATTTAATTTAAAAGCCTTTTAAAAATACAGATAGAAAATAAGGAACACATTGACGTACTCAACTCTAAATCACACTCTCCTCATGTCAACAAGTGTTGACAACAGATGTAGAGAACAAACGTATGGACACCAAGGGGCGAAAGCGGGGGCAGCTGGGGTGGTGGTGGTGGGATGAATTGGGAGACTGGGATTGACATATATACACCAATATGTATAAAATAGATAACTAATAAGAACCTGCTGTGTAAAATTCAAAAAATAAAAATAAATTAAAGGGATGTGATATTAAAAACAAACAAACAAGAAGTGTTGACAATACCATCTACAAGGTCATCGTCAAGCTTGGAAAATCAATAGCAAATAAAATATGACTTAATTGAAGCAAACTCAGCATGGAGGTGCATTATTTTAAGTGAATGATATAATAATATAACTTGAATTGCTAACTGCTACTTTCACTGACAGTGAAATCAATGAAGAAGGGGCTATGCAACTTTCTTCTCATGTCTTTTCCATAATTAAGTGTGGAAATAGAATTTGTGAAGAATTAAAAGTCCCAAAGTGTGGCAGTTCAAAACACTAATGGACTGCATTCCAGTGTGGCAGCACACAGGTAGTTCCCAGCATGTTATCATTAGCAAATACATCAGTGTCATAATTCCAACCACAAACTTTGCTTGTGAAATCCACCTCTGAAAAGCAGACTTCTAATGGTTACCTGAGCTCTTCTTTTGAAAGAGAGAGAGAGAAGCTAAATTTTCTAATTCAAAATGTTATACAAAATAATTTATATAGAGGATTTCTCTTTACAGATTAAATATAGCTTTACAGATTAAATATAAAAATTACCATTTGTTGGCTAGAGTCTTATACAACTTGTAATTTCAGAGTTGCTTCTATATTTAAGCTACATAAGATACCTTCAGCAGATCTATTCTATAACTATTTCAACAGTTCAGGGAATAATCACAATAATTACCTGTCTGTTGGATTATTTTCTCAATTTTCTATTAATGTTCACATCTGGAAACTGAGCCCACATATAGTATTATCTCAAAAAGCAGCTAAAGAGGGCTTCCCTGGTGGCACAGTGGTTGAGAGTCCGCCTGCCGATGCAGGGGACATGAGTTCATGCCCTGGTCTGGGAAGATCCCACATGCTGCGGAGCGGCTAGGCCCGTGAGCCATGGCCGCTGAGCCTGCGCGTCCAGACCCTGTGCTCCGCAACAGGAGAGGCCACAGCAGTGAGAGGCCTGCGTACCACAAAAAAAAAAAAAGCAGCTAAAGAGATACATAGAATTACCAAAAATTTGGATAATACTTGAATTAACATTACTACAGTATCAATTTCATAATAGTCTGTGAGGCACCTGTGTTTTTATTTTCCCCTGCAGGAAAAAACAAGAAAATTAAGCCTTCAGCTACTGACCTTTGCTACCCTACCTCTAGTTTTTCTCTCAAATTCAAGATGGAGATTCCAGAAAATATTGCAATTCAATTCAAATTAAGCTTTGTTGAATCTTCTTGAATATTAACCACTGTCTTTAATTTATACGTAAATCTATGTTTTTACAAACATGTTTTCTTAAATTTGATCTAGATTTTTATTCTAATAAATACAAGTTAGATCGAATCAGTAATTACTAAAATAGGTCATCAAATTGGACCTATTAAAATTGTAGAATAAATTTTCTTATTATTTCTCTCTTCTATGAATAATAATGTAGCCAGAAAGAAATCAAATTTTATATGTTAAAGTAATGTTTATTCATACATGAAAAAAGTTTTGCACATCTAGCTTGGAGGCATTATTCTGGCCTTTTAAAGGATGATACATTATTCTGAAACAAAGAAATAGCATATACAAAAAATATAATTTTAAAGCAAGAATAACATTTTGCGATTTAAGTTAAGAATAACAGAGAACTGTTTAAGCTGAGACCAAGGATCAATGACTACTGTGAAAAAGAAATACTAGTTCCAATATATTAAACCAAAGTTTTTCCCAGGACATTTTAGATAAGAAAACTTAGCACAAAGAGCTTAAGTAACTTGGCCAAAGACAAATAACTATTAAGTAGTGAAGCCAAGAACTAAACACAAGCAGTCCAGTTCCATTACACTACCTTTCATAATTGTCCTTTACCTTGGACAGAATATACTGATATTAGACCACAGGACTTCCATTAATTTCAATGTAATTTTTACAGAGTTATCTCCATTGTTCTTCTGAGCATATCTTACTCAAATACCTAAGATACTGGCACTGTCTGTGAATGAAAACTAATTATTTTTATATTAACAGTATGATAGGATAGTCAAGGCCTGGAAAACCACGCATGGCATTGACAGGGAGAGCAAAATACTCCTGGGATAAAAGACCCTATAGCCAGAAAGAAATGGAAATTCTAAGGGTGTGAACAGGAGACATATCCATAACTTACAAAATCTTTACTCTCCATTTTATCAGAGGTAAGTTGGTTATTCATAAGTTTTATAGTATGCAGCAGTCTATCAGGTCTTCAAATACCTGTATTTGAAGATAAAATGTATTATCTCTAGTGTGTTCTATAATCAATAGAAATTTAAAAAGAGCAGTTACAAACTAAAAGTAAAATACCAGCCTGTCTATTTACCTTTACCTTTGTACTTTAATTCTTTAAACAGAATGTGAGTTATTATCTAATGAACTTTTCATTTCATCCTAAGGAACTCCAGTTTTTCTTTTAGAGGGTGTACTACAGACAAAATCTATCAGTTTCTGTTTATCTGGGAATGTCTTAATTTTTTCATTTTCAAAGAACAGTTTTGCTGGTTATAGAATTCTCAATTAGCAATCTTTTTTATTTCAGTACTTTGAATATATCACCTCACTGCCTTCCAGCCTCCATGGTTTCTGATAAGTCAGCTGTTAATCTTCTTGGGGATTTCTTGTCACTTTTCTTGCTGCTTTCAAGATTTCTCAATGTCTTTGGCTTCAACAGTTTGATTGTGATATATCTAGGTGTGCATCTCTCTGAATTTATCCTATTTGCAATTCAATGAGCTTCTTTATGTGTAGATTGTTTTTCATCAAATTTGGGATGTTTTCAAGTTATCATTTCTTCAACTATTCTCTCTGCCCCTTTTTCTTCTCTCCTTCTTTGACCCTCATTATGCATACGTTGGTATGCTTGATGGTGTCCCCCAAGTCTCGGATGTTATGTTTATTTTTCTTCATACTTTTTTCTCCCTGTTCATCAGGTTGCCTATCAATTGACTCGTCTTCAAGTTTTCTAATTCTTTCTTTTGCCAGTTCAAATCCACGAGTGAATTTTTCATTTCCATGATTGTACTTCTCAACTCCAGAATTTCTACATGGCTGTTTTTTATAATTTCTATCTTTATTGATACTGTCTGTTTGGTGAGACATTGTTTTTATAGTCCCCTTTAATTTTTTAGACATACCTTCCTTTCTTTACTTGAATATATTTAAAATAGTTGATCTAAAGACTTTGTCTAATAAGTCCAACATCCTGGCTTCCTCAAGAACAGTTTCTAATGATTGCTTCTTTTCCTATGTATGGGCCATATTTCTGTTGTTGTTGTTGTTTTTGCATGTCTCATAATTTTTTGTTGAAAACCAGACATCTTAGATAATATAATGTGGCAACTCTGAAAATCAGAATCTCCCTCCTGACCCAAAGGTTTATTGTGGGTTTTTTTGTTTAGTGATTTCTGGACTAATTCTCTAAATTCTGTATTCTCTGTCATGTGTGTCCACTAAAGTCTCGGTCTGGCTAGCTGACTGGTCAGATCATCGTTGGACAGAGGTTTTCTTAATGCTTTGAACGAGTAGGTCTCCAACCTTTGCAGAGGTGCACTGTGCATGTGTTGAGACACACCTTGAACACTCAAGTAGGCAGTTTACAAGTCTGTCTTAGCTTTCAATTCCCGAAGGTCACATAGACGTAAGAGCTTTGTACCTTCTCAAGTCTGGTTTTTGAAGTGATGGGTTAGCAATTCTGAAACTACGTTCAGTGTTTTGCAAGATTAAACAAATAAGTAAATATACTGAGGATAGTGGGAACCAGGTTTCTCACTGTGGGAGAAGGGAGATCAAACACAGAAAAGGAAATATAAGAATAAACACGTGGCACTGAACTGGAATTAGAGATATCAATATAAGCTCAAAGTTTTTAATAGATAAGAAAAAGTATAGATTTCTAACTTTGTCCATTGAGATGGCCTAGAAGGAATGATACCCCAAATGTACCTAGTGTACTGATCTTGTTTTGAAATATCATTCTCCACTAAATGAAAGTAGAGCTCCTTGAGGAAATGACTGATTTCAACGGCTGTGGCAACAGAAAAAATAAGATGAACCTGCAACATTTTATTGTGCCATAAAATAAAGAAATGCTCAAAGAATGATGGAGATATGTCAAAAAGACACAACAAGCAGATTGAAAGGGCTCCCAAGGGTCAAATATTAGATCATTTTAACTTCAAAATAAATAGTGAGAGTAGTGAATTACAATCTTTTCAGTAAAACAGGAATTCATGAACCCATACTGATATAAATACCTAAATGGAAAAGAATATAAAGCTGTTCTTTATAGTAAGTAAAGTGCCAACAAAAAAAATGTTAAAGAAAATATGACATTAGAAAACCACCATTTGATAAACATCACAGTAAAATTGATTCAGGCATCATCAATGGATGTTAAACTAATAGGTGAGAGTTTGATAAGGAATAGGATATCTACTCATTCTTAAAGTAACCTCTCCAAAATATTTATAAATTTTTAAAAATAGTAACTTTACAGTAGATAAAACCAAAAGACACCCCCTCAAGTTAACATCACCAACTACGGGATAAGTAAACATCCTGTGCCTTTTTATGTGATACATTGAGAAGGATGCTTCACTTATGTAGCATTCCT
>NW_006790551.1:1989520-2017003 GCF_000442215.2 Lipotes vexillifer
ACTCATCCTAATCGTGATAAAATATAAACGAATCCAAAACTGAGACATAGTCTACAAAATAAACAGCCTGTACTCTTCAAAAAGTCAAGGTTACAAAAGACAAAGCAAGATTGAAGAACTGTTCCCAATGAAAGGACTCTAAAGAGACACGACAACTAAATGCAACTTGTAATACCAGATGGGACTCTTGACCAAAACTCATTTTTTAAAGAATATCATTGAGATAATTAGTAATATTTTTAAAATATCTACAGATAATAGGATTATATGAATGAATTTTTTCTGATTTTGATAATTACATTGTGGTTATAAAAGAGAATTCTTGTTTTTAGAAATTTTACATTAAAAGTATTTAGGAGTAGAGGGGCATCATGTCTTAAATGTACTCTGAAATTGCTTAATTAAAATAAGAATATAAATATAGAGGGGAAATGATAAAGCAAATGTGATAAAGTGTTAACTGCAGGATCTAAGTGAAAGGTATATGGGAATTATTTGTATTATTCTTGTAACTTTTCTATCAATCTGAAATTATTTCAAAATTTAAAATTATTTTTTTAAAAAAGAAACTCACTAATTGGAAACAATGAATGGATTAGATCTAGTATATTGATATAGCTAAATCTATAGAATATAACATTAAGTGAAATAGCAAGCAACCTGCATGCCAGATGATAACATTTACTTAAATGTTTTAAAACATACAACAATACATATTGTTATTTATATGTAGTAAAGATTTACTGTTTACTTTGGCAAAGGGAAAAGAATGGAGGGAGGGAAACTGGGTAGGGTAATAATTGTAATAATATATTTATTTTAAAATATAGCTAACTCAAGTGTAATAAAATTTTAATATGTGTTATATGAGATGGTGGGTACATGGTTATCTGTTTTTATGTTTGTTCAGGTCTATGTGCAATTATATAAATTATAATAAAAATATTTTAGGAATAAAAACTTAACAATGCAAAGTATCTAAGACTCCAAAATACCCTAGTATACCTATTGCCAAAAACTAAATGGTTTCATAAGGTGCTTAAGCCTAAGCTTAAACTATTAAACTATTTCCTCTTTTTCCTGGATAGAGTTAGACTGTATTTCCCAGGCTCCTTGGCAGTTAAGTGTGTCCATGTGCCTGAAATTTAACTCCCAGACCTAGCCTACAAAAAACCCCCACTACCAGTTCTCTGTCCTCTTTCCCCTTCTGCCAGCTGGATACAGATGACACCAAGGCCTTTGGAGATGACAGTAACATGAATGGAATAAGCCTGTGTCCCTGAATCTCTACATGGAGGAACATCTCTTATCAACAAGAAATGTCCATATGAATGAGGAAAAAAAAGATTTTCTGTTGCATTAAGCCACTGAGATTTGGGGGTCTATCTGTTACTGCAGTTAGTATTACATTAACTAGAACATGCATAATCATAAACAGTCTTCCAACTGTCAATGTGAAATGTATCATACTTATAAATTGAGGTTTATAGTATGCTGGACCTAGTGTACTGTCAATAGCAGGTGGAAAATGTTTTGTGATACTGCCATCCTCATTAATATGATAACCATATGACCGTCCACAAGAAGGAATTGAACGAATATCAACACTTCTGGAAACTGTAAGTGCCCTTGACATTTTCTGTAAAAAAAAATTATATTATTTACTCAAAGGCAAGGAATGAATAAACAAATATTAAAATTTACTAAAAGACAACTATTCAATATTGACTTTATGAGTTTTATAATATAAACCAAAAATGTTTGTCTGTAAAAGTAATTTAAAAGAGTGAATTCAAGTCTTACCTCACAATATAAACCAAGATTTAACCAAACTACTATTAAATAGTAACATAAACCATAATATAAACTAAACTACTGTTAAAGCCACTTTTAGAGATAAGGAATCTCTCACCTGGCTCAGTTATTTATCTTGCTTAGTATAGCAAGCATTAGTGATTCCAAAAACAGGCATTCATTCCTACAGTCACATCAACAATCAGCAGTTCAAAGTGGTTACTTGTGCTATGCTATCATAGTATCTGCCAGGTAAAAACAAACTTTATATTTTCTGTAACATTCTCTGGCTTCATTCCTTTCCAGCTCCTGACTTACCTTCATCTTACCGGTGCCCTGAATAAATATCCTAATTTTGCAGAACATGTAGCAAGGAAAATGTATGATATGATGCTAAATGGAAATTTAGAGTATAAAATATAAAACTGAATTTATTACTATAGCTATGTAAGTTATGTAAAATTATATGTAAATGTATAAAATCATATACATATACGATTTGATACTGAAAAGAGCTATGCAAAAATTAACAGAATTGTCAATGTTAGAGTCAGAAGTTTTAAGGAGCTTATCCTTTTTTCAAAATTTCCTTTAATGGAAAACATTTTATAATTTAAGTAAAAACAGAAAGGAGTAACATATATTAGAAATACCAGTATAAAATACATCAAATAAAATACTGGCATTTAAATAATTTAGTAATATGAAAAATTACTTATTAAGAATATATTTATAATAGATATATTTAAAATAGATAACCAACAAGGAAAAATGAAGGGAAGCTCATATATTCATTAAGAAATAAAAATAAATAGAGTCTGCAACTTCTATCAAAAAAAAGAATATATTGATGCTCTGTAGGTTTTAAATAAATAAATAAATGCTAGAGTTGAGTGCACACATGCCCAATATATAATTGTGTCATAAACATACTATCACTGGCAGAATTTCACTTTTTTTATCATTAGAGACAACTATTAAGTAGTTTCAGTGATACTTATGAGACTGGTTACCAAATTAAAACAGGAGAGTATTGAATGGCCTCCCCTCCATTCACTACTTTCAAAAATTATTTGCATGATGTCAAGACTTTCCAAAATGTAGCCCCAACCTTAGTGAATGTTTCTTCAACATCCAGTTTGTGATATCCCTAATTCCCTCCAAAAACTATCTACTTCGGGCTACTAGTAAAAATTTTTATTAAATGTTTATTAAAATAGCATTTCATCAACTGTTTTGTGCTGAATTCCATTCATTACTTCCCTGTTAAAGTTATAGATCCCAGGGAGCAGTGATTTATCTTCTAAGTATTATCAGTGCCTAGCATTATGTCTGGTTCACATAGTTACTCAAAAAATGTCTGATAAACACTTTCATGAGTAAATGAACATTTACTTTGTCCACACACATGAAAAAGCTGATATTTAAGTATACTTATAAACTTTAACCTTATTGTCATTACACTGACATTATTCAACTGAGTACTTAGCCCTAAAATATATCCACCTAAACAAAGAACTGATTAAACTTTAATTAATATGAGCTATGTGAAGTTGTTATGGAAAGAGGAGAGGGAACTATGCTAAATAAACTGTGACCAAAATCTGCTAGATTTTATTAATTATTTCAAAGGGGTAGGCTTTTGGTGTAAAGATTATTCTTTATATAACACCAATGTACCTTTCCAAACATATCACCTGCTAATCTCCTACACAAATTCTTCACTCCAGTCAAAATAATCCTCTCATTGTCCTCCATAAGATCCCACTTCTCTATCTGCACTCGTGTAGTCCTCCATGCCTAGAATGCATATTCCAACCCTATTCTTCAAAGCCAACCTCCTCTATAAATCCTCTACAAATTAGACTCTCTCATAACACTGAGTTGGCCGAAAAGTTCGTTCAGGTTTTTCTATAAGCTGTTATGAAATACATCTTCTTCCTTTAAATTCCTATGGCATTTAACCACATGATCATTCACTTAGCAGCTGTCACATTTCATCTTGCATTAGTAATGATCTATATTATCTCTCTCATCTAAATTTTGAGCTTATTTATTTCAGGAGTCATGTTTCAAATTTCATGGTATTATTAACAATACTTGCACAGGAGTTTCCTCTATATAGAGAGGTAAACCACTCAGGCAGTTTTTTAAATCTCCCTTACTTTCTGTTTACCACAGACATTAGAAGAGATATTATAGATTTATCAAAAGCAGAAGTGAAGTCAAATATTAACATGGTTAAAAACTAAAGTTTATAAACATCAAATATTCATTTAATTATAAACTACAATATGGATACTAATAAACCTACTAATTTTTATGGTACGTTTTTTAAATGTACTAATCACATGAAACAGTAAACCATTTCTACTTTATTTTAAATTTTAAAAAAGCCTTAGAAGCATAATTCAAAATAGCACGTACTGACTGAAGACGCTCTTTAGCCTCTAGTATTTTTCTGTTCATAGCTGACGTTCCAGGATAAGACTGATCATAGCTTGCTGGCCCTGGACCATCTGAAATAAACTTCTTAAAACGTTTCTCCCGGTTTTGTAGACTTTGGCCTCCTTTTATATTATACTAAATTGGAGAGAAAAAATGAAATAATTAAAAGAAACACTTTAAAATTAATACCTATTTGATAAATATGAATATTAATATGAATATTAATAGTTTTAAAACTCAGCCTGAGAAAGTTAAGGCTCTTGACTGAAGACAATTGTCTAATGAGAGAGGGTAATAAGAAAGGATGACAATTAGAGTTGTCAGTTTTAATGCTGAACTCAAACTAAAATTTACTGTACTTTGAACACTCTAAGAGAATGCAACACTCAGTTTTAAAACAGGAATCAAACACAAAGGAATCTCCAAAGCTGTGGAGCAAGAATAAAGAGTGTATGCTTATGTTTACAGGTCCCTGGAGAATTTATACCTCAGAAATGAGCTAAAAATGCTCATATTGGAGGGGAAAAGCAAACCTTCCAAGCTTGTTTAGGATTAATTATTTTCATGAATAACATTTTGGTCATTTCCAGAGATGTTTACACAGTTTTATTGGCAACAGCTTGGTTTTATGCTCAGATTAGTTTTAAACATTGTTTATTGCAGAGAAGAGTCCTGGGAGGAACTGTCCATGGCTCTCCATGTCACATATCTGGATTCTCTAGAATCTGAAATTTATCAACTGGCTAATAGCCAGTTAATTCAAATAAAATTCCATCATACTAGTTTCACTAAACAGTCACAGTTCAATCATTTCAAAGATGATTCATATTAACATTGGGTTGGCCAAAAAGTTCATACGGGATTTTGTGTACGCTGTTATGGAAAAACCCAAACTTTTTGGCCAACCCAACAGTTGTTGGCATTTGATTGATCAGATAAGGATTTTTTGTTATTGATTTACCAACAGACCTTTTCACATGACGTGTACATGTCAGTTGTTCACATTCTCTATTAACTGAGCCTATCTTTAGTTTGCATCTTATTCAGCTTTATTCAGCTTTTAAGAAACACACAAAAGAGGTCTTCTTTTTTAAAAAATGAGTCAAATTAGATAGTCAATTAGCTACTTGATTACTGTTTTAATAAGATCACAATTCTTATGTTTAAAGAGTTTGGATCTACAATAGTAGACTTTAATGATTTTGTAAAAAAATTAACAAGTTAGATTAAATAATAAAATCATGTGAAAAGAAAAGATCTCAAATTTTCATTCTTTGCAAGCCATTACTATTGTCTCTACGATCTGACATTTCAAACTGCAATTTGAATTTATATTGAATACTTCAACAGAGGATAGTAAAATCAATTTGATTTTTTTTAATTGTACAAATTAACCAGAATTTTTTTCAGATTATTCATAATTACCAATTCTACTATTTTACAAATGGTTACAAAAGGAACTTTCATATGTCAGATAAATGACCCAAAATTATATTACTAAGTAATTATACATTTTATATAAAAACCTGTGAGACAATGGTCTTAGTACTTCTTGAGAACTGTGCTTTGTCTATATGCAATGGCTATTTGATGAATTTTTATGTTGTCAGCAATCTCTCAGCTCTACAGGAAGCAGAGTCTCATATGAAGTGTGAGGCCATGCACTGTATCACATATGATAGACTATCATTCAGCTCTAATGAGGTGTATCTCTCCAATCAAAAATCAAACCTAATCTGGACATCTATTCCTAGGCCTAGTGAGAAATAAGAAATAAACTACTTATCTGGACCCAGGGAAGATATCCCCACATCTAGAACCATTCTCATGTAACAAGGAACAAAACGGTATCTGCCATGCACAAACAGGTCTGAAACTAGAAGACAACCAGAAAACATAAGTGACATTTATACTGAACTTCTGGAGTGGGAATCATCCTCGGAAACAGGATATGAACAAAACAAATTATGTGACTTAATAAGTTAATTATCAAAGGATCAGAAGCTTGTACTTTGTAAATTTTATTCTTCTGCTTCTTTTATTTTCTTAATTTCCTTTATGTTCTTTTCTACTAAGCAAATTTCCTTTATGCTCCTTTTTTTCTCCTTTTGAAAAAAATTAACATGCTTCAGATATGCTAAAGGAAACAAAGGAAATTGTTTTGCCTATAACTGGGCAAGAGCTATAAAGGCAAAACTTATACCCCCAACCCCAACTTTTGAATAATGGCCACAACCATAGCCGAAGTGAAATAACCATAAGAGGAAGAGAGAAATAGAGGAGACCAAATAGGGGAAAAGAATTTCAACTCCCAAATATTCTGCTTTTATAAAAGCTTCAAGTATTCTGTATTTAGCAGTGGAAGTGGGCCCTCACAAATACAACCCACATTTTTGGTTTTTTAAAATTTCATATGAAGTCTCCAAATAATATTTACTAACTAACTTCTGATAGAAAGCAACATGTCAACCCATGCTTCCAAAAGAAAAGTATAAAGATAAGTTGTTAAATACATGCATTAATTTCCAGCAAGATTATCCCTTTAATTATTATCTAATATATTATTTACAGAATATGTAACCTATGTCACATTACAAATATGTTTCCTAATTCAGCTATTTAAAATGAAATGCCCTGGGCTTCCCTGGTGGCGCAGTGGTTGAGAGTCCGCCTGCCAATGCATGGAACACAGGTTCGTGCCCTGGTCCGGGAAGATCCCACATGCCACAGAGCAGCTGGGCCCGTGAGCCATGGCCGCTGAGCTTGCACGTCCCGAGCCTGTGCTCCGCAACGGGAGAGGCCACAACAGTGAGAGGCCCGCGTACCGCAAAAATAAATAAATAAAATGAAATGCCCTTTATTTTTCAAATAGTATGATAAATTCACACTTCTTGAACTTCTAAAAGTTCTGTAAGAATTTAGCCTAAAACTACAAAAAAATCAACAGCAACTATGTAAATAATAAATAATTTTTTAAAACAAAGGAAATCAATCATCTCCTGGCATTTGTTTATAATTTTAAGAAGAAAACTAGAGAATACCAGAACTCTTTTTCTTAGATCATCTATTATACAAAAAAGCACACTTCCTAATTTCTTATTCTTGAAATCCAAGAAATGTACCCAATTTGGAATAAAATAAAATTTGATCTAAATTGCACTTTATATTATTTTACAGGTGGAACTGACTAAAATCAGTATTAATATAAAATAACACTCCAGGGCTTCCCTGGTGGCGCAGCAGTTGAGAATCTGTCTGCCAATGCAGGGGACTCGGGTTCAAGCCCCGGTCTGGGAAGATCCCACATGCCGCGGAGCAACTAGGCCCATGAGACACAATTACTGAGCCTGCGTGTCTGAAGCCTGTGCTCCGCAACAAGAGAAGCCGCGACAGTGAGAGGCCCGTGCACTGCGATGAAGAGTGGCCCCCGCTTGCCGCAACTAGAGAAAGCCCTTGCACAGAAACGAAGATGCAACACAGCCAAAAATAAATAAACTTTAAAAAATAAAATAACACTCCAACATCTTGATACCTGTCACATTTAACAAGTTTGAAATCTACCTATTAGGTATTTTATTACATGTCCCTCTTGGAATACCGGAGTTACAGATCAGGCTTAATGAGGGAAATACTGGTAGAACTAGTGAGCCTATATACCCATAATATGCTGGTCTGGTCTGTAAGCCATGGAGTGTAGGCAAGTGACACTTCTAACAATTAAGTCTAATGTCCCACTATTTACCGTTTTGCTTTTTGTGCTTTAGGCTCTAGTTTTCTGAAAGTTTTAAGATGCCAGGGAGAAGCAAGACATGTTTCCCTGAATTGGAAGTTGAACCACCAACTGGCCATTCCAGGTTCTTTATGCTACCAAGCAGAAAATGAAATAAGGTTTGTGTACTGGCTGGGGTGAATAACCCTGACCCGGACAGAAAAACAGGACTAATGAGAGCCAAGAGGAGTGTGGTGGGATGGAACATAGGGATCACCCTGCAGAGCCTCCTAAGTAAGCCAGTGAAAATGCTAAGAGCAAGTTTATTTAAAGGTCAAAAAACAAGCCTAAGAACCAAGAGCTGGGATGCCTTAGATCTGAAGAGTCTGATGATCCCACTAAGCTTAGAACTCTACTGGATAAAGTTCTTGTTGAAGACATGGGGAACATGGAATGAGTAATGGAAAAATCTTATGCTACCTATAGCCTCGTGATCAATTACAGAAACAAAACAGGTCCCCACCTTTATTTCCTTGCTTCATACAACACTTCCTTTCATTTTCCCTCTATTTTTTCCCCTTTCTATTATAAAATGGCAACACTAATAATGGTTAAAATTTATTGAGTGCCAACTATAATAAGGCACTATTCTAAATGCTTATTAATATATTTAATCCTTAGAAAAAGCCTACCAAGTTATTACCCCTACTTAATAGATGAGGAAACTAAGACCCAAAGAATTAAGTGGTTAAGATTAAAACTCAGAGCTAGTAAGTAGCAGAGATGGATTTTGAATCTAGGTAGTCTAGAGCTAGCTCCAGTCTAGCTCCACAATCCTAACCAGATCTTTATAGTAGCTCATGTTATATTTACCATCAAATCTATAAGTTGCAGAATAATGAAACAGGAATATTCAAGAACAAGAAATAGCCTAAATCTAGAGATCCAGGATTCATTTAGCAGTGACACTGTAATACCATCTTTGAATGCAGTAGCTAGATACTAATTTGGCTCCTTCTGGGAAGGAAAATTATACATAAAATAATTGCACTTTTAAAATTATATATATGGGAAGAAGTGCGTGTATGTTGTGTGCATGAGAGAGAACTAGGCAGTCAAGGGGTGAAAAATAATGGAAATCTATTGTTTTTATCTGTCCAGCATCCCTTCTATTATCTGCTCATAACAGCATATTTGCCACCCTTGGGACAATCAAACCTCCCCTATATTTTGTGATTTTAAAGGAGCTTCTAAACACAGGAACCCCTGGCCCAGGAATCATAGGTGTGGGTCCATAATAAAACTGGACCAATCAGATTTTCCCTACTGGGGGTTTTAATCGTGAGTGTTGTCACACATAAAAAGTGGAAGAAGTTATAGAATTAAGTTATCTAATGGCAGTTTCCCATTGAATGACGCAGAAGTTCTTACTACCGAAATACCTGGGATTATCTTAGTCCTATCCTTCTTTAAGTCCTGACTGCTCAATTCTTCCTTCAAGTCTATGAGCCACCCAAGTACCTTACCTATAAATCTATGATAAACCTAGTATCTGTTTTAAAAATCCACTTTATTGCTTGCAACCAAAAACCCCTAACTGGTAGAATCATTGCCATTAATAATCGAGAAAATCTAATGCAAAAATTAAGGCATCAATGACTTGATCTGGGCCTCCAACAGGGGAGATAAAGGTCTGCTAGGGTCAAGTAGGAGTCATTATGAATGAGTACAAAATTTATGTGAAAAGGGAAAACTTGATATCAATGATTATAAAGACTGGAGTTACAACCACTGTTTCTGAACATAAATGGACCAATGAAGATATTCTGGTCACAGACTCTTGAGAAATAGAAGACAACGGCAATAGCTATAGCTTTAGAGTATGACACACAAACCAATTCCTTCACTCTGTTGCCATCCTTATTCTACATATTTACATATTCTACATATTTTGACCATCTGCACAACTTTCATGGGCCTTAATTAATTCAGTAGTCCTATTCTCCCATTCAGGAATCTCAAGGTCTATGAGGCATGTAACAATGTTTTATGTCTTATAGAATATGTGGATTAATGACAAACACCCAACCAGACAACCAACAGTGAACACATTTGTTTTTCTCTTATTCTAATTGCAAAATATAGATTGAAAGGTGAAAGAATATCCTATTATGGGAAAATAAAATATGACAAATGACATGTTAGTCTATTAGAGGAAGAAAGCATGATTTTTATTAACTCCGACAATTATAATAACTATTATAAATTTACCTGCAGCTCTGAAACATTATAGTGTCCTGGACCTGGAACAGCTTTCTCAGTGTTAGAGGCAACAGTAAAAGTACTTTCTCTGGCAGCCAAAGAAAGGAATGGTGCATAGCCACCTATGAAAGTAAAATTATATCACCGGCAGATAAGATAGGATTCTGATAATTTCAGAGAAAAAGCACTCAAAATGTATAAAATCATTTGGTAACCTCAATTGCTGAGACTGTATTATTAGAACTAATGTCTAACCACAGAAGTTTTTGCATTTCAAAAATTTTATGTAAGAGCAGAATTTGTATTAATGTACATTAAATATAAGAATCTACAGAACTGGACTTACTAAACACCAGAAAAAATATCTAAAGAAAATAGAACTCTTTTTTCTTCTAAGCATATTTGGTTGAGATGAAAATGGAAGTTCTATTTAACTGATAAAATATCTTCATCCTCAGAAGATCACAGTTTTATATATTGGAAAAACATATTAATTATAGAGAATAGCATATATGAATTTATAGGCAGAGCCTAGACAGAAATAATTTAGAGTGAGCTTACAGCAAGTAATTAATATGTTTCCTCGCTTTGGTACATAGTTGGCACTCAGTAAATATTTCTTGATTGCCTGACCCCAAACAAAGGCTTATAAATCCAAGATACAAGCAGAGACATACTCAGTAAGAAAACTTAGTAGACAGATTTAGTCTGCTGAAAGATTAAAATTTTCACGAAATATAGCAAGAAAATGAGCATAGTTTAATCAACATAGATACTAAAGAAAAAATGACAGAAAATAGATCAGCTATATTCAACAGGTAATAAAAGAATGAAAGTGAGGACTCAAAACTTATGAGAATCTTGTACAACTAAGGACAATGTACACTATGAAGACTTATGGTGATAATTAGTATAGTTTAAAAGCTTGCTAATCTGGACTAATAATATATTTTTAAAACCAGAAATAATGTTTCTTTTGAGGCCTTCATGTATTAAAATGCAACTGAAATCAAGTTATTTATTTGTGTTGGGTATTAAATCACAAAAGAGGTGAGTCAAATGCAGACCTTACCCTTAAAAAGCAACAACCTACTGAAGCATTAAGAAAAGTACTAAAATAATTTTAAACATGGAAAAATATCTGAAGTGCTAAAAAATGCCCAGAGGGTCAAAAAGACGAGAAGTTCTCAACCACACTGAGGTGATTAGAAAAAGCTTCATGAATGATGTTAAAACTCTGGGTGTTAATTTAGTGACTGATGGTTTGAATTATCTACCCCAAAGCAAAAACAAACAAAACAACACAAGGACCATAACAGAAATCCTTAAAAGGAAGCCAAGTTTCGAGAAACCCAGGACAGCAGTTGAAATGTTCCAAATCGGGGTAAACAACCAAAGAACAAGATACAGATTTCAATCAAAACACACATATAAGCACACAGAAACCAAACTACAGATTATATAAAGTGAAGAGTGAAAACAACCAGAGAGTGTTCTACCAAGCAGCAGGAAAATATGTCCTATAAACTGGAGAAAAGTCAATGAAAAGAAACACATTTAGGAATGAGAAGATGGAATTAGCACAAAAAACATTAAATATCTATTATATTCTTCCTATGTTCAATAAGGTAGAAGAAAGATGAACATGATGAGGAGATAAAGATATAAAAAAGACCCAAAACTTCTGAAAAGTATACTGAATGGGATTAACAACTAATTTTATGTGAGTTAATAAAAGACATTTTTCTCAATTCTTAATCACTTTAAAAAAAATTGACTGTTTTAATAAAAATAATTTCAATTCATTGTGGCATTACAGCATAAGTAGAAATAAAATATATGGCCACAATAGCACAAAGAATGAGACGGGGAAAACAAAAGCACACTGTTGTATGGCTCATATACTACACATGAAGTGGTACAATACTATTTGAAGGTGGATTGTGATAAGTTAGAGATGTATATTGTAAACCCTAGAGCAACCACTAAGTAATAAAAGAAAGAGGTACAGCTAGTAAACCAATAGTGGAGATAAAAACAGAACCATTTTTGCAAAAACTCAAATCATTCAACTATGTTAGCGAAAGAAGAAGAGAAACAAAGAACAGATGAAATAAATACATAACAAATAGCAAGAGATTAAATTTAAACACAACAATATTGATACTGAAATTAAATGGAAGAGTTCTAAATGCCCCAACTAAAAGAGATTGTCAGATTAGATAAAAAAGCAAGACCCAACTTTATGGTGTCTATAGGAAACACTCTTAAAACATAAAGACACAGAGGTTAAAAATAAAAGGATGAAAGAAGATATACCACACATCCATGTATCAAAGAAAGCTGGAGTGACTAAATTAAAATCAGACAAAGCAGATTTTAGAACAAAGAATACCAGGAATAAGAGAGACATTTCATTATGTTAAAGGGGTCATTTCATCAATATGATTTAATAATCCATAAAGAAAAGCAAGGAATTAATTGCCATAAAAATTAGAATAGTCCTTACCTGTAGGGGAGAGGGAAAGGGTTATGATTGGAAAAGAAAATTTTGCAATGTTATATTTCTTTACTTGAGTATTCACTTTTTAAGTTATTTAAATTTTATGCAATTTTCTGCATCAGTATTTCATCTCACAATTAAAGGTATATTTTTTAAAATTTATGTTCATTTAGGTAATGTGAGATATGAAAACTAAGAAAGTTAAGCTCAGGCTAGTTCTGAGGCAGCTGTCATCAGAACATGTCAGAGATGCTAACTAAATCTATTTAAAGAAACATAAAATGAATTGCAAAATACTGAAATTCATATAAAAATGGGGGAAAAAACCCCTACACAATAGCCCCATGTGTTCAAGAAAGCCAGTACTCATAAAATCCTCATTGAAGTTTCCCAATATTAATCACAAAAGAATCTTTCATCAATAGGTTAAAAGATTGTATGAAATATTGAGCTCAAGTAAAACCACAAGAAAATTTAAATGTTTATACTAATAAGCTCCATAAGAGAAGGGACTTTTTTGTTTTATTCATAACTATATGCCTACTGTGTACAGTTAGGGTGACAAACTTAGTTTGCCCAGGACACAGGACTTGTAGTGCTAAAGTCAGGACATTCCCAGATAAACCAGGATGGTTGGTCTCCCCGTCATACTGTCGTGCATATTAAACAATAAATATAGAATAGGTGATATTCTAAACTACACCTTTAGTCATTCATTCAGCAATACTGAATGCTTTATTACATGTCAGAGAGAGGCAGTTAGGGTACAATAATGAATAAGCTAAAACCCTTGCCTCAAATAGTGGGGAAGCCAAACAAACAATTACATTATTAACAGTGCTAATAATTAAGATACAAAATATAGGAGAAGACGATTCTGGCACATTAGGGTTGGTGGAGTGAAAAATTTTAAGTTTGATTTGGGACATATTACTATACTGACATGTTAAGTTCCAACAATAAATGATAAATCAAACTGACAGGTAGAAAGAAGAAATGAATATAGGAGAAGCTAAGATTCGAGAAGAACGAAGTAAGTTCAATTTGAGATATATTAAGTTTGTGGCACCAACAGCAGAAATCAGACCGGCATGAAGCAATAAAAGTCAGTCTATTTTTTGAGAAAGAAGGTGGGAGGCGTGGGATAAAGGACAAGTTCTGCAGCCACAACTACAGTACAAATCAAGCAGGGCATTCTTCACATAAAAGCAATAGCTAGGTCTTTGAAACATATACTCATCTTCAGGGACATCAACATTTATATAGCAATCACATACATATTTTTATTTAAACTTAAATAA
The DNA here is from genome assembly GCF_000442215.2 of Lipotes vexillifer. Lineage (NCBI taxonomy): Eukaryota > Metazoa > Chordata > Mammalia > Artiodactyla > Lipotidae > Lipotes > Lipotes vexillifer. The sequence continues at coordinate 2,003,538 of NW_006790551.1, forward strand.
AGATAGAATTCCCTGAAATGGTCTCCCTAAATTCTGAATGGCTAATAAGATAAAACCATTATTGCCGGCATAAGCACATAGGCAGGAGTACAAGACCATGGACAGCTCATGCTTCTGTGGCAGATAAAACTAACTGCTTTCCCATCAAAGAAGAAATTTAGCAAAGAATATATTAAGAACCACTGTCACCCAGCCTAGATAACTAACATAGAACCAGTACAGATAACTAATATATGCTAATATGGGGTACCATTTGTTATGTAAATCAAGCTCAAAAAGCAATGAAATACTCCTTAGCACAATAATGCCAGGAGCAGTCACATTATTAAAAGGACTATGTTTTTATCATATTTTACTAGGCTGGTCATTTATGGGAAAGCTTTGCTTTAATGAGATAAGATTTGCTTGCTTCTCAGATAATTTGCAAGAAAATCAGGAGCAGCTCTCACTAATCTGGAATCAGAATATCCATTATCTCTCCCACTCATGAAATCAGAGCAGCTGAGTCCTATTCCTTTCCGGCTGCAAATCCTGGGTAGAAATCCCTGATCAACTGGACAAAAGTCAAGGCAATGAAGTTTGAAAATTAATGTGGAAAGAATTTTCTGAGGAAAATATGAATACACCGGAGGACTGACCAAGCAGCCTACAGTAAGAGGAGAATGATAATTAGAAGAGAAAGGTTGAGAATAAAGAGTATCTGCACCTTTCTTTTGAAGTTCTAAGACTAAGATTTTCTCCTCTTGTGTAATTCAAGGTAACAATTACATAAAGTCCTAATATCGCTTTTCCTACATCATACTCTACAAAATTTCCCTGACCTTTAAATAAGTGTGTATACTTCTGTATAGTCCAGTGTTACTGATCTCAAAGAGGTGTAAAGCAGAATGTACCTAGGAAAGAGGTAACAGCTACTTTTAAATTATCTTGCCAGGGAATCCTGTAGAGAAATGACTAAAGAAACACCTATAACCTCTATTGATTATTATTATTAGCATGTCAGTGCTGAGTATTACTAAAACAGGGTTCTATAGGATGCAGCTGCTCAAAGTTCCCAAATATGGAATTTCCTAGTTTCCTTCATAGGTCAACAAGGCACAATTCTATAAAACAGTAAAAGAAGGGCCTTGCAAACCCCAGTTACTGATCTCTAAGCAAAGTTCACACAAGTCAGATTATGAGTTTTTAATTCTGCTATGTGTAACTCATTAGATTTTTTTAAACTTTCTTTCAAGAATTACTGTTTATTTCTTTTACATATGTGTTAAGGTATTGAGCTAAAAACTGAGACTAACACAGTCGAGATCTTGGTTATTGCCCTCAATAATCTCACATTTTAATGTGGCAGCCAGATAAGTTAACAGATAATTACAATATAGTATCATGGTGCTTTGAGTCATTAGGAGTCAAAGAAGAAAAACCTGAGACAGAGTGGAGTCAAAGAACAACTTCACTTTACCCCAGGCTCAAAGAATAAGTAGGAATTAGCCAAGTAAGGAAAGAAAAGAGATTACTCAGCAAAGGTAGCAGCAGGTACAAAGGCATGTGGAGGTGAATGAACATGAATTTATAGACAATGCAAAGTTGGAATTGCTGATATGTAGGTTAAGTGCTGTTGGAGGTGTGGTGCCTGGAAAGATCAGGTTAAGTGAGAGACCAGGTTAGGGATCATGAAGAATCTCATGCAGCATGTTAAGGAGTTCATATTTTAACCTTAGTGTTAAAAGGAATTTTTTAAACAAATAACATAATTATATCTTAGGAAGATTACATTAGCCATAAGACAGAAGTTGTTAGAGGCTGAAACAGAGAAACCAGTAATATTTTATTGGTTTATTTCAGAATAAAAGTAACAAATCCCAAACTAAGTCAACGGCAGTTAAATGAAGAAAGGGAACCAGTTTGAGAGAGAATGAGAAGAGAAAATCAATAGGTTGTAATGATCAATGGGAGTGATCAGTCAGAGGAAAAAAAAGGAGTCTAAAATAATTCCAAAGCTAAAAGTTTATAAGCAACTGACAGGGCATTTTTTTTTCAAAGGGGTCTGTGATGGTAGGGAAAATGATAAGTTCAAACACCTGGAATTTCAGATGCCAGAGACCACCCACGTAGAGATGTCCAAAAAAAGTAATTGGCAATGCAAAGGCCTGATGATCAGGAGAAAGCTCATCTTAGAGATATGAATCACCTGTATCTCTAAAGACTGTTAGGGAGTCATCAGAATCATTATATAGATAGCAGTTGAAGCTATGGATTTGAATTTAAAAGTAAACACAAGAAAAGCAACAAGCAAAGGATGGGAAGTACAGTATATAAACATTTAAAAGGTATTTAGAAAAATAAAAACCTTTAAAGAAGACTATGGAGGGTTGGTTGAAGAGCGGAAAAATGATACCTGATTCAGCATTTAACAAATGTTTACTAGGTCCCAACCATGTATCAGGCACTGTTCCAAGACAATAGTTGGAAAAAGAAACAGGAAAAAATGATGTTACAGACACCAAGGGAAGAAATATCTCTAAAAAGGCAATGGTCAGTTGTGTCAAAATAAAATAAGGATTGAAAAGTATCATAAGTGTAAGCATTTTCGGTGGTCGTCGGTGGCTAATAAATTGGTAGGGAGTTAATGCTTCTAAGGACTCAGCTGCATTAAATAAAGACATAATAAGCTCCAAGAACACTGATATCAATAGCAGAAGCTGAAAAGCAGTAAAATTCAAGATTAAAACAACAACAAATGACAAATTTGTACTCCAAAGAAACTTAAATCAACCTAATACCCTAATCTCATCAAACATGTTGACAGAACAGTGGATCTTGGCATTTGTTTAAAAATACAGGAATAGTGTGACAATAGGGAAAATACAGGCTAACAAGGGAAAAAGTGTAATTTGGATGGTATTAAGCCCCAAAAAACTCATCAGATTAGAAAAAGCAGAAAGCAAATTAGAAGTATTTATTAAAAGTCACCCCCAAGCCACTAAAATTGCTAACAAATGAGAGCAAGTAATTATTTAAATTATCCATTCCCACCCCACCTCTCAAAGAGTACAGCTTTTCTTTACAGAATGTGGGATAAACAGGCTCTCGTTAAGTATGTTGAAAAAGAGGGGTATGGTAAGATGGGAAGCATCTACCTGAAAAAATACATGGGACTATCTTTAAAAGGTATTCCCAAACAGAAATATAAAAGTTATATCTCAGTAAGTTAATGTTTCTCTGGTTAGTTAGGTATGTGAGGCAGCCAGGATTACAAAGAAAAGAGACAGAAAGCGGTAAGAAGTACACAGGAGATTTGGAGACTCACATAGTCAAGGGGGCCAGGAAATAAAAATCCTAGATCTAATCTCTACCATTTAAAGTATGATGTGGACAGCCACTGTAAAATCAAAAGTCTTCACCGTACGCTTACTGGCCTTGTGAAATGCGACAAATTATTTTACCAGTTATCATCTGTAAAATAAGGATAGTATTTTCCCTGCCTACTTCATGTGTTATACTTATGAAGTGGTACTACAGTGTTTTAACTCAGGCACACAGAAGCGGAGCAGGCTGAAAGTGAGGCGCCTGTTACAGAAGGCTTGCCTTTCTCTACACCTTACCTGTTGCCTGCTGCTTCAGGAAAGGTACCTGGTAGGATCCAGGACCCACATAATCCTCAGTGCTGCCAGCTTCAGCCAATCTAAGCACACGGGGAGCCCAAGCATACATAATGGCGTGGGGGGAAGGGTGAGCTGCTGCAAAGGGATTAACAACAGGGAGGCTAGAAGAGATGTGGAGCAAAAAGAAGCCGTCAACAATTTCAGGAGACCCGGGAAAAACTTCTGTAAATGGAGGTGCCAGCGCAGGGGCTATCGCCCCACCTGCTCATTGGTGTCAGAATACTCCCAGGTCGATTTCTAGCCGCGTGGAAAACTGAAAAGGAGCATGAGCACAAACAACTCTTCCCGCAGGCTCACCCGTTCACCAACCGAGAGCGGAAGCGCTCCTCCAAGGAAGGAGGTTAAATAGTAGGCGCCCACCCCTCTGCTTCCGGAGCTGGCTCCGCCCGTTTCTTTCCACCCGGAAGTCTCTGGGAGAGAGGTTCAAGCGCCTTTCCCTGGCCGAGCCCTGGGAGCATGCGCACCGAGCTGCAAGCCTTCCCCACTCGCTCCGCCCCGCGGTCTCGGCGTCCTCCAGCAGAGGGCGGGGCCGAGGCCCGCTGCTCCTTTTATCGCGTTGCGTGGCGATTCAGAAAAGCTCTAGAAAACGCATTGGAAGGCGTTAGGGGTAATTTGACCGTGGTCCATTTCCCCTTTAAGTCAGGGCGGCTGGGAAGAGACTAGCAACTACTGTGAAAGAAAAGCCTTAGTGCAAAGGGAAACGCTTCCGCAACCTCATCCCTCCCCAACTCCTACCACGACTATACTCGCACCCTAGGGGGAAAGCGCTCTGACTTTATCCCATAGATAGTCCAAAGGGTGCTAAGAGAAACCGAGAAGGTGGTGATGACAAGAAACAGAGAACCGGGGGAAGGAGACGAAAAACTCACCAACCGAAGCAATGCAAATTCAGGTAACTGAAAGCTGCTCCTGTTGTCAGATACCAGGCAACGGCAGCGTTGATTTATTACATTGTGTATAAGTAGAGCAAAGACCTTGAGAAAGCCCAGTCCACCTCACTAAACCAAGGAGTCTCTTAACCTTAGGCGAAAGAAACCAGGCTTCTTCAAAGGCCTTAAGGAGTCTATGTCAGAAACCACCTAAAAGTTGTCTCAGGATTTTTTTTGTTTTTTCCCAGCAAGGATTCCATCCAGTTTCTAACCATTCTAAAGGCTTAAACAAATCCTATCCCATCTTGACCATGCCTTACCCCCAAATGAGCTACAGTACTTTAATGTGTTACTACTACAAATTTGTACTTATTTATACTCTGGAGGACACGGTTCAGTACTCAATTCTGCGGGTCATTTATTGTGGCTTAATTGTTCCATATATTTTAGAATGCTCTCCATACAAGCCTTATCTGCCTCTCAAGAATGTATCTGTAGTACCTTTTTTCCTACTCAGTAGCTTCCTGAATAATCATTTAGTCACTTAAAAAACGCTTACTGGCATATGCCGTAGGTTCAATATCCTGCTAAGTTATGGGGATACAAAGATATAAGAAAGTCTTCATCCTCAAGAGTTCTATATCTCATGGAAAAAGAGACGTGTGTAATTCATAATAAGAGATGACAAGAGAGATGAATAAAATGATAAGAAAAATATTACAGTACCTTGGATACCCCCTCTTCCTACTAAGAAACTAGATACTCAACTATATGGGGACCCCAAAAAGCAAATTCAGATGCCAGCCATTTTGCTGTAGGCACTGGTGAAGGCTCTCACATCCTCCTTCTGGCTTTTCACATCTGCAACAGTCTAGATTACTCTTTCCTGGGGTAGTGTTGGCTTTGAGACTGGGAATGGAAGTGATAAAGCAGGCTTTATATGCTTTCTGTCTGATCTGATTTTTGTCCACTGGACCTAACCTAACTTAGACAAAAGGAGCTCTTCATAGGTGTATCCTAGTTTATTTACAGGTCTCTAAAGGGTAGTTTGTAGCCTTAAGACCTAGGTACCACCTAGAAATGTAGAATTTCCTTATGTCGCCTGCCTCCTCAGTCCATGTTCTTTCCTCAACGACCTCACAGAGAGGGGTAGCTGATCAATGGCAGGACTCTAGTGTTTCTGAGCCTTGTGGCCAGATCCCATCTAAATATCACACCACTGAGGTACAACCTCTACGTTCTTTGATTTTGTAACACTTCATCTCTAAGAATTCTGTGTTCCTTGCAAAAGGCTTTTCTTTGAAAAGTTTTTAGTGTGAAAATCCTTCCTTTATTTCCTTGAATTACTGTGGCTGTTCTTCTGTCTACCCTTCCCAGCTATTATTTCCCTCTTATGGTTCAGTAACCAGAATGGTACACAGTATTTAAGAATTGGAAAATATTTTTAAATGAGAACAGCAACCTTTTTAATTATCTCTCAGTGTGGTAAATATTTCTTAAATAGTTTAGAATGAGTGTACTGCTAAAAAAATTAAAATGTTAACACAGTATTATAATTATTTATGAATACAAAGTAAAGAATTTGGTTCAGCATTTCTCAGTTCCTACAAAATAGTTTTAATGCTAATCAACCACACTATACAACCATTTCCATAGTATTAGTAAGAGATGGAAACTGTGTTTGAACTCAGGTTTATTTGACTGCAAAATTTGGGTTCTTTCCATTTCTCTGTGCTGGCTCCCACAAGAATAAACTTTAAAAATAAAGCTTGGGGGGTGCAAATTTGCTTTAAGTAGCATTAAATACCTTATAAATATTATAAAACTGAATTGTTTTTGAAACTAATTTCTTCAACCCATTATGACTTATTGGTTTTCCATTGTTTTGCTTTTTGTAAAAAAAAAAAAAAAAATCAAGGAATGGTAATAAATCATTTGGCATGTATCAAAATCAAATGAATGAATATACTTTGTCAGTGTTATTAGAGGTCATGTTGTAAAGTGATATGCACTCAAGTTAAAATGGTAAAAATTTTCATTTATATGATTTGAAGCTTACAAAGTATATTTTATGTTCAGTAGTTCGTTTAATATAAATTTATGTTTCTTTAAACTGCGGATTGGATATTCTGAAATCGTGAAATTTCATGAAATGTGTTTTTTTAATTTATTTTTTATTGAAGTATACTTGATTTACAATGTGGTGTTAATTTCTGCTCTACAGCAAAGAGACTCAGTTATACACATATATACATTCTTTTTTATATTTTTTTCCATTATGGTTCATCTCAGGATATACAATAGGACCTTGTTATTTATCCATTCTATATGTAATAGTTTGCATCTACTAGCCCCAAATTCCCAGTCCATCCTTTCCCTAATCCCCTCCTCTTGGCAACCACAGGTCTGTTCTCTATGTCTGTGAGTCTGCTCCTGTTTCGTAGATAGGTTCCTTTGTGCTGTATTTTAGATTCCACATATAAGTGACATCTTATGTCTTTCTCTTTCTGACTTACTTCACTTAGTATGGTAAGCTCTAGTTGCATCCATGTTGCTGCAAATGGCATTATTTTGTTATTTTTTATGGCTGAGTAGTAGTCCATTGTATATATGTACCACATCTTCTTTATCCATTCATCTCAATGGACATTTAGGTTGTTTCCATGTCTTGGCTACTGTGAATAGTGCTGCTGTGAACATTGGGGTGCATGTATCTTTTTGAATTATAATTTTGTCCATATATATGCCCAGGAGTGAGATTGCTGGATCATATGATAATTCTAGTTTTAGTTTTCTGAGGAACCTCTATATTGTTTTCCATAGTGGCTGCACCAGCTTACATTCCCACCAACAGTGTAGGAAGGTTCCCTTTTCTCCATACCTTCTCCAGCATTTGTTACTTGTAGACATTTTAATGATAGCCATTCTGACTGGTGTGAGGTGGTACCTCATTGTAGTTTTGATTTTCATTTCATGAAATGTATTTTAAAAATTAAACCATATTACCCAATGACCACCTGAGGTTTTTTCACTGACATTCGTTAAGCACCTACTATGTGCTAGCACTGTGTGAAGCACTTTACATCAATAATCTAAATCATTTCTCACATAACCCATGAGGTAGGCTCTATTAATATGTCTACTCTATTAATATGATGAGGCTTAGAGCCGTTAAATTTCTTATTCAATGTCACATAGTTAATGAATGATGGAGCTGAATTTAATGCTAGTCAGTTTGACTCTAGAACCTGTTTTCATAGCCATTATTTGGAAAATGCCCCCAACTGGGCTCTACTCCCACACCAAATAATCAATAATTTTTTTATCAATTCTTATTTGAGTATGGCTGCATGTTTATTTATTCTTAAAAAAAGAAAATCTAGAAGTAATCTTTCAGAGGTGACGTGGTGGCTCCTTGATGGCAGGAAACTAGGATGCTGTATTGTGCTGCTCCATATCTTGATGTGCAGTTCCCATTCTTGAGATCTCTTCATGATCCAAAAATTATCTGCTGGAGCTCCAGCCATTATTAGGAGCAGGAAGGGAAAATAAAAGTATGCCCCCCCTCCTTTTCAAGGAGACTTCCTGGATGTAACACAGAAAATGTATGATTGCATTTCATTGGCCCAAACTATGTAAATACGCACTTCTAGCTATAAAGGAGACTAGACAATATAGCCCCTTTCTAGGTACCAGTTTCTGTTACTGAAGAGAAGGGAATCATTGTAAAGAACACCTCTCAGTTTCATCCACAATCATCCTGTTGAAAAACTTTCCCCTCCCTTGGTGTCCAAGGTACTCTACCCTCCAGATTCTCATTATACTTTCTTTTGACAGCACCTACTGTCTTCTCTATTTTTGTCTCACATTTTTCTTTTTTCTACCATCCTCTTCTCTCTTTCTCCCTTGGTAATTCTATTCATTCTCATAAATCCTATATCCTCTTTGAGCTTCATGCATTTCCAAGTGTCTGCTTCACACTTGAATATAAGTGAACCACCAACATTTCAAATTAAATATTCCCAAACCTTAATTCATTTTCTCTGGAAAGCCTGATCATCCTCCTAATCTCCTGTTTCTGTTCAGAAGGGCAACATCCTCTCATACATTAGGCTTGAAACATCTTAGACTACTTCTACTTCTTGTGCTCCCACATCCAAGTTCTGTTGTTTGCACCTCTGTGATCTTTCCGCAATCCACCCTCTCACCCCATCTCACCCCAGTAATTTTGTTGATTTGGTCTATTGTAATATCTCAACTGGAATTCCTTTTCCAGTCTCTCCATTACAATTTATCCCGCATAGTGCAGTTGGGTTAATCTTCTAAGTATGATTTTGAGAATGCCACTCTCCTGCTCAGGAGTCTCCTATTGCTTACTGAATAAGTTTGGCATTGGGTGTTTCAAACAACCCAATATACCTTTCAATTCTTATGTCTTCCACCTCTACCCATTCACCCAAGTTACATATTGGTCACCTTGCCCTTTCCATCTCTGTGCTTTTGCTCAAGAATTTATCTCTGCCTGGAAATGCCCTCTCTTCAGTTGTTATCTATGAATGCTAAGCTCTTGAGAGCTTAATTCTTCACAGCATTTAGCATAGCACATTTTAAAGAGTACATTTTAACTGTTTGCTGAATTAATGTTTAAAAGGATAGTAAGATATAAAATGAAACACCAGCCAAACACTGTTGCTTTTGATATCAGCTCAGTACTTTAAATTTGATGAAAAGTAACCAATTCTTGAAAATGTTATAGAACAACAAAGAGTAGTAGCTACTCTTTCAGAAAAAGAATGAACCATGCTTATAGTAATTAATTCATCTTCCAAATGTTTTCATAATTGTCCACATTTGCTGACAGTTTTCTGTTAGCTTTTTTTTTTTTTACACAATGTATTTATTTATTTATTTATTTATGGCTGTGTTGGGTCTTCATTTCTGTGCATGGGCTTTCTCTAGTTGTGGCAAGTGGGGGTCACTCTTCATCGCGGTGCGCAGGCCTCTCACTATCGCGGCCTCTGTTGTTGCGGAGCACAGGCTCCAGACGCGCAGGCTCAGTAATTGTGGCTCACGGGCCCAGTTGCTCCATGGCATGTGGGATCTTCCCAGACCAGGGCTCGAACCTGTGCCGTCTGCATTGGCAGGCAGATTCTCAACCACTGCGCCACCAGGGAAGCCCTCTGTTAGCTTTTTAAAAAAAGTATTGTTCTGTCAGATAGACGAAGACAAAGAGATCAAAAGGAAGAGTTTCAGGATTAAGGGAGCCAGCTTTTTAGCGGTAGTAACAAGCATCACAGAATTTTCTACTTGTTGGAAACTATTAAGTATGTCTATGCTAATAAGCACATCTATACTCGTTAAGTACCGATTATTAATGTGAAGATATATATGAAGTCATATGTCTAAATAAAAACATTGGATCAAGAGAATTAGAAGATAAGCCACAAACTAGGAGAAAATATTTGCAAATGACATATCTGATAAAGAACTGTTATCCAAAATATACAAAGAACTCTTAAAATGCAGCAATAAAAAAACAAACAACCCAATTTAAAAATGGGCAAAAGGCCTGAACACCTCACCAAGGAAGGAAGATATACAGATGTTCAATAAGCATATGAAAAGGTGTTCCACATCGTATGTCATCAGGGAAATGCAAATTAAAACAACAATAAGATACCACTTGTATTAGTCAGGGTTCTTCACAGAAATTGAACCAGTAGGACAAATAGAGGTATATACGAGGAGATTTATTATGGGAATTGGTTCACATGGTAATCGAGGCTGAGAAGTTCTACAGTCTACTGTCTGCAAGCTGGAGAACCAGGAAATCTGGTGATATAGTTCAGTCTCAGTCCAAAAGCCTGAGAACCAGGAGTGTCAGTGGTATAACTCCCAGTCCAAGGTCAAAAGCCTGAGAATCTGAGGGCACTGGTAAAAGTCCTAGAGTTCGAAGGCCCAAGAACCAGGAGCTCTGATGTCCAAAGGCAGGAAAAGATGGACATTCCAGCTCAAGAAAAGTGAGATAATTTACCCTCCCTTTGCTTTTGTTTTCCATTTTGGACCGCAGGGGATTGGATTGGTGAGGGCAGATCTTGTTTACTCAGTCAAATGCCAATGTCTTCTAGAAGCACATCCACAGACATACCCAGAAATACTGTTTTACCAGCTATCTGGGCATCCCTTAGGCCAGTCAAGTTGACACATAAAATTTGTCATCACACACTACACACCAATTAGAATGGATATGGGAAAAACAAACATTAAAAAAAATACTGGATAAAGAATCAGTTAATCATATCCATTTACCCTATCATACTATCATGATTCTTACAAGTGTAAGAGGATACAATAAATGTTTATTAAATTAAATATCCAGGAAGTCCAGTGAAATAATGTTGTTTTAAGAAATTAATTGAAAGAATGAGTCCAACACCGGGAATCTGGGAATATAGTAATATAAATGTGGCTTCTCTCTCCTCCACTAACAACTTTAATATATTTATGCCCTCCTATTAAAACAGTTTCTGAGGCTTCTGGACAGCCAGGTACATGTGAAGGTTTTGGCTCTATGAATACTGCAGTAGGGAAAATGGGAGGAGAGATTTTTTTTTCTTTCTTTACTTTTTTAAAAAATTTATTGAGATATATATTAGTTATATATGTACAATATTATAACAGTTACAGGTTTACAATATAATTCACAATTTTTAAAGGTTATACTCCATTTATAGTTATTATAAAATATTGACAAAATATTGACACATATATTCCCTATGTTATATAGTATATCTTTGAAGCATATTTATTTTATACATAATAGTTTGTACCTCTTAATCCCCTACCCCTATCTTGTCCCTTCCCACTTCCCTCTCTCCACAGGTAACCACTAATTGTTCTCTATGTTGGTAAGTCTGTTTGTTTTTTCTTAGATACACTAGTTGTATTTTTTAGATTCCACATATAAGTAATATCACACAGTATTTGTCTTTCTCTCCTCTGTCTGACTTATTTCACTTAGCAAAATAACCTCCAGGTCCATCCATGTTGCTGCAAATGGCAGATTTTCATTATATATACATACAAAATAAATAAATATATATATATATGTATATGCCACCTCTTCTTTATCTATTCATCTGTTGAAGGACACTTAGGTTGCTTCCATATCTTGACAATTATAAATAATGCTGCTATGAACATTGGGGTGCATATATCTTTTCAAATTAGCGTTTTCCTTTCTTTCAGATGTACACCCAGGAGTGGGATTGCTGGGTCATATGGTACTTCTATTTTTAGTTGTTTGAGAAACTTCCATACTGTTCTCTATAGTGGCTGTATCAATTCACATTCCCACCAACAGTGTACGAGAGTTCCCTTTTCTCCACATCCTCACCAGCGTTTGTTATTTGTAGACTTTTTGATGGTGGCCATTCAGACAGGTGTGAGGTGATATCTTACTGTGGTTTTCATTTGCATTTTCCTGATGGTTAATGATGTTGAGCATCTTTTATGTGCCTGTTGGCCATCTGCATGTTCTCTTTGGAAAAATGTCTGTTCAGGTCTTCTGCCCATTTTTTAATAAGGTTGTTTGTTTTTTTTGACATTGAGTTGTATGAGCTATTTATATATTTTGGATGTTAGTCCCTTATCGGTCATATAATTTGCAAATATTTTCTCCCATTTAGTACATTGTTTTTTCATTTTGTTGATGGTTTCCTTTGCTGTACAAAAGCTTTTAAGCCCAATTAGGACCCATTTGTTTATTTTTGCATTTATTTCCTTTGCTTTAGGAGACAGATCTAAAAAAATATTGCTATGATTTATGTCAGAAAGTGTTCTGCCTATGTTTTCCTCTAGGAGTTTTATGGTTTCCAGTCTAACATTTAGGTCTTTCATCCATTTTGAGTTTATTTTTGTATATGGTATTAGAAAATGTTCTAATTTCACTCTTTAACATGTAGCTGTCCAGTTTTCCCAGCACCATTGAAGAGAATATCTTTTCTCCATTATATATTCTTGCTTCCTTTGTTGTAGATTAATTGACCATAAGTGTGTGGATTTATTTCTGAGCTCTCTATTCTGTTCCACTGATCTGTTTTTGTGCCAGTACCATGTTGTTTTGATGACTGTAGCTTTTAGTACAGTCTGAAATCAGGGAACGTGGATTCCTCAAGCTCTGTTCTTCTTTCTCAAGATTGCTCTGGCTATTCAAGGTCTTTTGTGTTTCCGTGCAAATTTTAAAATTATTTGTTCTAGTTGTGTGAAAAATGCCATTGGTACTTTGATAGGGATTACATTGAGTATGTAGATTGCTTTAGGTAGTATGATCATTTTAACAATATTAATACTTCCAATTCATGAAGATAATATTTTTCCATCTGTTTGTGTCATCTGCAGTTTCTTTCATCAGTGTGTTATATTTTTCAGAGTACAGATCTTTTGCCTCCTTAGGTAGGTTTATTCGTAGGTATTTTATTCTTTTTGCTATGACGGTAAATGGGATTGTTTCCATAATTTCTCTTTCTGATAGTTTGTTGTTAGTGTATAGAAATGCAACAGATTTCTGTGTATTAGTTTTGTTATCCATGAATTTTACCAACTTCACTGATGAGCTCTAGTAGTTTCCTGGTATCATCTTTAGGATATTCTATGTATAGTATCATGTCATCTGCAAACAGTGACAGTTTTACTTCTTCTTTTGCAATTTGGATTCTTTTCATTTCTCTTTCTTCTCTGATTGCTATGGCTAAGACTTCCAGTTCTGTGTTGAACAAAAGTGGCAAGATTGGGCATCCTTGTCTCTCTCTCTTTTTTTTTTTTTTTTGGTTTTCAGCACAATTTTGTATCTTGTTAGAACAAAGAACATACATCAAATATGACAGGAGTACATTCCTTTAAGGTTTCAACAGAGATGTAGTTACAGTTCAGCCAG
>NW_006790551.1:2017013-2046062 GCF_000442215.2 Lipotes vexillifer
TGTCATCTGGGAAGGGAACTTTATCTTCGAAAAAATACTAGCATTGGCATGATAGAAAAGGAGGCATTACTCCTCTTCAAAGTGGACATTCCTTAATGGTTAAAGCTGACAAATATTGTCTGTTTGGCAGCCCATAAAGTTCAGGATAAAGCATGTATAAGCCAGAATGGCTTCCCCATACCTGAATATGAAAAAATGTTTTTTCCATTAATGTTAAAAAAGTTCCTTTTCAATTCCTATTTTATTGAGTCATCATCAAAATGTACTGGATTTTGTCCAGAGGTTATTCTGCATTAATTGAGATGATCGTGTGGTTGTTCACCTTCACTCTGTTTATGTGTATATTATATTGAATAATTTCCTTATATTGACCCACCATTGCATTCCTGGAATTAATCTGACTTTTTCCTGCTAATATGCTGTCAGGTTAGGTTTCCCAATATTTTATTGAGAAGTTTTATGGGTATAGTCAAATAAGATTTTTTTTTTTAATTTATTTTGTCTGCCCCAGATCTTAGTTGCGGCACCCGGGATCCTCATTGCAACATGCAGGATCTTTAGTTGTGGCATGTGAGATCTTTTAGTTGTGGCATGCAGGCTCATAGTTGCAGCATGCAGGATTCTTAGTTGCAGCATGTGGACTTCTTAGTTGCGGCATGCAGACTCTTAGTTACAGCATGCGAACTCTTATTTTCAGCATGCATGTGGGATCTAGTTCCCTGACCAGGGATCACACCTGGGCCCCCTGCATTGGGAGCATGGAGTCTTATCCACTGGACCACCAGGAAAGTCCCTCAGATAAGATATTGATTTGCAGTTTCCGTGTGGTATTTTTACCTGGCTTTGGTATCAGGATAATGCAGGTCACAAAGAATGACAAAGGATGCTGTGTTAGTTAATTTTATATGTCAACATGGCTAAGCCATAGCACCTAGACATTTGGGCAAACACTAATCTAAATGTGAAGTGAAGGTATATTTTAGATTAGCATTTAATTAATTAAAGTACAGATTACTATCCATAATGTAAGTGGGTTTCATCCAGTCAGTTGACACCTTAACTAAAAACAGACAGAGGACTACCCAAGGAAGAGAAGCTCTACCTCCACACTGCCTTACAACTCTAGCTGCAACATAAACTTTTTCATGGATTTCCATCATGGGCATCCTTGTCTTCTTACTGATCTTAGAGGAAATACTTTCAGCTTTTCACCATTGAGTATGTTGTTAGCTGTGGGTTTGTCATATGATACCTTTACTGTGTTGGGGTATGTTCCCCCTATGCCCACTTTCTGGAAAGTTTTTATTATAAACGGATGTTGGATTTTGTTGAAAGCTTTCCTGCATCTATTGAGATGATCATATATTTTATTCTTCAATTTCTTAATGTGGTATATCACATTGATTGATTGACTTGTGAATTTTGAAAAATCCAAGCATCCCTGGGATAAATCCCACTTGAGCATGGTGTGTGATCCTTATAATGTATTGTTGGATTCAGTTGGTTAATATTTTGTTGAGGATTTTTGCATCTATGTTCATTGGCCTGTAATTTTCTTTTTTTGTGATTGTCTGGTTTTGGTACCGAGGTGTTGCTGGCCTCATAGAATGAGTTTGGAAGCGTTCCTCTGCAGTTTTTTGGAATAGTTTCAGGAGGATAGGTGTTAACTCTTCTCTAAATGTTTGATAAAATTCACTTGTGAGTTTATCTGGTTCTGGAGTTTTGTTGTGAGTTTTTACATCACAGATTCAATTTCAGTACTTGTAATTGATCAATTCATATTTTCTATTTCTTCCTAGTTCAGCCTTGGGAGATGGCACATTTCTAAGAATTTTTCCATTTCTTCTAGTTTGTCCATTTTATTGGCATACAGTTGTTCATGGTAGTCTCTTATGATCCTTTGTATTTCTGTAATTTCTTTTTCATTTCTGATATTATTGATTTGGGCCCTGTCTCTTTTGTTCTTGATAAGTCTGGCTAAAGGTTTATCAATTTTGTTTATCTTTTCAAAGAACCAACTCTTAGTTTCATTGATCTTTTCTATTGCTTTTCTATTTCTATTTTATTTGTTTCTGCCCTGATCTTTATTTTTTCTTTCCTTGTACTAACTTTGGGTTTTGTTTGTTCTTCTTTCTCTAGTTGCTTTAAGATTAAGGTTAGGTTATTTATTTGTGATTTTTCTTGTTTCCTAGGGAAGCTTGTGTCACTATAAACTTCCCTCTTATAAATGCTTTTGCTGCATCCCATAGATTTTGGGTTGTTGTGTTTTCATTTTCATTTGTCTCTAGGATTTTTAATTTCCTCTTTAATTTCTTCAGTGATCCATTGGTTGTTTTTTTAGCAGCATATCGTTTAGCCTCCACGGGTTTGTGGGTTTTTGCAGTTTTTTCTTGTAGTTGATTTCTAGTCTCATAGTGTTGTAGTCAGAAAAGATGCTTGATATGATTTCAGTTTTCTTAAATTCAGAGACTTATTTTATGGCCTAACGTGATCTATCCTGGAAAATGTTACATGTGCACTTGAAAAAAGGTGTATTCTGCTGCTTTTGGATGGAATGCTCTGTAAATATCAATTAAGTCCATTTGGTCTAATATGTCATTTAAGACCAATGTTTCCGTATTAGTTTTCTGTCTGGATGATCTGCCTGTTGATGTAAGTGGGGTGTTAAAGTCCCCTGCTATTATTGTGTTACTGTCAATTTCTCCCTTTATGTCTGTTAATATTTGCTTTATGTATTAGTTGCTCCTATATTGGGTACATATATATTTACAATTGTGACAGTTTCTTCCTGGATTGATCCCTTGTTCCTTATGTAATGTTCTTCTTTATCTCTTGTAACAGTCTTTGTTTCAAAGTCTATTTTGTCTGATAAAAGTATTGCTACCCTGGCTTTCTTTTCATTTCCATTTGTGTGGAATACCTTCTTCTATTCCCTGCCTTTCAGTCTGTGTGTGTCTTTAGACCTGAAGTGAGTCTTTTGAAGGCAGCATATATAAGGGTCTTGTTTTTGCATCCATTCACCCACTCTCTATCTCTTGACTGAAGCATTTAGTCAATTTACATTTATGATTATTACCGATATGTATGTTCTTATTGGTATTTTGTTGTTTTGGGGTTGTTCTTTTAGTTTTTCCTTGTTCTTGTTCCTTTCTTCTTTTGTCCTCTTGTGATTTGATAACTGTCATTAGTGTTATGTTTGGATTCCTTTTTATTTTTTGTGTGTGTATCTATTTTAGATTTTTGGTTTGTAGTTACCATCAGATTTTTATATAACAATCTGTATGTATACGTGATTATTTTAAGTTGCTGATCTCTTACTTTCAAACGCATTTTTTTTTTTTTTTTTGCGGTACGCAGGCCTCTCACTGTTGTGGCCTCTCCCGTTGCGGAGCACAGGCTCCGAATGCACAGGCTCCGGACGCACAGGCTCAGTGGCCATGGCTCACAGGCCCAGCCGCTCCACGGCATGTGGGATCTTCCCGGACCGGGGCACGAACCCGTGTCCCCTGCATCGGCAGGCGGACTCTCAACCACTGTGCCACCAGGGAAGCCCCTCAAACGCATTTTAACAACACTGCATTTGTACTTTCCTCCCCTCATGATTACTGTTTTTGATATCATATTTTACATCTAATTGTTTTTTGTATCCCTTAACTGATAATTCTGAATATACATGATTTTACTGCTTTTGTCTCTTAACCTTTCTACTAGCTTTGTGTATTGATAATTTCCTACCTTCACTGTATGTTTGTCTTTATTGAGGAGCTTTTTTCATTTCATAATTTTCATGTTTCTAGTTGTGGCCTTTTTCACCTAGAGAATTTCCTTTAACATTTCTTGTAAAGCTGATTTGATGGTGCTGAACTCTTTTAGCTTTTGCTAGTCTGTAAAGCTTTTGGTCTCACCATCAAATCTGAATGAGAAGCTTACTGGGTAGAGTATTCTTGGTTGTAGGTTTTTCCCTTTCATCACTTGAAATATGTCATGCCACTCCCTTCTGGTCTGCAGAGTTTCTGCAGAAGAGTCAGCTGATAACCTTATGGGAGTTCCCTTTTATGTTATTTGTTGCTTTTCCCTTGCTGCTTTTACTATTTTCTCTTTATCTTTAATTTTTCCATTTTAATTACAGTGTGTCTTGCTGTGTTCCTCTTTAGGTTAATACCATATGGGACTCTCTGTGCTTCCTGGACTTGGATGTCTGTTTCCTTTCCCAGGTTAGGGAATTTTTCAGCTGTTGTGTCTTCAAATATGTTCTCAGGCCCTTTCTCTCTCACTTCTCCTTCTGAGACCCCTATGTTGTGAACATTAGTACACTTGATATTATCCCAGAAGTCTCTTAAACTGTCCTCATTTCTTTTCATTCATTTTTTTGTTTGTTTTTTCTGTTCAGTGGAAGTGATTTCTACTACTCTCTGTTCCAACTCGCTGATTTGTTCCTCTGTATCATTTAACCTACTGTGATTCCTTCTAGTGTAGTTTTCATTTCAGTTATTGTATTCTTCATCTCTGTTTGGCTGTTCTTTATATTTTCTAACTCTTCGTTTAAAACCTATAACTTCTCGCTCTGTGTATCCATTCTTCTCCCAAGTTCTTTGGTCATCTTTATGATCAGTACCCTGAACTCCTACTTGGGTAGATTGCCTATCTGTACTTCACTTAGTTCTTCTTGGGGTTTTATCTTGTTCCTTTGTCTGGAACATATTCCTCTGTTACCTCATTTTGCCTAAGGTACTATTTTTATTTTTATGTATCTTGTAGGCTGCTTATATTTCCCAACCTTGGAGAAGTGGCCTTTTGTAGGAGATGAGCTATGTATCCAGCAGCACACTGCCTTCCCATCACCCAAATTATATGTTCTAGGGGTTCCACTTATGAGGGCTGCATGGGTCCTTATTTTATGGCAAGCTGACTATGTAGATGATCTGGTAGGCTTGGTTGGCCCCCAGGTCTGGTTGGTCAGGCCATGCCTTGTGTGGAGGCTGCCAGCTGCTGGTTGCTAGAACCAGGTTATGAGGCAGCTGATTGTGCCACCCCAGGGGTCCTGGGATTTATGCTGTTTCACTGATGGGTGGAGTTAGAGTCCAGAAGATTCCAGGGCCATTTCCTGCCCACTGCTGGATAGAGCCAGTTTCTGGGGTTAGTGCCAGCCTACTGGCAGGCAGAGCTGGGTACTAGAGTCTAGTTACAGGAGCCAGGGGTCGCAGAGCTGGTGTTGGATTGCTGGTGAGGTGGCGGGCCTGGTTCCTGACACAGTTTGGTACAGGGTCCAGGGTATCCCGAGGCTTTTGTTGGCCTGCTAAAAGGCAGGGCCAAGGCCCAGCTGGTCCCAGGACAGGGTCTGGGCTGCTTTGGGCAGACTGGATTCACAGGCTGTGGTATTGTGATTTTCTTGTATTTGGTGTCTGCCTGCTATCTGGTGAGGCTGGTCCAGAGACTAGTGGTGGCTTCCTGGAGTTCAAGGATTCAGGGACTGGTGCCTGCCCACTAGTGGGTGGCACTGGGTCCTAGGCTCTCTGGTGGGCAGGGCCATGGCCAGAGGTAGCTGTGGGCTCAGGGGTCTTAAGGCACCCTGTCTCCTTTTTTTTTTCCAAACATCTTTATTGGAGTATAATTGCTTTACAATGTTGTGTTAGTTTCTGCTGTATAACAAAGTGAATCAGCTATATGCATACATATATCCGCATATCCCCTCCCTCTTGCGTCTCCCTCCCACCCTCCCTATCCCACCCCTCTAGGTGGTCACAAAGCACTGAGCTGATCTCCCCATGCAATGCGGCTGCTTCCCGCTAGCTATCTGTTTTACATTTAGTAGTGTATATATGTCCATGCCACTCTCTTACTTCTTCCCAGCTCACCCTTCCCCCTCCCCATGTCCTCAAGTCCATTCTCTACATCTGCATCTTTATTCCTTTCCTGCCTCTAGGTTCATCAGAACCATTTTTTCTTTCTTTTTTTTTAGATTCCATATATATGTGTTAGCATACGATATTTGTTTTTCTCTGTCTGACTTACTTCACTCTGTATGACAGACTCTAGGTCCATCCACCTCACTACAAATAACTCAATTTCATTTCTTTTTATGGCTGAGTAATATTCCATTGTATACATGTGCCACATCTTCTTTATCCATTCATCTGTCAATGGACACTTAGGTTGCTTCCATGTCCTGGCTATTGCAAATAGTGCTGCAATGAACATTGTGGTACATGACTTTTTGAATTATGGCTTTCTCAGGGTATATGCCCAGTAGTGGGATTGCTGTGTCATATGGTAGTTCTATTTTTAGTTTTTTAAGGAACCTCCATACTGTTCTCCACAGTGGCTGTATCAATTTACATTCCCACCAACAGTGCAAGACGGTTCCCTTTTCTCCATACACTCTCCAGCATTTATTGTTTGTAGATTTTTTGATGATGGCCATTCTGACTGGTGTAAGGTGATACCTCATTGTGGTTTTCATTTGCATTTCTCTAATGATTAGTGATGTTGAGCATCCTTTCATGTGTTTGTTGGCAATCTGTATATCTTCTTTGGAGAAATGTCTATTTAGGTCTTCCACCCATTTTTGGATTGGGTTTTGTTTTTTTTTGATATTGAGCTGCATGAGCTGCTTGTATATTTTGGAGATTAATCCTTTATCAGTTGCTTCATTTGCAAATATTTTCTCCCATTCTGAGGGTTGTCTTTCTGTCTTGTTTATGGTTTCCTTTGCTGTGCAAAAGCTTTTAAGTTTCATTAGGTCCCATTTGTTTATTTTTGTTTTTATTTCCATTTCTCTAGGAGATGGGTCAAAAAAGGGTCTTGCTACGATTTATGTCATAGAGTGTTCTTCCTATGTTTTCTCTAAGAGTTTTATAGTATCTGGACTTACATTTAGGTCTTTAATACATTTTGAGTTTATTTTTGTGTATGGTGTTAGGAAGTGTTCTAATTTCATTCTTTTACAAGGAGCTGTCCAGTTTTCCCCACACCACTTATTGAAGAGGCTGTCTTTTCGCCATTGTAGATTCTTGCCTCCATTATCAAAGATACGGTGACCGTATGTGCCTGGATTTATCTCTGGGCTTTCTATCCTGTTCCATTGATCTATACTTCTGTTTTTGTTAAGGCACCCTGTCTTCTGATGGGTGGGGCTTTATCCCTGCCCAGTTAGTTGCTTGGCCTGAGGTGTGCCAATGCTGTTGCCTACAGGCTGTTGGTTGGGGCCAGATCTTGGCACTGGTGAGCTAGAGGGAGGATTCCACAATGGCACTGGCAAACACCAGTGTCCAAGTAGAGACAGAAAAGTTACATATACAGAGAAAGGATCAGAATTAAATCAGAGTGTTCATCTTTAACACTGTAAGGTAGCAGGCAAAGGAAAAACAGATGCAGATTACCTTTTTAGAAAAAGTTCAAGGACACCAAAGAAGGCTATATCCAGTAATAATTTTCTCATCTGTCAGAGGACATAAGGAAGACATGTGTGGCTATATGAGAATTTAGAAAGTACTATTTGATTGTTCACATATACCAACTGAAGAGACTCATGAAATAGCTCTAACCAAAAAAGAAATGATATATGTGCATAGCCTCAAGGTAGAACACAATAAAAAAGAGAGGAAATAGGGTTGATCAATGAATGTTTTTTGTAAATATACCACTGATTGTGTTTGAATGTTAATATACAGTAACAGACTGAGCACATATATATAAAATATGTTCTAAGGAAGGACTCTAACAACTAAGAAGACATAGTAGATAAGAAACTAATAATAATCTGACAAATTATATAGAAAAAACTAGGAATTGGGGAAGGTAAAGTCTCAAAAATCATGGCTGATGGGGAAGAGAAGAAAAGATGAGAATAGAGAAAATGAAAATATTCTAAAGACTTCATCTTACCTTGGAGAGTGACTAAGAGGGAAATAGGATGTCTTAATAAGAAAAAATTATCTTATGTTCAAGAAATAGTAAAGAAATAGTTCAAGAAATAGTAAAGCACAGGAAAGGAAAGATAGCCAATAGTAAAATGAAACTCTTGTAGTAAGTCTTCCACATTAACACAAGCAAACAAAATGGAATCATTAATCACTAGATCAAACATAAATGAGGAAAAGAAAAATAAAGAACAGTGTATTATAAATAATAAAAATTAAGTTAAATTTAAAAGATAAAATCAAGCATATGAATCACTGCACTAAGTGTAAAGCATTAAATTCTCCCATTAAAGACGGAGATTGTCAGATGAGTTCTTTTTAAATCTCAAATAGATGGTGTTTACAAAAATCACTAAAACATGTTGAGAATAAAGGAATAGGACAAATGTTACCAGGCAAATTCAAACAGTATTGAAGAAAGGTAACAGAGTATGGAGAATTTAAGGTTAAAATCCCACACAAGACTAAGAGATATTAGGTAGTGATAAAAACCAAGTTTATTTATGCTGTACACCTTAAACTTATACACTGCTGTATGTCAATTATTTCTCAAACTGGAAAAAAAAACAAGTTTATGAAGATTATACAGTAATAAAAATGTATGTATCAGACATAACAGCTGTTACACAAAGCAGAAGTTATTAGAAATGCAAGGAGAACTTGACCAAAATGCAATTATAGTGGATAACTTAATGCAGCTCTTTCAGAATTGGATAAATCATACAGATGAAAAATAAGCTATAAATTATAAAGTCATTAGACTTGATATACAGAATCTTCCATTTGACTACAAAGAAACCTTAACAAATTTTAACATATAAAATTATCACAAATTACCAGGTATTTTATGTAGACACTCCCTCCCTAAAGGAGGAGCATAATTCCTTAAATACTGAGATGCACAAAGTGGCTTCCTCTCAAAGAGGACGAAGTGTTGAAACAAGGAAAAAAGAGTAATGGTCCCGTAGAAAAACCTGACAAGTACTACCATAGCCAGGTGATCAAAATTAACACCAAAAGTCATAAGCTGTGTTGATAGTGTGTACCTTTGATGTGATGTGATGAAAATAGTGCTTTATAGTGCTTTATCCCTATTGTCTTCCTCTGGAAAACTCATAACCACAGTCTAATCATGAGAAAAACATGAGATAAATGCCAGTTGAAGGGAATTCTACAAGATACCTAACGATTACTCCTCAAAACTGTCATTGTTATCAAGAACAAGGAGTCTGAGAAACTGTCACAGCCAAAAGGAGCCTAAGGAGACTTAACAACTAAATGCACTGTATTGAGTAGTATCCTAGATGGGATCCTGGAATAGAAAAGGGATACTAAGTAAAAACTAAAGAAAATCAGGTAACATATGGATACATTACATGGTAATATATCAATATTAACTCATTAATTTTATCAAATATGTCATGCTAATATAAGATGTTAATAAGGGAAACAGGGTTGCAGGATATAGATGGGGTATTTCTGTACTTTGCAATTTTTCTGGAAATCTAAAACTGTTCTAAGACAAAGAGGTTATTTAAAAAACAGGAATGAATACTGGATAAAAATCACAGATGTCTTATGTAACCTAAAAAATTAATTCCAATATTATTTAAAATATTCTAAATCATAAAGATAGAATCCTCTGATTTTACTTCATGAAACCAGTAAGACTTTAATACCAAAAGATGATCAAGATTCTCCCACAAAAGAATAATACAGTTGGTTTCTATAATAAATATATATTGAAAAATTCTAAAATTCTAATAAAGTAAAAACAAATTTTTTTTTTTTTGGCCACACCAGGCAGCATGCAGGATCTTAGTTCCCCAACCAGGGATTGAACCCATGCCCACTGCATTGGGAGAGGAGTCTTAACCACTGGACCACCAAGGAAGTCCCTAACAATGCTTTTAAAGGATAATATATTAAGACAAAAAAATGTAAATTCTGTGACTGCAAGGGTGATTTCATTTCAAAAACATAATGCTCTACATTGACAAATAATCACAGAAAGTAATATATATTCATATCAACAGATGCAGAGCAAACATTTGATAAAATTAAAGAGCAATTTCTAACAAAAATTCTATATTTAATGGAAATTGAAGGATACTATTTGAATATAATCAAAAATACTTACAAAATTTAGAGACAGAAAAAATACTACCCTAAACAGCAAAAGACTAGAACTACTTCAATTGAAATAAAAAATGGATGCCTCTATAATAATTATTAATAATTATCATTTAATAATAATTAAATATATTACATTGGATACAGTATATATTGTATATATTGGATACAGTAAAACAAATGGTATCAAATTGAAAAACAAGTCATAAAAATATCTTTTTGCCTATAATGTAATGGGATATCAAAATATCACAGGAAAATGTGTTAAATTACCCTATAATTAATAAGAGGAATAAGTGAAGTGACCAGGTTCAAGTTAAATACATAAAAACTAATAGTTTTTATCTATCCTAACAAGTTTCTATCTACCCTAAAAAGTAAATTGGTGAAAAATTCCATTAACAATAATGGAATATATACATAAGAATATGTAAAAATTCTATTTGTCATAGAATATGACAAAAATCATGGAATATATACATAGAATTATGCAATAGGAAAGACTTAAAACCTAAATAAAGAAGATACAAGTAAAAAATAAAAGAAGATACGAGTAAATGAAAAGACACCAAAGTTACATGGGAAGCCAATATCATAAAATATAAATTCTCTTAAAATTAGTATATCTTATACAATTCCAGTTAGAATTTCAGTTGATATTTTTATATAATAAACGTGGGTGAATAGACAATTAGGAAAAAGAAGAATGGTGAGGAATAACTCCCATTATCAAATATCTGAAGATATAGGGGCTATAAGCAACTACAGTCAAATCAATGTGGTGTTGGCCTAGAAGCAGACAGATCAGGAGAACTAAATAAAGAATCCAGAAGTGTTTCCAGTGTGTGTAAACATTTAATCTAAGACAAATATAATACTTTAAGTGAGAAAAGGTTTAACTGTTTAATAATGCATATCACGGTCACACTGAAATATCACTTTTTTACCCACCAGGATGGCAAAGATTTAAAAGACCATTTACTGGGAGGATATGAGAAAATGTAATTTCATAATGGATGGTGGAAATGTAAATTATCAATTACCTGTGAATACCCCATAGATATCTTATAAAAATAAATACCCCATCATAAAATGATATACAGTCATCATCCCTTGGTATCACAGGAGATTGGTTCCAGGACTCCCACTGATATCAAAATCCAAGATGTTCAAGTCCGTTATGTAAAATGACATAGTATTTACATATAACCTATGCACATCCTCCTGTATACTTTAAATCATCTCTGGATTACTTATAATACCTAATACAATGTAAGTGCTATGTAAATAGTTGTAAATGCAGTGTAAAAGCTGTGTAAATATAAATAGTTGCCAGGGAGCAGCAAATTCAAGCTTTTTTGGAACTTTCTGGAATTTTTTCCAACTATTTTTGGTCTGAAGTTAGTTGAGTTCAAGTTTGTGAAACCCACAGATATGGAGGACCAGCAGTACATGGATATTTACTTACATCCATATATTTAAACACAAATTTGTTTCTTCATTGTGCAAAATGTCAAAAAATAGAAAAAAATGAAGCACCTAATAATAAGGGGAATGACTGAGTAAATCATGTCACCATGGGATACTATGAAGATATTTTAAAGACTGAAGTAAAGTCATTTCATTTACTTGGCATGATTTCCATGAGGCATTACTGAGAAGAGCAAGATTCAGAAAATATATTTCATACATTTTCTAAAACCAAGGAATTACCCCCCAAATTTTATTAATGTTAAATGTACATGTGAGTATATACTATGTATATGATTACATAAACATGGAGAATATATAGAAGGTGTGCTAGATCACCTAAATCTAGGCGTGCTAGATTACCTAAAATGGGGAGAAAATATGGTGGGAGAGGGGAAGAGTGAGGAAGGAATAAATAATGATCACATTTATTAATTGTTTATAAAAGGGGAAGATGTTTCAGGATTATTTAATAAAAATTTAATACGTAAAACGGTTAAAAGAGACGAAACAAGGAAAGTAAGCAAGCAGAGCTGTGAAATGTTTGTCTTGTTTTAATGCCATGAATAAGGTAAAACGAAAACATGGTGAGATGTAAATCAGAGTTTGCAGTAAAGGTTGCAACATGCATCCATACACCACTTGGGCTCCTTTGGAAAATATGCCTCACCCCACCCGCTTCAAAGAATGCCGTGATGAGAGAAATCCAATGCCAAACGAGGTAAACAGTAATTAGAGGCAGAGACACATGTGGTCTAGTGAGGTCAAGTATGGGGGAAGATAGGGAGATGTGGTTGAGAGAGGTTTTCCCACAAAATGTAGAGTCATGAAGGGAATAAGTTACATAAAAAATGGATTAAATGAAGTTTGCACTTAAGAGTTTTTCAGGAAGGGACAGATAAAATGTTTCTAGTCTTAACTTTGACCAAAATCAGTGCACATAATAAATGATCTGCCTAGAAGCAGTAGCAACTGCTCATTCTTCTGATGCCCTGTGGAAATGGGGTTTGAGATCAAGGCACACAGCAACCTGATCCTTAGATTGCTCTCCCGGTCCCTATCCTGGGCTACTCTGGGTAGGGTCCTCCTAGAGTGGATAGTTGCAGGTAACAGTTTACTGTTAATATTCTGTTAATGGTGTGAAAATAAGGAAAACAATACCAAATGCAGTACTTTTGTTTTAAAAAGTATGAATGAAACGCTAAGGCATTTTACTTTTTCTTTTTAGAGGGTAAAATGAAGACCAAATAAGTCTTTTTTAATACGGTGTATGCTTTTAAAAGATTGGAAATCAGTAAATTTGACACTTCTCATCATTTAAATTCAGTATTTTAAAAATGGAAAGTATAGTACTGAGATACAAATCTCATGTGGCTCAACTTATAAATTGTTCATAAAAAATTTAAGAACATATTTACATGGCATTTTAAAAAACCTATTGTCTTGCATAATGGTCTCAAAGGAGCTTATTAAAGTTTTAGAAGATTCTCAATCATTAGAATTCTGTCTCAGCATTGTACAGTGTTTTACTAAGTATATGTATCTATATTCTGTTATATATGCAGACCATGTTAAATTGATTAGCAATTCTCATTAAGTTTTCTGACTACAGTCTAAGTACTTTAAAAACAATTACCTTGAATTAATAATTCAATAATAATATTCAGCCTTAAAAAGGAAGGAAATACTGTCACATGCTACAACATGGATGAACCTTGAGGGCATTATGCTAAGTGAAATAAGTCAGTCACAAAAAGACAAATACTGTATGATAACTACTTAAATGAGGTATCCAAAGTAGTCAGATTCATAGAAACAGAAGAATGGTGGTTGCCAGGGGCTGGGGGAGGGGGGAATGGGGAGTTGTATTATAATGGCTATAGAGTTTCAGCTCAGCAAGATAAAAAGTTCTGGAAATCCATTACACAACAGCATGAATATACTTAACACTACTGAACTGCACACTTAAAAGTGGTTAAGATGGTATATTTTGTGTTATATGTTTTTTACCACAATTAAAATTAAATATAAAATAACTAAGTTACATGAGTACTTATGAAATCTCAAATGTGTTTAATGAAATATACTTTTTTTTCATGGTTGCCAAATAAAGGCTTTGTTGACAATATGTCTCTACCTGGGTAAAGGAAAATTCTACTGAAGCCCAGTGTATAATGTAACAAGGATTTATTAATTGCCCACTATGAACAAAACATTGAGAGGTATGTAAACATTTTTGTAGATATATAGATATCTATATAGTTGTTGACACAAGTCTGAAAAACATGATAGCAATTCAAGATAGAAAAAATGTCAAGAAAATAACCGAAGTCAGGAGATGGTACATGATTGATAGATAAGAGAAGGTCACTAGATACAAAAACGAATCCTTAGCTTCATTGAACAGGCATAATAACTAACACAAGCAATGTGCATGTGTCTCACATATAGAGGTAAGTAAAGAAGTTTTTGCTAACACATTTGTGGTTGAAAGGAATTGATATTCATTACATGATTATTTCTGCATATATAAGGTACCTGAATTTACTTTTCTTTCCATCTACCCCCACCTTTTTTTTCAGCCATATGAAAATTAAGTCTCCAAAAGTAATCAGATAATTCCAAATTCACACAAACGCAAACCTGGATAACTGACTCCGGAGCTTTCTGTCAATTAATTTCAGCTCCCAGTACCCTAAAATAGAATTTTAAAACTTTTCTCTTCCTTCTCAATCATATTTCCCCATTTATTCTAATACGACTCATGACTCCTCTTTTTTTTCCCCTCTTGTCAAAACACGTACACACGCACAACTCTGCTTCCTCCAGTTCTGAGTACAGGGCAATGTAACAATGTAGCAGGGGAAAGGCAAGGAAGGAGAGAAGAATCTTCAAGCCCCAGTCTTCCAGATCTTTCACCACCAACCGCCAAGAATCTTATTATGTAGTGGTCTGCAGTCTCCCCGCTAATACACATACTGCACAGAGAATGTTATACTAGATTGTAGTAAACAAGTCTTAGAAAATGCTTGGAATGACCACACCAATTCCTAAGGATTGGCTAGAATATTTTCCTGTATGTGGAACACTCTCTTCCAGAAACATATGTCCTAACTGTATTTTCATTTGTACTCATATTTCTTATCTGTAATATTTAAGGTTGAAAAAATAGATTTCTAGACTCATTTTTAATCTGTAATGTGTAAGATTCTGGGGACTGAAAAATAAATTTTAAAAAATACTTTTTTCAGTAAAGGGCACTAGATGGCACAATTTCACCAATTTATGCTAATAAATTCATTTGTCTTATTAATTCACAAATAAAATAATTTAGCTTTATGAAGAGTTATACCTAAATAATTTAACAGGAAACATATATAATTATAAAGAGGAAAGTGAGAATATAATGTTTCCAATATACCATGTTTTATGTCCTTGTTTATAAACTCGGTAACCAGAATTCCAGCACTGGATGAATAATTTAAGTTACCCAAAGAAAATAGCAGTCTGTCTATAGTGAAATACATCAAGACCTTATAGATGTTAAACATTTATTTCTGGCAAATGTACATTTTAGTAATATTACTAAATATAATAGTAATATTACTATTATAGTAATAGTAATATTACTAACATATAACAAAGCTATGCAATATAATAAAGTGGACTGGTGATGCCATTGACCATGAATGCTTAAAATCAGGTACTATACAGACTAAGTTTAAAAGTCTGAATTTTTCTTACTTCAGTGTTTGCCTTAAGCTAATTATACCCAATTAGGACCTTCATTTCTTCATGCTTAAAAATGCAAAAATTGATCTAGAAACAATAGAAAATGATTAAGTTCTACCAGATTTAGTATCCAGTTGACCTTTTATTTGCTAAAAGTACCATATTTATAGCAAAACCCCCAAATCTATCCAGTGTTTTCCCAATCACTTTATTTCCTGGAACTATTTATTGTTCAGAAACTTTATCAGCTCTTGAGCTACATCCTGACATACAAGACAGCATATCAGCCAAACAAGCAGAATGTACAGCTCACCTGGAACATCTCTGAACCCTGGCTCAGGCTCTTGGAGAAGTCTTGCCTAATTGTATAGTGAATACTCCTGCCAGATGGTGGAGTTAACTGTGGTAAATCTTCAATTAAGAGATTCTAATATGGAAATAACCCTACTTAGATACTCTTGCCTAATCAAAAGTTCTCCTCTTTAGAGGAAAGTCATAGTCTTGGGCAAAGGGAGCAGCTTCTGGAGGGTCACATGTGAAGAGGGGAGTAGAAAAAATGACATCTACCTTGTTAGCTAGACTATCCCAAGGTACACTAGATATTAACAGAGTGACATGCTGTATAGCCAGATTGCCCTTACATTCCAACAGACTAGGCAGAGCAGGATGGCAGATGGGCTAAGTGAGTGAGGGAACAAGAAATTAGACAATTCCTAGAAAGGTACTCAAAGTAATACTGGAGGTCCTGGAAAGTTGATGCTGAGTGGACAGTGACTTCTTACAGAAAGTTGTTCCCAGCCACCTAAAGTGACTTACCTATAACAGCTGAACCAATATCAGTCTACATCTGCCAAATTCTACGTATTTTACATAAAGACCTGTAAGAAACTCCAAAGCTGTAACTATAATGTTGCTGCCATCCATGAGTTTAACAAGTAATCAGCTATCTCTTTTACAGATAGTTTACCGTGATAGAATAGGAAAAACGGACTCTCTTCTGTTGCTCTCAAATGCTAGGATTCACTTCAAAAAGTCTCTTTTTTCCCCTCCTCTGAAATGTTTAACTGATATGCTAACCAACATGCATCATACCATTATGATCAATAAGGAAGAAAATAGAGTATTAACAAGATAATAGTATTCTTTGTAAGAAAAAATATGTATATATATTATAGACAGAATATATGAACCCATTTGGCACCTCTCAAGGGAAGCATTATTATGTGAGTACATAATGTACGTTGTGGTTTATCCCCCAACACACCCACTCCATCCAGAAAACTATCTGAGCAAATTATGGTAATTCATTGCCTGGACAATGGTTAGTTCAGGAAAGGGCATGCGACCCACCTGTGACTGTTGTAGGCATGATTCTAAAATGGCCCCTCAAAGATGTCCCACCCTAATCCCTAAAACCTATGAATATGATGAGATACCAGTCTCCTGATTATGTTCTGTGATTTGGCACAGTTGGTCTCAAGAAAGGGAAATTATCTGTGTGGCCTAATCTAATCACACCAGCCCTAAAAAAAAAAGCAGAGAGGTTTCTTCAGCTGATGCTGGAAAGAGATTCAAAGCAGAAGGATTCAAGGGAACTACTTGATGAGGAATGCGGGCAGCCCCGAGGAGCTGAGATCAACCCCCAGCTGATAGCCAACAAGGAAACAGGCGCCTCAGACTTACAGCCACAGAGAATTGGAGTTTGTGAATAATCTGAGTGAACTTGGAAGTGGATTCTTCCTCAGACCCTTCGGCTAGAAGCCCAGTCCAGCCTACACCTTGACATTAGCCTGTGAAGCCCTAATCAGAGAACCCAGTAGAGCCTGCCCAGACTTGTGTCCTACAGAACTGTGAGATAGTACATGAGTGTTGTAGTAAGCTACTAAGTTTGTAATGGTTTGTTCTGACAGCAAAAGAAAACTAATACAGTAGACAAAGAGTTGTAAAATATAGTCTGCTAATGTCTCTGAGGAAATTTTACTTCTCCGAAAGAGCCACTGGACAAAATGGTGTCTCCTCTTTCTTTTAATGTTGCTATGTCTGGACCTAATGCCTAGAGCTGGCATGTGGGTGTAAAGGATTATGTTGATGGACTTCTTAAAACCCTTCCAATTACAGAATAAGTTTACTTGATAATAATGTATAGGACATAAGCGTATTGAAAAATGGAGCAAAACTAGGTCCTCTTGCTACTGAAGGGACTAGCCCTGGAGCCCACTCTACCTCCAGAATGACTGATATGTGAGATAACAAATGTATTTATTGTTTAAACCAGTTTGAAAGGATTCTTTTACAAACAAAATACTTTGATTTATTGATATAAAACTAGTAGAATTACAGCTAGAAACATAGCGTTAGATAAAGAACACTAGATACTGCAATGAGAGATATCATATATCCAGCTGCAGTTATATAATTTTTTCTTTCACATTTAAGAAATTTCTCCCCTTTTTCATCCACAAATCTACTGAAATATAAAAATTTCAGAAAATTATATGGAATATACCTCTGTGATGACATGAAAGATTTCTACCTCATACCAGTATCTATGGTTGAGGAATTTAAAGTTTGGTCAACAAAAGTGATGCTTTATTTTCATAGTACGAAATACCAAAGCATGACCAATACTCAGGAATTTGTAACTTGTTAGTTATATAAGTTTAAATAACGAGAGAGTTGAGAGATTCAAAAGTCAGCATGTAAGAGGTAATTAAAGCCATGTTAATTGTCACCCAACATGAGAAGGCAAAGAGAAGAGCAGTGCCTGAAGACAGAAAGAACCCTCAGAAACAACCAAGGTTAAAGATCTGTGGGCAAAAGAGGAGGAGCCTGTGAAGGAAAGTAATAAAATTGGTTAGGCATATTTGATTAGAGTCAGAATAAATGATGTCAGGGAAGCCAAGAGAATAGAAGATAGTTTTGAGAAGTGCTTGCCCAGCAATCAGAAGTAGAGAAGAGATTCAATAAGATAAATATTGAAAAGGATCCACTGAATTTGGCAATTTTAATGCATTATTTTCTTTCAGTAAAGATAATTTCCGTTGTCGGGGGAAGGAGGTGGGGGATAAGCAGAAACCAGATTGTTGTGGGTTGAGCAGTAGGAGGGACACTTCATCTTCTGAGACAGGAAGGAAGGAAATAAGCATGAATGCAGATGTTTACCACAATGGAAATATGCAAATGTGGGCACATGGAAATAATACAACAGCAGGGTACCTAAGCTCAAGTGAAATAATTGCAAGGAGGAACAATACTTAAGAGATTTCTTAAAACACCATCTCACACCATCAGAATAGCTATTGATGTCCAGGATATAGCACCAACCTCAAATGCGGCTATAAGTAAAACATTAATTTACTTTCTTCAGTTGTCAGTACAGAGTGCTACAGTTGGGTAGTCACACAAGAATGTGGATATTGAATAAAAAACATTGCCCTCAAAGAGTTAAACTATATACTTAACATATAATCGATATATAGGCAAAGTCACCTGAAAGACAGAATTCCTGCCAACTCAAGTCTGCAAGATTTGAAGTACTTTATTGAATATATTAACATAGCTAGTGAAAGAATGTATTAACAAAAAAGGGAAGGGGGTGTTGATTGGCTATGGAAGTAGAGTAACTGGGCAAACCCAGGCAAACCCACCCAAATACAGGGATGAGTGTGTTTGTCCTGCTGGCAGGGCTATTCCTGATGGGAAAACCAACAGAGAAAATATATGCAAAGAAATTATTATAATTTGACTTGTAGATAGAGTACCATGGGAATTAAGAGGAAAAGGAGATGACTTCTAATTGATCAATGACATATGAGCCTTGATGCAGGGAGAAAAAAAAAGTCAGGTTTATGGAAGAATTTGCTGCTGTTCTATAAACGTTTCATTTCTGTCTATGTTTTGTTTTCCCAACCAGGTTACCAAACTCTTGTCAGAGATTCACAGTAAGATTGTGATGAAAAAGAAACTCTCAACATCACTTGCTCTAGGGCAGGGTTACAACTAAACTCCAACAAATTCACCAGCTTATAAGCAGAATATGCTCTTTCCCATGACCTCATAGGAATTTCTGTCAGCTTGGTCCTTCACATGGAATAGTATCAAATCTCTTACTTATGATTTTCACAGCAGGCTTACAAGTAGGAATAACTGATGTCATTGTTACTATTGAAGGGTAAGATCTGGAGGCAATGGAAAGAAGTAGCAAGTGATTTAGTCAAGGTTATACTACCTATGAGAATCAAAGAACCAGGACCAAAGTAGAGAAGGGGCACATCCATGGTTTGTGCTCAGAGAGAAAAGGAAGATGTTGTAGGTGAAGGAAAATCTCTTCCTCTACCCATCTTAGTGTTACCAGTAGGGGTCCTACAAATTAGACTGGCCAAAGACAGGTTAACAAGAGAAAAACAAGCAGGTTATTAACGTGTGTTGCACATATACACATGGGAGCACTCAGTGATAAGTAACACAAATGGATGGTTAGAATGTGAGTTTAAAGACCAACAAAGGAAAAGGGGTTTGGGGGCTTTTGGGCAGGGGAGGCAAGTTATATAAAAGTGACCAGGATTGCCATCGACAGAGGAATGGATAAAGAAGATGTGGCACATATATACAATGGAATATTACTCAGCCATAAAAAGAAATGAAACAGTTCTTTGTAGTGAGGTGGATGGACCTAGAGTCTGTCATACAGAGTGAAGTCAGAAAGAGAAAAACAAATACCGTATGCTAACACATATATATGGAATCTAAAAAAAAAAAAATGGTTCTAATGAACCTAGGGGCTGGACAGGAATAAAGACGCAGACGTAGAGAATGGACTTAAGGACACAGGGAGGGGTAAGGGTGAGCTGGGACGAAGTGAAAGAGCATTGATATATATACACTACCAAATGTAAGATAAATAGCTAGTGGGAAGCAGCCACATAGCACAGGGACACCAGCTTGGTGCTTTGTGTCCACCTAGAGGGGTGGGATAGGGAGGGTGGAGGGAGACGCAAGAGGGAGGGGATATGGGGATACATGTATACATATAGCTGATTCACTTCGTTATACAGCAGAAACTAACACACCATTGTAAAGCAATTATACTCCAATAAAGACATTTAAAAAAAAAGTGACCAGGGAAAAGTATGGTAAACAGGCTTGTTTGGTAAGGTTTATCATGCAAATTTGAGTTGGTGCTTTCTTCATTGCTAAGAGTGTTGAGTCCTCCTCTTCTGGTAGGAGAGAGGGAGACATTTCTACAAATGAAAATTTCCTTTATAAATGTAATTTCCTTTGCAAAAAGAAAACTTGTGTCTTGTTTGTAGGGCTTTTCCTGCATCTTTTGGTTCTCAGTGGCCTTTAGCTCAAAATAATCCATATGCCAAAGAGGCATATTTTGGGGTGGTATATTCTGATACCCCTCAATATCTACAAGGGGCTAGAAATTCTACTGTTTTTTGCAGTAGTGGGAACCAGAATCCATCTCAAGTTGCTAGAATCTAGTTTTGCAAATAGTGTTGGATGGTCTTTACTTTTTCCCTCCATGAGATGAGCAGCAAAGAGCATATGCCTACAGGGCTTCTTCAGGTCATACCCAGCGTGTTAGGCAAGGCATGGTGCTAGAAAACAATGAAGAATTGACACAAACAAGAAGACTTCAAGAAATTTTAGGGATAATTATTACTCATTTTTTTTTCATTCTTATTATGGTAAAATACATAAAATATTTACCATTGTAACCAGTTCTTTTTTTTTTTTTTTTTTTTTGCAGTACGCGGGCCTCTCACTGTTGTGGCCTCCCGTTGCGGAGCACAGGCTCTGGACACTCAGGCTCAGTGGCCATGGCTCACGGGCCTAGCCGCTCCGCGGCATGTGGGATCTTCCCGGAACGGGGCACAAACCCGTGTCCCCTGCATCGGCAGGTGGACTCTCAACCACTGCGCCACCAGCAAAGCCCCATTGTAACCATTTTTAAGTGTATAGTTAAGTAGTATGAAGTATATTGATAACATTGTGCAACTATCACCACCATCTCCATACTCTTATCATCTTGTAGAATGGAACTGTATCTATTAAACAATAACGCCTCATTCACCTCTTCCCCCCAGCCCCGGGTAACCACCATGCTACTTTCTGTCTCTGATTTTGACTACTCTAAGTACCTCATATAAATGGAATCATAAGTATTATCTTTTTGTGACTGGCTTATTTTACTTAGAATAATGTCTTGAAGGTTCATCCATGTTGTAGCATATATCAGAATTTTCTTTTTAAGTCTGAATAATACTTTATTGTATGTGTATACCACATTTTGCTTATTCCTTTATCAGTTTGTGAACACTTGGGCTGCTGCCACGTTTTAGCTATTGTGAGTACTGCTGTTCTGAACATGGGAGTACAAATATCTCTTCAAAATTCTGCTTTCAATTCTTTTGGGTATATACCTAGAAGTGGAATTGCTAGATCACATGGTAATTCTATTTTTAATTATTTGAGGAACCATCATACTGTTTCCATAGTGGCTGCAGGATTTTACCTTCCCACCAATAGTGCAGAAGGATTCTAGTATCTCCACATCTTAATAGCTATCATAATATGAGATGGCCTCTCGTTGTACTTTTTATTTGCATTTCCCTAATGATTGGTGATACTGAGCATCTTTTCATATGCTTGTTGGCCATTTGTATATCTTCCTTGGAGAAATGTCTATTCAAATCCTTTGCTCATATTTTAATTGCATTTCTTATTTTTCTGTTATTGAGTTTTAGGAGTCCTCTGTATGTTCTAGATATTAGTCCCTTATCAGATATACGATTTCCAAATATTTTCTCTCATTCTCTGGGTTGCCTTTTTTACTCTGTTGATATTGTCTTTTCATACGCACAGTTTTTTAATTTTCATGAAGTTCAATTTGTCTATTTTTGTTTTGTTTTGTTTTCTGTGCCTTTGTTGTCATAGCCAAGAAATCATTGCTGAATCCAATGTTATGAAGCTTTTGCCCTATGTTTTCTTCCTAGAGTTTTTTAGTTTTAGGCCTTACATTTAGATCTTTGATCCATTTTCAGTTAACTTTTGTGTATGATGTTAGGTAGGGGTTCAACTTCATTCTTTTGTATTTGGATATAAGTTTTACCAGCACGTTTTTTGGAAAGACTGTCCTTCCCCACTGAATTGTCTCAGCACCATGGTCAAAAATCAGCTGGCCATATACGAGAGAATTTATTTCTGGGCTCTCTATTATGTTCTGCTGATCATAGGTCTGTCTTTATGACAGTACCACAGTGTTTTGATTACTGTTTCTTTATAGTAAGTTTTGAAATTAGGAAATGTAGGTCCTCCAGCTTTGCTCTCCTTTTTCAAAATTCTTTTGGTTATTTAGGATCCTTTGAGATTCTTCATGAATTTTAGCATAGATTTTTCTATTTCTGCAAAAAACATTGCTGGGATTTTGATAGGGATGCATTGAATCTGTAGATTGCTTTTGGTAGTATTGACATCTTAACGGTATAAGTCTTCCAATCCATGAACATGGAATATGTTTCCATTTATTTTCATTTTCTTTAATTTCTTTCAGTATTTTATAGTTTTCATTATACAAATCTTTCACCCTCTTGGTTAATTCCTAAGTATTTTATTCTTTTTAATGCTATTGTAAATGGAATTGTTTTCATAGTTTTCAGGTTGCTCACTGTTAGTGTATAGAAATGCAACTTATTTTTGTGTGTTAACATTGTACCCTGCTACTTTGCTGAATTCATTTATTAGTTCTAACAGGGTTATTTTTGTGTGGAATCTTTAGAGTTTCTGTATAAAAGCTTATATCATCTGAGAACAGAAATAGTTTTACTTCTTCCTTTCCAATTTGGGTGCCTTTTGTTTCTTTTTCTTACCTAAGAATTTTAAGTACAGTTATTCGTAGCTTTAAAGAAATTTTGTAACTTCATAAATTCTCCATTGCTTGTTGTCAATGAAAAATTAATCAGTAGATCTAAGAAAGAAATGGAAATTTTTATTCGAGCCAAATTTGAGGATTATAACCCTGGAAGAGCATCTCAGAAATCTCTGAGAACTGTTCTACCCGTTAGAAGTCAAGGCACAGTTATATAAGTTTTTTTGAGACAGAAGGCTGTGCATTATTATATTATTGACAGTTTATGCAACCCAGGTGTAAGCGTCATCTTGGCCCCTTACAGGATCAAGAAGGAATATTATGTTTTAAGGAGCTGTCTTGTTGATGCTAGGAGAATGTTGCTCTTTTCGGTTGAGCAGGCATTTCTGCTGATGGGGGAGGTTTGGTTGATGCATAATATAGATACACAATGCACAATAAAGGGGAGAGGAGGCCAAAGAGCAGAGAAAATTTTTTATGTTTAAATTTTTCTTGTCTTGTCATAAAATATGAATTTTATTTTACATTGTTTTTCTTACACTTTTGTTTTTCAGTCTTTGAAGTTAAGCAGTCTTAAGAGTTGGAGGCAGTGCTGGATGAAAAAAAGGCAAATGTATTTCAGGTATTGGTTATAGCCATCCATCAAAAAACCCTCACATGTTCTCAGGAAAGCTCAAGTAAGCATAGATTTTTCTGCGTTGATATTTTGACCATACCCATTAGGTCACTTCATAATTCAGTATAAAGGAGCATCATTTTTTTTTAATTTTTATTTTATATTGGAGTATAGTTGATTAGCAATGTTGTGTTAGTTTCAGGTGTACAGCAAAGTGATTCAGTTATACACATACATGTATCTATACTTTTTCAAATTCTTTTCCCATTTAGGTTATTGCAGAATATTGAGCAGAGTTCCCTGTGCTACGCAGTAGGTCTTTATTGGTTATCTATTTTAAATATAGTAGTGTGTATATGTCAATCCAAAACTCCCAATTTATTCCCCCCACACACCTTCTCCCTTTGACAACCATAACCTTATTCACTGAGTGCACGGTCTATGATTTGGCACTATCCAATCCTTAGAAGAATCATGTACAGTTTTGTTTTTTGTTTTTTGGGGGTTTTTTTGCAGTATGCGGGCCTCTCACTGTTGTGGCCTCTCCCGTTGCGGAGCACAGGCTCCGGACACGCAGACTCAGCGACCAT
Organism: Lipotes vexillifer; assembly: GCF_000442215.2. NCBI lineage: Eukaryota > Metazoa > Chordata > Mammalia > Artiodactyla > Lipotidae > Lipotes > Lipotes vexillifer. The sequence goes on from NW_006790551.1 coordinate 2,041,347, forward strand.
GGCTCACGGGCCCAGCTGCTCTGCGGCATGTGGGATCTTCCTGGACCGGGGCACAAACCCGTGTCCCCTGCATCGGCAGGCGGACTCTCAACCACTGCGCCACCAGGGAAGCCCGTCATGTACAGTTTTTATTTACAGAAGAGAAAACTAAAGTTCAAAAAGATTTGTGATAAATGTGTGACTTATAAGTTACAGGGCTAAGATAAAAGCCCAGTTCTGATTCCAGGATCCTTTTCACAATACTACAGTGCTTTCATATTACTTTCATACTAGCAAGTGTTTGTTTGAGAACAACAGAAAAAAAAAGAGATGACTAAAGTCAAAATGATTTGTAATGTGATTTTAAAATACTATTTGCACATCTTACAAATTTGAGTTTGAGTTGTAAGAATTTTTGGCCCATGGAAAGAAATTGTTCAGCAGTCACTGCAATAGTATCTAATACTATTAGATACTGCTAATAGTTATGTCTAGCTATTATTGCTGTAGAAAACCCAGTAGCTTTGCCATTTAAAAGGGGAGATATTCTTTTGAGTGAATTCCCAAACAAGATAGAGGTATCAAAGTCACACTACTACATAGATACAAAAACTAAAGAATAAAAAAATTGGGCTTCCCTGGTGGTGCAGTGGTTGAGAGTCCGCCTGCCGATGCAGGGGACACAGGTTCGTGCCCCGGTCCGGGAAGATCCCACATGCCACGGAGTGGCTAGGTCCGTGAGCCATGGCTGCTGAGCCTGCACGTCTGGAGCCTCTGCTCCGCAATGAGAGAGGCCACAACAGTGAGAGGCCCGCGTACCGCAAAAAAAAAATTAAAATAAGACGTGTTTTGGTGATGGGATTGTGGATGATCTCACTTTCTTTTAACAACAACAGAAAGTCCTTTGTTGCTATCATCTTTGCTTATTTTGAAATAAATAAACATAAGGAATAAAAATATTATAAAGGAGTTTGCTTATGAATTGCCCTTCTAACGTTACTTAAAAGATTATTTTCCTGAGCCTTGGGACTGCTTGAATTCTGGATAAACTTACTCAGTTTCTTAGAATTAATTTTTTGGACTCCCTTTCCAGCACAAATCCTTTGGTCTATGCTAAGACAGTAAATTCTGTCTCCCAGGCAACTTTGTGTAAATCAGAGCTGAAGATCAGACCAAAGTTAATGCATTACATTAAAGTAAAATAGGATTGCTTTGCATTTCAATTGGTGTTATTCGATTTTGTGTGATTAAATGTCCCTATTACCATTGTTGGTTAATTCTAGGTAATTTGAATCTCTTGTACATTTAAGGTCTGAAGCATTTTATAAAAGAAAAATGAAATTTTAAAAATTAAACAGTAGTCAAACAAAAGAATTAATCAAGTGATAAATACTTACCTTCATTATTAATAAAAGACATTGAAATCCAAACATCAATAAGGTAACATTACTCACCTATAAAATAAGCAGATTTAGAAAATAATAACCAGCACCATTAAGGGTGCAGAGGACTGTTTCCTGTATTGGCTCCATATTCAGGTCCTCATTATCTCCTCCCTGGACAATCTCAAAAACTCCCTTCTAACTAGTCAGCCTGATCCCAGTCTTATAGTTCTTAAATCTAGTCTTCACACTGCAGCCTGAAAAGTCTATCTAAAATATAATTCGAACCATAATACTGCTTGTGTTTCTCAGCCTCTTAGTTTCCAAGGAAGAATAGTCCGTTAATGATGTATCTGTAAAGAAATAGCTAAATGTATGGTTACAGTTCAATTCTGCCACGGTTAGTACTAAATCCAAGAGGTGTTCCTCTGACAGCCACAGGAAGCCAAACTGAATTACAATGTTGTTTAGGAAGCATGGGATTAGAATAGGGACATCAATTATATTGGTTAAGGGAATCAGGTTAAAGAAGCTTGGAGCTGTCACCTCCTCAGCCATTTTCATCAGTCTGAACATTCTCTGCCTTGACAGTGCTTGGATGGACGTTAGCAACTTTATATTTGGGGGTTTCATATTCTCCACCCCAAAGTGAATTTACCTTTTTGTTTATGTAAGGGAGGCAAAACTTTTCCTCTGTCCTCTTAGGGTCTCTGACTGAACCTGAGAATTAAATTGATATAGACAGATTAACAGGAGAAAAGCATACAAATTTTATTTCCACATGTACATGGATGTCTTCACAGGAAAATGAGGACCCAAAAAGTGGTTAGACCTGTGTGCTTATATACTAGATTGAACAAACTGTAGTAATTATGGAAAAGTACCTAAAATACTTGGGGAGACTAAAGGAAGATAAGGGTTATTTTAACAAGGTTTGTTTGTGCAGCTTCTTCACAACCTTGACTCCCTGTCTCTGGTGATAAGAATGTTCTCTTCCTCCGGGTGCAGGAGGACATCTTTTGCAAGGGAGTTTTCTCTCCTGTTTTCAGGAAGAAAAGGGGAGGTCAGCGTGCCTTTCTTGCATTTGTTGTTTTTCTAGTGTCTGTAGCTCAAAACAGTTAATATGCCAAATTAGTATTTTTGGGGGTGGTGTGTTTTGAACCCCTACATTTACATCATTTTTCTAAATGAGATATACCACTACTTAGGGTTTTACTTATTTAACTTTAATCACATTCCAGACTTGCCTCTCAAGATTGCACCTAGGTTGTTTTGATTAGGGTTTGAGGCATTCCCAAAATCTTTAATCCTGTAGTTCTACACAGTCTCCAGGTTTACTCCTACAAAGTCACTAATTTAAGCAAATATTTGAGACCTACTCTATGCAAAGCACTATTTGATGTTCTGGGGATAACCTATGACCTAGACAGACCTGTTCCTATTTTTTGTAAAAAACATAAGAGTAGCTTTCCCAGAGAGCAATCTTATTTTTCTTATTATTATGTTCTTGGGTGGCCTTTCACTGTTGATACGATTTCCAAATATAAATCATTGGGAAGTTTGTTAAAAACTTTAAGCCATCATTTTGTATCATAAGTAACCACCTTCCAGTTGTCTATCACATGTTGGCTTTTCTTAAGATGTAGCACTGAGGATGATCCTGTTTTCCATTCTCCGTAAATTTAACAGTAGATAATTTTAGATAACATGTAGAATAACAGGGCTTGCATTTAATTAACGTTAAAGGGTTTGAATTAGGGGTGTAGAGTTGAATGAAATTTAATAAAAATTATCATTAAATTGTTTGATACATTCAGATACTTCTCTCATTCTTCATTCACCTGACAGTGTTGAACTTTTATTTGAACCCTGTGGTTGAGTGGATGAAAGTGGTTGAGAAATCCGTGTACCCTTTCATGTTCTGGGAAATGGCTAACTACAAAGCACAACTCTGGCCTCACATGTTCTGAGATGTCTGTCATTCCCCATAACCCCACATGGTAGATGACACCCTTGTTTATCTGCCCCTATAAAACCCCAGGCCTCTCCCTTTTCTTTGAGACATTCCTCATTAAATAGTCTCTTTACTGCAGTCAGACAAATAAAATAATTTCCTTAATTGTCTAGTGCATTTTGTCTTTCACACACCAAATCATAATGCTCAATGCTGCCTTAACACAAAGTTGGTTGGGTTTTTATGATAATTAAATGAGTTAATATTTGTATAGCACTTTGAATGGTATCAGACATCTAGTATGTGTTCAATAGTATATTGTCTGTAATACCTATATTATCTACAGTAATAACCATTATTATTTCATTGTTGTTAACTCCTAATCAACATTAGAGAAAAAATATTATCCAAATTGTTAAAGAAAATATTATTCATGACCCTTGTTGAAGGTGGTAAGTAAGGCAGATGTTATTCAAGGGGGACCATCGCAATGGATGTGGGGACAAACTGCAGTGAGATCTTGCAGTGGGAGAGAGAGATTGGACTCAACTCCCAATACAGCAGAGGCAAGTGGGAAGTTTTAGCCACGGAGCAGAGCTGGGAGTGGGGGGTGGTCATTACTAAGAGGGAATATCAGGGGTAAGGGGGGAGTCTGGCGAAACTGACCTAACAGGATTCTTGCTGAAGGCAGGCCAGGGTGATCAGACACCCCCTGGGGGATGGTGGCAGATAAGGAAGCAAATTACGTACTGAGGGTTAAAGTGGCTTATCAGGATTCTTGATAAAACTGGAAAATGCTGAAAGGAACACCTAGTCAGGCCTAGCTGAAAAAGAGTTCTACGGAAACTGAGTAGAGTTTGGTCAAGGAGAGAATCGTCATCAGGCAAGGAAGTTTGGAAAAATATACTCATCTATATATTTTATTTTCAGTGCTGCAATCTGACCTAAGTTGGCCAGAAGAGGAGGAGCAGGAGAAGGTCAAAGGGGAGGTGTGGGAATGGCAAGGTTGAGAGAAGGAGAAATATATGGTCCATTCCTCAGAATTGATATTCTCCTAGATTCCCAATGCTACTTCTAGCCAATAGAGTGAGCACCTTCCCTTCCAGTCTCATCATGTGAAATGTAAATCCTCAGTCAAACTCCCCTTCCCCTGTTCACAGCATCACAGTTCTCTAGCAGAGACCTCTTCCTTCTCCTTGGATACCTTCAGGCTACAACAGTACCTTCTTCCAGTATCCTCTATACCCTAAGGTAATGTAACAGCTCCAGTTCCCTTAGTCGTTTCTTTCCTCCCTTGATTCTGTAGACCTCCATCTCCATTCCGTCAGCCAGGCAGAGCCTTTACTTTGATCTCATCACAATGAGCAACCCTCTGATTCTTTTTTTTTTTTTTTTTTTTTT
>NW_006790551.1:2046126-2059321 GCF_000442215.2 Lipotes vexillifer
CGGACAGGGGCACGAACCCGTGTCCCCTGCATCGGCAGGCGGATTCTCAACCACTGCGCCACCAGGGAAGCCCCACCCTCTGATTCTTTAAATCAGAAATCCCTCCTTTTCAACACAATTTCTTTTTTACATGCCACATTTTCCCTTTTACCTTACAGAGGCTAACTTGCTTTTTACCTTCATTATGAATTTCAGTTAGCTAAGTCATTCACTTTTTCTCAGGTTAAAAGTTACTTTCTTACCTCCCAAGATTCTCTTCAGAATCTAGTGCATCGAAGATGTGTTCAGCTTCAGAGAAAAGAAACCCTGCCTAAAAGTGGCTTAAATCAGAATTCTCTGAGAGCTGCAAATGGTTAAAAGTAAGCTGAGATAGTGATCATTTAGTCTTTAGAGTGGGCACTTAAGGTATGAGAGATTGTCTACAGTCCCAAGCAGCTTTGTCTATCTACCTATATGTGGAACATGAATATTATCATTTCCCTGTGTGCTAAGATATGGAAAAGGATGCGAAGCAGTAGCTTAAAGCAATAGAAGTTTACTGTCTCACTGACACAAGTCCTGGGATAGGCAGTTCCAGGCTAATGTTATGGCTCAGCAATGCCATGGGACACCCAGACTCTTTGTACCTTTTTAGTCTATCATCCTTATCATGCTCTCATTTGTCCTCTTACTTGTTGCCTCATGGTACCAAATGGCATCAGTGCCTCCAGTCCTCCAAAACCAAAAACCAAGCAAAAGGAAGAGAGGGAAAATAGTGGTGCTAAATCTCATCTGCTTATACCTCATAGGCCAGAACCATGTCACATAGCACTTCAGTTTCAAGAAAGGCTGGGAAATTGGGTTTTTAGGTTACAGCTGCTGTAATAGAGTCAGATAAGAAAAAGTCAGGGAAGTGGGTGGCATGCGTATAATGTAAGCCAATCTATCATATCTGAAACACCAGGATTCCAAGATGATAATATTTAATACAACCATTTCTAGCAGAAGTTCAATACCCTAGACTTTCTTAACCTGCAGTGGACCTATGTTATCTCACGAAACCCTGAATCTCCCTCAGTGTCTGCTTCTAGTCTCTTACTAAACAGCAGGATGGAGATGGAGGAAAATGAGGCCAATCCAGTTATTAGTTCTCATTCTCCAGTTGAAATCTCATCCTTGTTGCAGCTCAGCTTTCCTAACATAGTTCTACTTGTGGTAATTATGGGTCTTTCTTTAAAATACCCATCCCTTTTCTTCATAGGGACAAAAATAATACCCAAACTGTCTTGTGTCCTATCTCATGTCACATAGAAGGTCAAAATCCCCTTTATGTTGTTAATACGAATAACAAAAGCAGAAAGGGGAGTGGGACCAGGTCAGGAACCCGGTCAAGCAGCAAAAGCATCAAGACTGAAGAGAGAGCTATTGTGAATACTTAGGATGAAAGAGACTGATCAGGATTGCAGCTGTTATCACATTGGCAACAATGTCTTCCGAAGAGGCAGGCCAAGAAATTAGGAGGGCTTGCACTACACCCAGATAGAGATATGAGGACTGCATTGTGTTCTAACCTGCTTTTTTTCTTTTTTGCACCTCTCAGTGTGTGGGAACTGGCACATGGGGTTTTAGTTCCCCAACTGGGGATCGAACCCGTGCCCCCTGAAATAGAAGCTCAGAGTCTTAAACACTGGACTGCCAGGGAAGTCCATAACCTGGTCTCTTTTGAAGGCTTCTAGTCCTGCCCCAAAGAATGTGCCACAGGTGTCCTTAAAGTCACAGTGCTCTGAACCCATCACATGACAGATTACTCCAACTAATTACCTCCACAGTAGTTTCTCCTAAGTTTCTTTTTCTTTCCTTGGCATTTCACTTTGTTTTAGTCCTACATTTCTAACTACTCACAGAACAACCCCACTCAGATGCTTATGATCTGCACTGGAATTTTAGAGTGACATCTGGAACAATACTGAAAAGTCACCTGCCCTACCATTCAAAGGATTAAGTTCCAATTTGTAGGGCATAAGCTGCGAAAAGCTTCTTGCACAGACTGCTAGGAGGAAGAAAGTTGCAGGGTACCTTAAGCTAGAACTAGGACTGAATCTTGACATCTTGGTTCAGAAGAGTAAGGGAGCTGAAAAAAATTTCCATTTCAAAGCTGCCAATAGTTTTTTTGTTTGTTTGTTTCACAAAAACATGGAACCACATTTGGGACAAACAGCCCCTTTGTTCTGATTAAACCTCTTGAATTTTTTGTTATGTAAATATACAGCAAAGACTACAATTTTTAAAAGAAGGGTTTGTTTAATTATATAAAAGATTGTTCACTGGGTAGACAAGAGTTGAATTTCAACAGATTTGGTTCCCTTGAGTGAATGTCTCCCTTGAGATTGACTCCTTTATACGTGAAAAAAGTTGCTTCTCTTGGGACATGTGAGTTGAGGACACTGCTGGTAGAAGATAAGGACCTGGAGGTCGGAGGTTGAAGGAACTGTTTATATAAGACATATTCTAAGCCGTGGGCATGAACAGTGCTGCTTTCAGCTCCAGATGGTGAAGTGTGATACAGAGCTGAGGACACAGCCTCCTCTGCCCAGAAATTTTCCTTGACTAACAAACACCCTGAGGAATGTCAGCTTTCAGAGCCTCAGACCTGGAAACACCACTCAGTGTCTCCTAGTCTCTCTCTGTCTGCCTCTCTCTCATATCTCACTGTATCTGTAACTCTCCTGGCTCTCTGTGGTTTCATTATCTCCACAGGATGAACAATAAGACCACTGGCATCTATTTTCACAAAATTCTAACTCTAGTATTCAAAAGTAAGGCCTTCCTTGCTATCTCCATCTAGAACAATCCTGGTGAAATACTGTGGCTTGGATCAGATGACTTACCTCACCAGATGTAGAAGTATTCTGACTGACCTGGTCTGAGCCACATGCCCCGGAAAATGAGCTTTGCCGCTAGAAGGTATGATTGGAGTTGGCCTGTAATCTGACTAGTGTACTTGGCAGCTAAAAACAATAGCTAGCACTTGCATTATGTGGAAAGATGAGTAAGATTTATTTCCCAACTTTGAGCATCTATCCATTGCTTCAGAGCCCCATCTGTGCTGCCTTTACTCTCAGGCAAGCCCTTAAGGAAAGAGAGAACAGACATGTTGTTCAGATGCTTTAAGAAGGGCATCCAGATATTTGTGAAGGAGGGAATGAATGAAAAACCTGAATCCATTATTTCCTGGGCCTTGCCCATCATTCACTTTATTCAACCTGCTCCTTTTCATCATGTAATGAGGTTGTCTATGGCAGGGAGTACAGGTAAGAGGAATGGTCTTGTCTGCCCTGAGCCTTGACTGGATAATAGGGGAAGAGGTTTGAGGAATACAATTCATCTTCAACAACATAAACTTGAACAACATTTAATCCCCATAAGTCCATGAAGTAGGAATTCAAGATCTAGGATTTTTCAATGTGTGTATCAATCAGCATGAGTGTGATCAAGTTAAGCTGCCTATAGAATCAGAATAGACTTTTAATATTTACCATTTTTATTGAAAAAAAATCAGGAAAATTAATTTCTTAAAAGAGGGGGAAAGATTTTGACTCTACGGTAACTAATATAATTGCTACCATTAAAAGAATTGTTCACCACAGATTCCCAATTATCATTCAGGACAATAACAAGTATGCATTATTGTTAAGTAAGTGTCAAATTTACTTTGCAAATTCTTCTTTTTTCCATTTTTAGTGAGGTCTAACTGCCGTATAACATTGTATTAATTTAAGGTGTACAACATAATGATTTGATATATGTATATATAGTGAAATGATTACCACAATAGTTTAGTCAACATCCATCACCTCACATAGTTACAATTTTTTTTTTCTTGTGATAAGGACTTTTAAGATCCACTCTCTTAGCAACTTTCAAATAAACAACACAGTAGTGTTAACTGTAGTCACCATGCTGTACATTACTTCCCCAGAATTTATTTATCTTAAAACTGGAAGTCTGTATGTTTTGGCAACCTTCACCCACTTCCCCCAACCATCATGGGTGTCCTCATCTGGTTTTGGTATCAGGGTAATGTTGGCCTTGGAAAATAAGTTTGGAATTGTTCTCTCCTCTTTTATTTGTTGAAGGAGTTTGACAAGGATTGGTACTAATTCTTTAAATGTTTGGTAGAATTCACCAGTGCAGCCATCTGGTCCTGGGCTCTTCTTTGCTTGGAAATTTTTGATTACTGAGTCAATCTCCTTACCAGTAATTGGTCCATTCTGATTTTCTGTTTCTTCATTATTCAGTCTTTTTTTCTTTCTTTTTTTAACATATTTATTGGAGTATAATTCCTTTACAATGGTGTGTTAGTTTCTGCTCTCTAACAAAGTGAATCAGCTATACGTGTACATATATCCCTATATCCCCTACCTCTTGCGTCTCCCTCCCACCCTCCCTATCCCACCCCTCTAGGTGGTCACAAAGCACCAAGCTGATCTCCCTGTGCTATGTGGCTGGTTCCCACTATCTGTTTTACATTTTGTAGCATATATAAGTCCATGCCACCCTCTCACTTCATCCCAGCTTACCCTTCCCCCTCCCCGCATCCTCAAGTCCCTTCTCTACACCTGCGTCTTTATTCCTGTCCTGCCCCTAGGTTCTTCAAAACCTTTTTTTTTTTTAGATTCCATATATATATGTTCCATATATATTCCATATATACGTTATTTGTTTTTCTCTCTGACTTACTTACTTCACTCTGTGTGACAGACTCTAGATCCATCCACCTCACTACAAATAACTCAATTTCATTTCTTTTTATGGCTGAGTAATATTCCATTGTGTATATGTGCCATATCTTCTTTATCCATTCATCTGTTGATGGACACTTAGGTTGCTTCCATGTCCTGGCTATTGTAAATAGAGCTGCATTGAACATTGTGGTGCATGACTCTTTTTCTATTATGATTTTCTCAGGGTATATTCTCAGTAGTGGGATTTCTGTGTCGTATGGTAATTCTATTTGTAGTTTTTTAAGGAACCTCCATACTGTTCTCCATAGTGGCTGTATCAATTTACATTCCCACCAGCAGTGTATGAGGGTTCCCTTTTCTCCACACCCTCTCCAGCATTTATTGTTTGTAGATTTTTTGATGATGGCCATTCTGACTGGTGTGAGGTGATACCTCATTGTAGTTTTGATTTGCATTTCTCTAATGATTAGTGATATTGAGCTTTCTTTCATACGTTTGTTGGCTATCTGTATATCTTCTTTGGAGAAATGTCTGTTTAGGTCTTCTGCGCATTTTTGGATTGGGTTGTTTGTTTTTTTGATATTGAGCTGCATGAGCTGCTTGTAAATTTTGGAGATTAATCCTTTGTGAGTTGCTTCATTTCCAAATATTTTCTCCCATTCTGAGGGTTGTCTTTTAATCTTGCTTATGGTTTCTTTTGTCGTGCAAAACATTTAAAGTTTTGTTAGGTCCCATTTGTTTATTTTTGTTTTTCTTTCCATTTCTCTAGGAGGTGGGTCAAAAAAGATCTTACTGTGATTTATGTCATAGAGTGTTCTGCCTATGTTTTTTCCTCTAAGAGCTTTATAGTGTCTGGCCTTACATTTAGGTCTTTAATCCATTTTGAGTTTATTTTTGTGTATGGTGTTAGGGAGTGTTCTAATTTCATTCCTTTACATGAAGCTATCTAGTTATCCCAGCACCACTCATTGAAGAAAATGTCTTTTCTCCATTGTATATTCTTGCCTCCTTTATCAACAATAAGTTGACCATATATGCGTGGGTTTATCTCTGGGCTTTCTATCCTGTTCCATTGATCTATATTTCTGTTTTCGTGCCAGTACCATACTGTCTTGATTACTTGATAGCTTTGTAGTATAGTCTGAAGTCAGGGAGCCTGATTCCTCCAGTTCTGTTTTTCTTTCTCAAGATTGCTTAGGCTATTCAGGGTCTTTTGTGTTTCCATACAAATTGTGAAATTTTTTGTTCTATTTCTGTGAAGAATGCCATTGGTAGTTTGATAGGGATTGCATTGAATCTGTAGATTGCTTTGAGTAGTATAGTCATTTTCACAATGTTGATTCTTCCAATCCAAGAATATGGTATATCTCTCCATCTGTTTGTATCATCTTTAATTTCGTTCATCAGTGTCTTATAAGTTTCTGCATACAGGTCTTTTGTCTCCTTAGGTAGGTTTATGCCTAGGTATTTTATTCTTTTCATTGCAGTGGTAAATGGGAGTGTTTACTTGATTTCTCTTTCAGATTTTTCATCATTAGTGTATAGGAATGCAAGAGATTTCTGTGTATTAATTTTGTATACTGCTGCTTTACCAAATTCACTGATTAGTAGTTTTCACTGATCTAATAGTTTTCTGGTGGCATCTTTAGGATTCTCTGTGTATAGTATCATGCCATCTGCAAACAGTGACAGCTTTACTTCTTCTTTTCCGATTTGGATTCCTTTTATTTCCTTTTCTTCTCTCATTGCTGTTGCTAACACTTCCAAAACTATGTTGATTAAAATAGTGGTGAGAGTTGGCAACCTTGTTTTGTTCCTGATCTTAGTGGAAATGGTTTCAGGTTTTCACCACTGAGAATGATATTGGCTGTGGGTTTGTCATATATGGCCTTATTATGTTGAGGTAAGTTCCCTCTATGCCCAATTTCTGGAGGTTTTTTATCATAAATGGGTGTTGAATTCTGTTGAAAGCTTTCTCTGCATCTATTGAGATGATCATATGGTTTTTCTCCTTCAATTTGTTAATATGGTATATCACACCGATTGATTTGCATATATTGAAGAATCCTTGCATTCCTGGGATGTTTATCCCCACTTGATCATGGTGTATGATCCTTTTAATGTGCTGTTGGATTCTGTTTGCTAGTATTTTGTTGAGGATTTTTGCATCTATGTTCATCAGTGATATTGGCCTGTATTTTTCTTTCATTGCATCATCTTTGTCTGGTTTTGGTATCAGGGTGATGCTGGCCTCGTAGAATAAGTTTGGGAGTGTTCCTCCCTCTGCTATATTTTGGAAGAGTTTGAGAAAGATAGGTGTTACCTCTTCCCTAAATGTTTGATAGAATTCGTCTGTGAAGCCATCTGGTCCTGGACTTTTGTTTTCTTGGAAGATTTTTAATCACAGTCTCAATTTCAGTGCTTGTCTTTGGTCTGTTTATATTTTCTATTTCTTCCTGGTTCAGTCTTGGAATGTTGTGCTTTTCTAAGAGTTTGTCCATTTCTTCTAGCTTATCCATTTTATTGGCATAGAGATGCTTGTAGTACTCTCTCATGATCCTTTGTATTTCTGTAGTGTCAGTTGTTACTTCTCCTTATTCATTTCTAATTCTACTAATCTGAGTCTTCCCCTTTTTTTTCTGGATGAGTCTGGCTAATGGTTTATCAATTTTGTTTATCTTCTCAAAGAACTGGCTTTTAACTTTATTGATCTTTGCTATCGTTTCCTTCATTTCATTTTCATTTATTTCTGATCTCATCTTTATGATTTCTTTCCTTCTGCTAATTTTGGGGTTTTTTTGTTCTTCTTTCTCTAATTGCTTTAGGTGTAAGGTTAGGTTGTTTATTTGATATGCTTCTTGTTTCTTGAGGTAGGATTGTAGTTATAAACTTCCCTCTTAGAACTGCTTTTGCTGCATCCCATAGGTTTCGGGTCATCGTGTTTTCATTGTCATTTGTTTCTAGGTATTTTTTGATTTCCTCTTTGATTTCTTCAGTGAGCTCTTCGTTATTAAGTAGTGTATTGTTCAGCCTCCATGTGTTTGTATTTCATGCAGAATTTTTTCTTGTAATTGATATCTAGTCTCATAGTGTTGTGGTCAGAAAAGATACATGATATGATTTCAATTTTCTTAAATTTACCAAGGCTTAATTTGTGACCCAAGATATGATCTATGCTGGAGAATGTTTCATGAGCACTTGAGAAGTAAGTGTATTCTGTTGTTTTTGGATGAAATGTCCAATAAGTATCAATTAAGTCCATCTTGTTTAATATATCATTTAAAACTGTGTTTCCTTATTTATTTTCATTTAGGATGATCTGTCCAATGGTGAAAGTGGGGTGTTAAAGTCCCCTACTATGATTGTGTTACTGTCGATTTCCCCTTTTATGGCTGTTAGCATTTGCCTTATGTATTGAGGTGCTCCTATGTTGGGTGCATAAATATTTACAGTTGTTATAACTTCTTCTTGCATTGATCCCTTGATCATTATGTAGTGTCCTTCTTTGACTCTTGTAATAGTCTTTATTTTAAAGTCAATTTTGTCTGATATGAGAATTGCTACTCCAGCTTTCTTTTGATTTCCATTTGCATGGAATATCTTTTTCCATCCCTTCACTTTCAGTCTGTATGTGTCCCTAGGTCTGAAGTGGTCTCTTCTAGACAGCATATATACCGATCTTATTTTCGTAACCATTCAGCCAGTCCATGTCTTTTGGTGTGAGCATTTAATCCATTTACATTTAAGGTAATTTTCGATATGTATGTTCCTATTACCATTTTTTTAATTGTTTTGGGTTTGTTTTTGTAGGTCTTTCCTTCTGTTGTGTTTCCTGCCTAGAGAAGTTCCTTTAGCGTTTGCTGTAAAGCTGGTTTGGTGGTGCTGAATTCTCTTAGCTTTTGCTTTTCTGTAAACGTTTTAATTTCTCCCTCAAATCTGAATGAGATCTTTGCTGGGTAGAGTAATCTTGATTGTACGTTTTTCCCTTTCATCACTTTAAATATGTCCTGCCACTCCCTTCTGGCTTGCAGAGTTTCTGCTGAAAGATCAGCTGTTAAGCTTATGGGGGTTCCCTTGTATGTTATTTGTTGTTTTTCCCTTGCTGCTTTTAATATTTTTTCTTTTTATTTAATTTTTGATAGTTTGATTAGTATGTGTCTTGGCATGTTTCTCCTTGGATTCATCCTGTAATGGACTCTATGTGCTTCCTGGACTTGAGGAACTATTTCCTTTCCCATATTAGGGAAGTTTTCAACTATAATCTCTTCAAATATTTTCTCAGTCCCTTTCTTTTTCTCTTCTCCTTCTGGGACCCCTATAATTCGAATGTTGTTGCATTTAATGTTGTCGCAGAGGTCTGTAGCTAAATTTTTGCTTTAGTAAATAAACTTCTGTAACTTCTACAAAACATATATTACTGAGTGCCTAATATCTTCCTGCTGGCTACCAGAAACAGCAGACTTATAACAAGAAATTATTTTTTAAGTATCCATGAGGTACAGAGGTACACAGAAGAGGGAAGAATTATATATGGTGGTCAGTCAGAAAAGATTTAGCTAGGATATAACAGAATACAGCTTTGAAAGACAAAGAACTTTTTCAGATGATTTCCATGAAGAAAAGCATTACAGGGAGTGGGACTAATAACGAGGAAAAACACAGAGAGCATAAAATGATAGGATAATTTTGAGTAACTGCATGCTCTTCAACACTGCTGAACATGAATTTTGTGGGAAGAAATGTCATGAGATGTTAGTGGTAAAGCAGGTGATTATTGGAGGATCTTATCTACTATAATTGTAGTCTGAGCTTTATTCAGGTTCAATGGGGAGACATTGAAACACTTATATCAGTGAACTAATGTGGTCATCTGGAATTTTAAATCAGTCACTTCCATCACTTTGATGGAAGACCTTTGTATCATTATGAAATATCTTTCTTTGATTCTAGTAATACATCTTGCATTAAAGCCTATTTTGATCTTAGCATTGCTATACCAGTTTTATTTTGGTTGGAGTTTACAAGGTATAGCCTTTGTAACCATTTTACCTTCAACTTTTATGCACCCTAATATGTAAAAAAAAATTTGCAACATATAGGTAGGGACTTTTGTCCCCATCTGACAATCTTAATCTTTAATTAGAATATTAATCCATGTATTTATTTACCATAAATTAACTAATCTTGAGAATCACTGCTCTAGAGCTGGGCTGTCCAATATGTTAGCTAGTAGCCACATGTGAGGACTTGAAATGTGGGTAGTCCACATTGAGATGTGCTATAAAAGTAAGACAACAGATTTTGAAGACTTATTATTTTAAAGACTCTCATTAATAATTTTATATTGATTTATATCTTAGATATATTAGGTTAGAAAAATATTATTAAAATTAATTTCACCTGTTTTTTTTTTTCTACTAGTTTTAAATATAACTGCTAGAAATTGAAGATCTACTTATGTGATTCTCATTTGTGGCTTGCATTACTTCTCTAGAGATTATGACATACATCCTTCATTTACTCAAGTCTATTATGAACTAGTACTTTTACAAGTACCAGACAATGCAAGGATTTTGGAACACTTCCACTCTGTTAACTGCTCCTTCCCTCCTTTTGTGCTATTGCTGTCAGGTATTTTAGTTCTAGATATTACAAATGTCATTTGGCATTACTATTATTGTTTTATACAGTTAATGTTAACCCACATTTGACCCTTTCTGTTGCTATTTACTGCTGCCTGCGTTTCCATGCTTTCATCAAGGATCATTTCTTTCTAATTGAAGCACTGCCTTTTTTATTTCTTTTAATGCACACCTACTATTGATTAAGTCTCTCATTTTTTTTCTTTTTCTGAAAATGTCTTTCATTACAGGTAAATGAATTTTTACATATGTAAACACTTATGTTACCATGACCTAGCTCAAGCACTCTAGAAGAATTTCCAGCAGGCTAGAAGGCTCTGTTATATCCTCCTAATCAAGATTTTCCCAGAGCTAACACTATCCCGACTTTTATAACCACAAAGTAGTTTTGCCTGCTTTTAACCTTCATATAAATGGACTTATACAGTATATACTGTTTTGTGCCTGCTTTCTATTTTTTTTTTTTTTGCATTATGCGGGCCTCTCACTGTTGTGGCCTCTCCCGTTGCGGAGCACAGGCTCCGGACGCGCAGGCCCAGCGGCCATGGCTCACGGACCCAGCCACTCCGCGGCATGTGGGATCCTCCCGGACCGGGGCACGAACCTGTGTCCCCTGCATCGGCAGGCGGACTCTCAACCACTGCGCCACCAGGGAAGTCCCTGTGCCTGCTTTCTTTTGCACAACATTATATCTATGAGATCCATTCATTCTGTGGCATGTAGCAGTTTTCTGAATAATATTCCATTGTATGAATTACCACAGTTGGTTTATCCCATATCATATTGATACATATTCAGGTTGTTTTCAGATGACTGAGATTATGAATAAAGCTCTATGATCATTCTTGTACATTTACATGGTGAACATAAGCACTCATTATACTAGGAATGAAATTGCTGATCATTTAAGAGTAGACCATTTAACAGATACCACCAAACAGATTTCCAAAGTGGCTGTACCAATTAACACTCCCATTAGCAAACTATGAGAGTTCCTTTCTCCACATCCTCACTAACCCTGTGGTATAGTCAGCCTTCCTGTTGGATAACAGTCTTTGGGTGGATATGCCTTATGATTGTAGTCTTCTGATCTTTGGCTTCCCTTTTCACTTCTTAACGTTGTCTTTTCATGTACATAAGTTCTTAATTTCAGTGAAGTCCAATTTTCCAGTGTTCTTTATTGTGGTTAGTATGTTTTGTTTAGGAAATAATTGCTTACCCCAAGGCCAGGAAGATAGTTTCTTATTATTTAGTCCAGAAGTTTTATCATTTACCTTTTACACTTAGTTCTATGATCCATCTTAAATTATTTTAATTTTTGAAGGATAGTTTTGCCTGTTTGGAATTCTAAGGTATTTGTTTTCACTTGATTACAGAAACTTCTATTTTTTTTGGTGGTGGTGTTATTTTCATCATTTCTGTTGAGGCATCTTGCTGTTTTTCTTCTGGCTACTTGCAAGATTTTCTCTTTATATTTCACTTTCAGCAGTTTGACTAATAATGTGTTTATTATTAGTCTAGATGGTGTTTTCTTTTAATTATCCTGCTTGAAGTTCATAACCCTTCTAGATTCTATTATTTTGTCTTTCATAAGTTTTTAAAAATTTATGTCATCATGTTTTCAAATATTGCTTCTGTTCATTCTCTGTCCTCTCCTTTCTAGGATTCAGATTACGTGTACATCAGAAAATGTCATTGTGCCCCAGAATTCTTAAGCTCTTTTCTGCATTTCCTATCTCTTTTTCTCACCATAACGCAATCTGGATAATGTTTTCTGATCTTTCTTATATTTCATCAACCCACTCTTCAGCCATGTCTAATATCTATTGCGCTCATTAGCTAAGTTCTTGAGTTAGTATAATTTTTAGTTCTAGAATTTTCAAAGATAATTTGATAATTCCAGTTTTCTGTTGAAATCCCTTATCTTTTCATCTTTTACTTAAATGTATTAATTAATGGTTATTTTAAAGTTCATACGTAATAAATACAATATATGGATCTCTTTGTGTTTGTTTCTTTTATCTGTTGGTTTTTTCTTTCTCTCTCTCTTGGGTTGTGGTCGTGTCCTGGCATACCTATAATTTTCCACAAAATACTGGGTGTAGTGTGTGAAAATTTGTAGTGATAACTTGAAGCTCTGGATCATGCTTTCTTTCTCCAAAAAAGGATTTAGGTTTTTGGGGTTTTTTTTCCCCTGTAGGTAGTTAGAATAGGGATATATCACCTTGAATATACTCTTGGGTTGTACCATTTCACAGTTGAATTTCAGTTTTGTGATAGCTCCATATTTTCAGTTTGTACTCTTTCTAGGATGTTTCCCTTCATGGGTCTCAACTGAAAGTCTGGAGGGTTTACCATAGCCTCTTTTCTTTAGGTCCTTAAACTCCAAATTTTGTCTCCCCGCCATTGTAAGACTGATGAAATTCCTGCTCAACCTCTTGGCCAATGATTTCTGTTTGGTTTCTAATCCCCTCGTTCTACACCATGCACAGTAAACACATGCCTGGAGAGGATAAGCAGCACAGCGTGTTGGGATCATCAGGTACCAATTTATGTACCTTCTCTCCAAGATCTTGGTTCATGGGTTACTAGTTCCTAGACACCTAGCTCTTTGATGCTTCAAGACCAAGAAAGAAATCAATGATGCTCAGATGATGGTTAGTGGTGCCACTAACTGAACAGGGCATACAAGATAAAAAATGATTGAGGGGGTCATAACGGAAGGGGATGTGGTCAAGAGGAAGAGACAATAAATTCTGCTTTGATAATGTTTAAGGTGTTTGTGGCTCTTCTAAACAAAGATAATCACTAAGCAACTGGATTTAGGGA
>NW_006790551.1:2059349-2073541 GCF_000442215.2 Lipotes vexillifer
GGAAAGAGGTTTGGGCTAGTGGTACAAATGTGTAAGTTATCTGAATATAAGTGATGCTTAAAATTATGAGATCAGATGTAATCATGAAGGTAGAGTTCTATATGTAGAGTAAGTGAACCAGGCTTAAGATATAACTCTGGAAAACTCAGATATTAAAGAGGAGATAATAAATATCTGTTTAGAATCAGTATCAATTAATTAACTACAAAAATAGTTCAGTAGTCCAAGAAAAGAACTGTCAATCCTGTCGTTTTAATTATTCCATGAAAAATTATTTCTTCCAAATGTTAGTTTATAATCTTTCCTCGTATAGTTCTAAGTTAACAAAACTAGCATGTTAGTAGATCCATAGGGAAGCTGTGAGTCATGTATTTCCATAAAGATTTATGTTGCTAGAACATAGCATAAACACCAGAAGAATATAATGAAACAAAGGTAGCATATATAAGTTCAAGCTGGAATTGATCTGTTATTATTGGTTTAGAAAGTAGGCTCTGAAGTATCTGAATCTGTCAAATGTGTATCCTGTCTTTTCCACTTATTAGTTTTATAATATCGGGAAAGATGCTTAATCTCTCCAACCTTCAGTTTTCTTATTGGTAAAATGAAAATAAAAGCAGTACCTATTCCATTGGGTTGCTATGACAATGAAATGAAATGATGTGGGTAAAGTGTTTAGCACAGTGTCAGGCATATAATAAACTATACATAAATGTGAAAAGGTATATAACTTCAGACCAATTACATGATGGTAAAATTGGTAGGTCATTCAAACCACTGTTGGATTCAAGCTTAGAACACCTTTTACCTATGTCTAAACGCCAGCAGAAATCCAGTTGTAATATTTTTTGCCCCTTTAATTACCAAAATTGTTTCAACGTTGAATGTTTCCATTTTCCATATGTCTCTCCCAAAATAAAAATAAAGATGCATTTCCCACATAGATTGACCATCTTTTTCTCAAAGTATATGAGTGACTATGATCCTTGTTTGAACTGCCTTTGCATATGTAACTAATGTGTGCCTTCCAAACTAGAGGAAAGTTATATTATCTAAAATGAGTAATGCAAAAAGTGTACACTAGATTTATCAGGTGTTGAGCTACAGTTAATCATACTCCCAAAAGATCTAGGTACTGCTTCTTTTTAAATTCTGCATGACCAGACTATTTCAGGGGAATTAACTCTCCTAAACCAAGAACAAAATTTGTATTTGGCCAAAATGCCAACTTCACTCTTGAAACCAGTGAACTTTAATGATTCAGAAGCTAAATGCTTGCTATTTTATCCCAAGATAATAAGTAAGGTGTTTTTTTTTTAACTTAATTTTATTTTTTTATACAGCAGGTTCTTATTAGTCATCCATTTTATACATATCAGTGTATACATGTCAATCCCAATCTCCCAATTCGTCACACCACCACCCAATAAATAAGTTTATATTCAACAGTAATGGAGGCATTGACTTTCTTTTGTCTTCAGAGATTTTTTGAATATTTTTCACCTGTAATACTGTCTCCATCTGAGTGTGCTTGGTTAATGTGCACAGAATTCAGAAAGCATTCTTCTTTCTTTAAGAAATACACTTTACCTGTGTGCGTGGCAAAGAAGAAACTTGCTTGTTCTATACTTTCATTTTCCTTACACTTTACAGTTGGAAATTTTGAAAATGAGATTGCTACCTTGTATTTTTAAGACTTTCGGTTGTAGGTGGTAGAAATACATAGAAATTATTTGGTGTTCAAAACAAATGTGTCTGCCGAGTAACTGCAGTTTGCAGGGATGGTACTGGCTCAGACACAAATAAATCAAGGGTTTCAAACTGCGTCATTGCAACCATCATCATCATCTTCACTGAACTCTCTGTGTCTCTCCCTATTTCTCTCCTCTCTCTTATCTCTCTGGTAAAAAGGGTGTAGTGGGTTTTCTGTCGCTGCTTTAAAAAATTACCACAACCTTAATAGCTTAAAACAACACAAATTTATTCTCATAAAGCTCTGGAAGTCAGAAGTCCAAAATAAGTCTTGCAGGGCTAAAATCAAGGTGTGCGCACTATGCTGCTGCTTTCAATGGTAGCAGCACCAGTGTATGCAGTTTCTCTGTGGTTTCAGGGTCCAGTTCCCGGCACAGAAATGTCCTAGAGGGGAGTTGGGAGGTGGCAGCACCTTCCCTAATGCTCTGTAGGACAACAACAGAAGCAGCAGTTTCCTCTTTGGGCCAACTGAGCTGTGTGATGTTCAGAATCGTTCCCAGGCAGTTAACTTCAAGTTTAGTTCTCTGGGCCTGCCAGCCAGTATCCTTTTAATAAACTCCTTTTTCTGCTTAATCAGCTAAAGAGAGTTAACTTCAGGTGCTTGAAATTACGGGTGATGATTGATTTCTCTACCTCAGAGAGTTGGTGTTGTAATTAAACAAAATAAAATCGATAGATTGTCACACGAGTTGCCTTCCTCAGTTTGCCTGCAGATTATCCCCCAAACACACCCCCTGCACCCAAGGTCTTGTTTCAGGGTTGGCTTTTGAGGGAACACAATGAAGACAGATTCATACCAATGGAAGGAAAATATATTACGTTTGACTTTGAACGTATCAGATAAAAAGAGGCATTCAAAACTAAAATTCCACAGTGATGCCTCCACTTTCATTTTCTTCAAATCAAACTGAGAAAATACTGAATTTCATTTTTTAAAATTTGGGATCATTCCCATGGCTTTCTATGCTGTTAATGATTCTGGCATACATTATTTACTTTGCAAAAAATGTTGGCAAAATTCCCTAAAAGGAATAGTCTTTTTAATGCATCATCTTTTTGTTTATCCCAGAGGTAAAAGTTTAACATGTGTTTGCACTGAAACTAGTGCTGAAATTTGAGAATTCATTTAAAAGAAGATTAATAGTTTATAATATTCTACTGGTTGAAATGTAGTTTACAAGAAAAACTAATTACTTTTACAGAGTAGTTGAAAACCTTAGACCTAGAATATGTGAATGATCTTCATTTGAACAAATTAAGGGAATTGATTCATCTTTGTTGCAAAGCAATCCAGTTACATTTAGTCAGGGAACATTCACAGTGTTTGGGTTCAATGTTTCTGGAAATCTAAGAAAACAAAACAAAACTAGAGCACATTTTCCCTGCAGGCTCAAACTTGAAAATTCAATTAAGATTTATTGATAAAAGACTGCACCAGCTAAAATATATTATCCTAATTTAGGAATCTATAAGCATTTCTGTGACTTTTATGCTCTATAAATTATATACTTTATGCCTATCTGATGTCCAAATGTGTTGGTAAACGAGGTGCCTAAAGCAACATGTAGGGATAGAATATAATTCTGTTAATGTTGAAAAGAGGTGGCATTTGTATGCTAATCATAACAGAGCTTATGTGGACTGTTTTAACAACTTCCATACTCGACTCATTATATTTATATAGCGTCCCTTCTGTCTCCAGTCTTTAACACCTGGCGAATTTACCCACATACCCTAAAGACAAACTGAAAGCACCAAGGAAAGTTTTAGGCAATTGCCTTCCCCCATTTCTCTTTCCCAAAACTCATACCTCCTCCAAACCTGCTTTGGTTTTTTTGATAGCCTGCGTGTGTAACAGAGTTTCAGGTGAGCTGAATTTAGAACCTTGAATGACAAGCTGGCAGCATTTCTTGGTTTAGGTACCTGTAGCCAGTCCCTTTGGAGATCTTTGTTTTGCTTTTAGTTATGTAAGATGTTCAGGCACCTGTTCTCTTGGGGGTAGGTCTCATAACCTGATGTTTTTCCTCAAGACTTCATGGTGTACAGAGCCTGCCTCCAGGGTAAGGCATGGGAAATTTTGCATACTGGTGAAGGAGCCACTTGGGGAAAAAAATATGAACTAGAATTTGAACAACTTCCTTTTTGAGGTTTAACATTGTTAGAAGTTTTCTGACAGATTGAGGTGGTTCAGTCCAAGTTCAAGTTCAGTCTTTGAAGTAGAACTCTCCTAAAGTGATTTGTGCTTAAGACCCAGCCAACCCAAGAACTTCAATATCCAAGGTAAGCAGTTTTGGTCAAGGCATACATGAGAAATAGGTAATTACTTCAGGAGCTTCCAGTGACGCCCTAGCATGTTATCACCTTTGGGGATCAATGGCTGGATATGTGTAAGTATAAACCTGAAGTCTAACTATGGTATAACTGTACAGAGCTGAAGAGGTCTGGGCAAGAAAAGATATCACTGTGGCAGTAGATAGGTACTCCTCAGATTGTGCAGAACAGATACTCAGTAGAGACAGCATGTGCGATAGCAAAACACTTCAGGTGCTAAAGGCATCAACAGACTTTTTGGTTCTCTCTCCTCACATCTTTTTGGAAGCTGAACTGACCATTGTGGGCAGTTGCTTGTGGGGAGGCCACAGGAGGTAGACATCAGTGTTTCTGCAAATATAAGAATGAGGTATGCCAAACTGATGAATTAAGTTGTGGTTTCCAGCTCTGTTGACTCCTAGAGTTTTGGCAGCCTCCTTCTACTCCTGTGTCTCTGAGTATAAGCTACTTTTATTGGGAAACTTACTTTTTTTTTCCCTATGGAAAAAAACAATTAAGCAAAAAATATATAATTAATAAATTTATTTTTTCAATATCCACATAACTCAAAATGTTAGGAATAATTTTAAAACAAAGAAAATAATATATAGATGTATAATAGCATGTTTTACAACTCTCAGTGTGCTTGGATGAACAATAAGGAGTTGGCTAACTGAGAAAGATGCTGAGATACAAGACACTGAATAATAAAAGGGCCATTCTCAGTTTTAGAATGGATAGGGGGCAAGTAGGAGAAGACCTAGATAAAAACAAGACCAAATATAGCCCAGAACTTGAAGTTGTTTGTCTTAACTCTGCTCAAACCAGATTCACACTTCCACTCCTGATGTGGCTGGCACCCAATGAGAAAACAAACCTTTGGACAAAAGTAGGTTAGAAAACAAAATGAAAGAAAGCATCCCATTTTAAAAAATCAGATTTTTAAAACAAAATACTTAGTGGTAGAATTAAAAAGAAAAATATAACATCTACTTGGGAAAAAATTATGGAATATAAAACATTAAATATATATAGATATATAGTTGACTCTCAAACAACAGGGGTACAAACTGCACAAGTCCACTTATACGATGATTTTTTTTCAATAATAAATCCTACGGTACTACATTCTCTCTGCAGTTGTTTGAATCTGAGTATGTGGAACCACAGATGCAGAGGATGGACTATAAGTTATAGTTGGATTTTCCAGTGCTCAGAGAGTCAGCACCCCAACCCCTACATTGTTCAAAGGTCAACTGTACTTTGATCCAGTGTAGAAAGATTCAATAAAACAAACATCAAAGGCATACTGTATAGCACAGAGAACTATACTCAGTATTCTATAATAACCTATATGGGAAGAGAATCTGAAAAAGAATGGATATATGTGTATGTTAACTGCACCACTTTGCTGTACACCTGAAACTAACACAACATTGTAAATCAACTATACCCCAATATAACATAAAAATTAAATTAAAAAAATAATTATACAAACATGAAAATCTCCCAAAGTTTAATAGGTTAATTCATTATCATCCCAAACAGAATTCCAGAGGTTTCTTCTTTTCTTTTTAACTTGCAAAAATAATAGTAGAGTTCACCTATAAAAATAAATGTCTGAGTAGAGGCAGAAAATCTCTGAAAAAGAATATTAATACAGAGGTAATATACTTACCAGTAAAACTTCAATATTAAGGAATGTTATTATTAGCCAAAGAATAAACAGCTCTGTGAAACAAAAGAGAATTCAGAAATACACCTCCAAACAAATAGGAATTTAGTACATAATAAATAAATCTTTTCAAATTATTGAGGGAAAAATGGATTATTCAATAAATGATGCTGGAACAGCTGGGCTACTAATTTAGAAAGATCTCAAAATAAATTCCAAACATGTAAATATTGCACTGTAAAAGTGAAATCATAAAAACCAAAAATATTGAATTAAAAAAATAATTTTAGGGACTTCCCTGGTGGCACAGTAGTTAAGAATCTGCTGCCAATGCAAGGGACAGGGGTTCAAGCCCTGGTCCAGGAAGATAGCACATGCCGCAGAGCAACTAAGCCCATGTGCCACAACTACTGAGCCTACACTCTATAGCCCATGAGCCACAAATTACTGAGTGCACGTGCCACAACTACTAAAGCCCGCAGTCCTAGAGCCCCTGCTCTGAAACAAGAGAAGCCACCAAAATGAGAAGCCTGTGCACTGCAACGAAGAGTAGCCCCTGCTCGCTGCAACTAGAGAAAGCCCACATGCAGCAATGAAGATCCAGTGCAGCCAAAAATAATTAATTAATTTAAAAAAATACTTTAAAAATAATAATAATTTTAGGGGGACCTTCAGGATGGCAGAGGAATAAGACGCAGAGATCACCTTCCTCCCCACAGATACACCAGAAATACATCTACAAGTGGAACAACTCCTACAGAACATCTACTGAACGCTGACAGAAGACCTCAGACTTCCCAAAATGCAAGAAAATCCCCACATGCCTTGCAGTGTGGCTGACAGGCTCTTGGTGCTTGGGCCAGGTGTCAGACCTGAACCTTTGAGGTGGGAGAGCCAAGTTCAGGATATTGGACTACCAGAGACCTCCCAGTCCCCCGTAATATCAATCGGTGAGAGCTCTCCCAGAGATCTCCATCTAAATGCTAAGACCCAGCTCCACCCAATGGCCAGCAAGCTACAGTGCTAGACACCCCATGCCAAACAATGAGCAAGACAGGACCACAACCCCACCCATTAGCAGAGAGGCTGCCTAAAATCATAATAAGGTCACATACACCCCAAAACACACTACCAGACGCATCCATGCCCACCAGAAAGACAAGATCCAGCGCCGCCAGAACACAGACACCAGTCCCCTCCACCAGGAAGCCTGCACAACCCACTGAACCAACCTCACCCACTGGGGGAAGACACCAAATACAACGAGAACTACAAACCTGCAACCTGCGAAAAGGAGACCCCAAACTCAGTAAGTTAAACAAAATGAGAAGACAGAGAAATATGCAACAGATGAAGGAGCAAGGTAAAAACCCACCAGACCAGACAAATGAAGAGGAAATAGGCAACCTGAAAGAATTCAGAGTAACGTTAGTAAAGATGATCCAAATTTTGTAAATAGAATGGAAAACTACAAGAAACGTTTAACAAGGACCTAGAAGAACTAAAGAGCAAAAAACCATGATGAACAACACAATAAATGAAATTTAAAATTCTCTAACAGGAATCAATAGCAGAATAACTGAGGCAGAAGAACAGATAAGTGACAAGGAAGATAAAATAGTGGAAGTAACTACTGCGGAGCAGAATAAAGAAAAAAGAATGAAAATAATTGAGGACAGTCTCAGAGACCTCTGGGACAACATTAAACACACCAATATTCGAATTATAGGGGTCCCAGAAGAAGAAGAGAAAAAGAAAGGGTCTGGGAAAATATTTGAAGAGATTGTAGTTGAAAACTTCCCTAATGTAGGAAAGGAAATAGTCAATCAAGTCCAGGAAGCACAGAGAGTCCCATACAGGAGAAATCCAAGGAGAAATACACCAAGACACATACTAATCAGACTATCAAAAATTAAAAACATAGAAAAAATATTAAAAGCAGCAAGGGAAAAGCAACAAATAACATACAAGGGAATCCCCATAAGGTTAACAGCTGATCTTTCAGCAGAAACTCTGCAAGCCAGAAGGGAGTGGCAGGACATATTTAAAGTAATAAAAAGAAAAAACCTACAACCAAGATTACCCAGCAAGGATCTCATTCAGATTCCACGGAGAAATTAAAACCTCTACAGACAAGCAAAAGCCAAGAGAA
This sequence comes from Lipotes vexillifer, assembly GCF_000442215.2. Lineage (NCBI taxonomy): Eukaryota > Metazoa > Chordata > Mammalia > Artiodactyla > Lipotidae > Lipotes > Lipotes vexillifer. The sequence continues at coordinate 2,067,239 of NW_006790551.1, forward strand.
TTCAGCACCACAAAACCACCTTTACAACAAATACTAAAGGAACTTCTCTAGGCAGGAAACACAACAGAAGGAAAAGACCTACAAAAACAAACCCAAAACAATTAAGAAAATGGTAATAGGAACATACATATTGATCATTACCTTAAATGTAAATGACTTAAATGCTCCAACCGAAAGACATAGATTGGCTGAATGGGTACAAAAACAAGACCTGTATATATGCTGTCTAGAAGAGACCCACTTCAGAGCTAGGGACACATACAAACCAAAAGTGAGGGGATGGAAAAAGATATTCCATTCAAATGGAAATCAGAAGAAAGCTGGAGTAGCAGTACTCATATCAGACAAAATAGACTTTAAAATAAAGACTATTATAAGAGACAGAAAAGGACACTACATAATGATCAAGGGATCAATCCAAGAAGAAGATATAACAATTGTAAATATTTATGCACCCAGCACAGAAGTACCTCAATACATAAGGCAAATGCTAACAGCCATAAAAGGGGACATTGACAGTAACACAATCATAGTAGGGGACTTTAACACCCCAGTTTCACCAATGGACAGATCATCCTAAATGAAAATAATGAAAATAAATAAGGAAACACAGGCTTTAAATGACACATTAAACAAGATGGACTTAATTGATATTTATAGGACATTCCATCCAAAAACAGCAGATTACACTTTCTTCTCAAGTGCCCATGGAACATTCTCCAGTATAGATCATATCATGCGTCACAAATCAAGCCTTGTTAAATTTAAGAAAATTGAAATCATGTCAGGTATCTTTTCCGACCACAACACTATGAGAGTAGATATCAATTACAGGAAAGACACTAAAACATACCAACACATGGAGACTAAACAATATGCTACTAAATAACCAAGAGATCACTGAAGAAATCAAAGAGGAAATCAAAAAATACCTATAAACAAATGACAATGAAAACACGACAACCCAAAACCTATGGGATGCAGCAAAAGCAGTTCTAAGAGAGAAGTTTATAACAATACAATCCTACTTCAAGAAACAAGAAACATCAAATAACAACCTAACCTTACACCTAAAGCAATTAGAGAAGGAAGAACAAAAGAAACCCAAAGTTAGCAGAAGGAAAGAAATCATAAAGATCAGATCAGAAATAAATGAAAAAGAAATGAAGGAAACAATAGCAAAGATCAATAAAACTAAAAGCTGGTTCTTTGAGAAGATAAACAAAATTGATAAACCATTAGCCAGACTCATCAAGAAAAAGAGGGAGAGGACTCAAATCAACAGAATTAGAAATGAAAGAGGAGAAGTTACAACTGACACTGCAGAAATATGAAGGATCATGAGTGATTACTACAAGCAACTATATGCCAATAAAATGGACAACCTGGAAGACATGGACAAATTCTTTGCAAAACACAACCTTCCAAGACTGAACCAAGAAGAGATAGAAAATATAAACAGACCAATCACAAGCACTGAAATCGAAACTGTGGTTAAAAATCCTCCAACAAACAAAAGCCCAGGACCAGATGGCTTCACAGGTAAATTCTATCAAACATATAGAGAAGAGCTAACACCTATCCTTCTCAAACTCCTCCAAAATATAGCAGAGGGAGGAAGACTGCCAAACTCATTCTACAAGGCCACCATCACCCTGATACCAAAAGCAGACAAGATGTCACAATGAAAGAAAACTACAGGCCAATATCACTGTTTAACATAGTTGCAAAACTCCTCAACAAAATACTAGCAAACAGAATGCAACAGCACATTAAAAGGATCATACACCGTGATCAAGTGGGGTTTATCCGAGGAATGCAAGGATTCTTCAATATATGCAAATCAATCGGTGTGATACACCATAATAACAAATTGAAGTAGAAAAATCATATGATCATCTCAAGAGATGCAGAGAAAGTGTTTGACAAAATTCAACACCGATTTATGATAAAAACTCTCCAGAAAGTAGGCATAGAGGGAACTTACCTCAACATAATAAAGGCCATATATGACAAGCCCACAGCCAACATCATTCTCAATGGTGAAAAACTAAAACCATTTCCTCTAAGATCCAGAACAAGACAAGGTTGCCCACTCTCACCACTATCATTCAACATTGGTTTGGAAGTTTTATCTGTAGCAATCAGAGAAGAAAAAGAAAGAAAAGGAATCCAAATCGGAAAAGAAGAAGTAAAACTGTCACTGTTAGCAGATGACATTATACTATACATAGAGAATCCTAAAGATGTTACCAGAAAACTACTAGAGCTAATCAATGAATTTGGTAAAGTAGCAAGATACAAAATTAATGCACAGAAATCTCTTGCATTCCTATACACTAACGACAGAAATCTAAAAGAGAAATTAAGGAAACACTCACATTTACCATTGCAACAAAAAGAATAAAATACCTAGGAATAGGGCTTCCCTGGTCGCGCAGTGGTTGAGAGTCTGCCTGCTGAGGCAGGGGACACAGGTTCTTGCCCCAGTCTGGGAAGATCCCACATGCCGCGGAGCGGCTGGGCCCGTGAGCCATGGCCACTGAGCCTGCACGTCCAGAGCCTGTGCTTCATAATGGTAGAGGCCACAACAGTGAGAGGCCTGTGTACTGCAAAAAAAAACAAAAAACAAAAAAAAAACCTAGGAATAAACCTACCTAAGGAGACAAAAGACCTGTATGCACAAAACTATAAGACACTGATGAAAGAAATTAAAGATGATACAAAGAGATGGAGAGATATACCATGTCTTGGAATGGAAGAATCAACATTGTGAAAATGACTATACTACCCAAAGCCATCTACAGATTCAGTGCAATCCCTATCAAACTACCAATGGCATTTTTCACAGAACTAGAACAAAAGATTTCACAGTTTGTATGGAAACACAAAAGATCCTGCATAGCCAAAGCAATCTTGAGAAAGAAAAATGGAGCTGGAGGAATCAGGCTCCCTGACTTCAGACTATACTACAAAGCAACAGTAATTAAGACAGTATGGTACTGGCACAGAAACAGAAATATAGATCAATGGAACAGGATAGAAAGCCCAGAGATAAACCCACACACATATGGTCACCTTATCTTGGATAAAGGAGGCAAGAATATACAATGGATAAAAGACAGCCTCTTCAGTAAGTGCTGGGAAAACTGGATAGCTACATGTAAAAGAATGAAATTAGAACACTCCCTTACACCATACAAAAATATAAACTCAAAGTGGATTAAAGACCTAAATGTAAGGATAGACACTATAAAACTCTTAGAGGAAAACATAGGCAGAACACATTTATGACATAAATCACAGCAAGATCCTTTTTGACCCACCTCCTAGAGAAATGGAAAGAAAAAGAAAAATAAACAAATGTGACCTAATGAAACTTAAAAGCTTTTGCACAGCAAAGGAAACCATAAAGAAGACAAAAAGCAACCCTTAAAATGGGGGTAAATATTTGCAAATGAAGCAACTGACAAAGAATTAATCTCCAAAATTTACAAGCAGCTCATGCAGCTCAATATCAAAAAAACAAACAACCCAATCCAAAAATGGGCAGAAGACCTAAACAGACATTTCTCCCAAGAAGATATACAGATTGCCAACAAACACATGAAAGGATGCTCAACATCACTAATCATTAGAGAAATGCAAATCAAAACTACAATGAGGTATCACCTCACACCAGTCAGAATGGCCATCATCAAAAAATCTACAAACAATAAATGATGGAGAGGGTGTGGAGAAAAGGGAACCCTCTTGCACTGTTGGTGGGAATGTAAATTGATACAGCCACTATGGAGAACAGTATAGAGGTTCTTTAACAAACTAAAAATAGAGCTACCATATGACCCAGTAATCCCACTACTGGGCATAAACCCTTAGAAAATCTTAATTCAGAAAGAATCATGTACCACAGTGTTCATTGCAGCAGTATATACCCTAGCCAGGACATGGAAGCAATCTAAGTGTCCATCCACAAATGAATGGATAAAGAAGATGTGACACCTATGTACAATGGAATATTACTCCACCATGAAAAGAAACGAAATTGAGTTCTTTTTAGTGAGGTGGATGGACCTAGAGTTTGTCAAACAGAGTGAAGGAAGTCAGAAAGAGAAAAGCAAATACTGTATGCTAACACATATATATGGAATGTTGAAAAAAAAAATGGTTCTGAAGAACCTAGGCACAGAACAGGAATAAAGATGCAGACGTACAGAATGAACTTGAGGACACGGGGAGGGGATGGGTAAGCTGGGACGAAATGAGGGAGTGGCATGGACATGTATACACTACCAAATGTAAAATAGATAGCTAGTGGGAAGCAGCCACATAGCACAGGGACATCAGCTCCGTGCTTTGTGACCACCTAGAGAGGTGGGTTAGGGAGGGTGGGAGGGAGACGCAAGAGGGAGGGAATATGGGGATATATTTTTACATATAGCTGATTCACTTTGTTGTACAGCAGAAACTAGCACAACATTGTAAAGCTCCAATAAAGCTTTACAATAAATACTCCAATAAAGATGCTAAAAAATAATAATTTTAGAGTAGGAGGCTTTTTATGGGAAGATTGAAAATCTAGAAGTCATTAAGGAATAGATTAATATGTTTGACTACATAAAAACTAAGGGCTCATGCAAGACAAAACAAATACTACAAATAAAGATAAAATACAACCAACTCGAGAAAAAATTATTTGTAATACATATCAGTAAAATTCTAATTTCTTTAATATACGAAAGCACTTGCTATTCAATGAGAAGAAAAGCAATCACAAAGACAAAAGTTGACGTATAGACTTACAAATCTATTTAAAATATTTTATTTTACGAAGAAATGACACAAGCACAAAACAAAGTCTCCTTAATGAGTCTTAATTCTAGTAGGTATGCCTGATTCTCAGCTGGTAAACCCTTGTAGGGCTATGCTAGTTGCTTACAACTTGTGCCCAATCTGATTGGTGAGAACTCATTCCCTTTCCAGTTAAAGTTAAAAACAAAAGCACCTAATAGTATAATTCCTTGTTATTTAAAAGAATTAAAAAGGCATATGTGTGTTTGCTTTTAAGGATATTCATTTTCTATGTATCTGTTTCCACTTAACTGATTTGTTCCCTATACTTTTCACTGAACATAATACAAGATGATTACTAATGAATGATTCCTTTTACTTGCATGCTTGATTTTTAGAACTTTATTTTGTAGATATACATTAGGGGAGCTCTGCTCTTTTAAGGTATTACATTCCTTGAATTCATATTTTAATATAATTTCATAATAATGTACTAGTATATGGATAGAAAATTCTGGAGGGATACATAAACTGTTAACAACAGTTATCTCTGGACAGTGGAAGTGGAAGTGAGTGGGGTAGGAGATTTTATATTTCATTTCATACTTCTGTGTATTCATTTAAGTTTTTTTATCATGTGCCTATTTTCTATAATGTTCATAATAATTTAAATTAAAACAAAAGAATAAAATCTTCTAGAATACCAGCTTTGAACTCCTATCTTCCAGGCCTGTCTCCCTACATTCCTAGTGTAGGAAATAACAAATTTGGTTTTCCTGGTTTTTATTCTCAGTTCTCTGACTCCATTCGCATTTGGTCTGGCTCCTGTTTCCCTAGCTCTCCAGGTAACCACCTCATGTGGTTTAACATGTGGTTCATCTGCTTGCTTAACTGGCACCCAAACCTGAAAGAAGGTCAGACCGAAGTTTCATAAAGTTCAATAACAAGTAACATTATCACTTAGGAAAAGCTATTGTAAAAACAAAAAGGAACATTTAATAAAATTGACTTCATTAAGATGCTCAATATCTGATTTAGGGTTGAATATAAAAACTGGTTGCTGTTGTTTTCATGCTTTTATTATGAAATTGTAAGATTACTATGGATCTTATGTGGTTTAGGGCTGCGTGAACAGATGCATACCTTGCTCAGATTCACTCACACCGTGGAACAACCATACCAGTTACAAAATAGCAGAGGAAATTGGTAATTGTTTCCATTCTGGCCTTCAGTGGGCCCACTTTTGTTGCCACACAGTCTAGAGAATATATGGGAATATTGTTTCAGATTGACTCGGGCCATGGGTATTGATAGTTGGCAAGGGAGAATTTTTTATCCGTCTATTCCCGACCCCTCAACCCCTTGGTTAGTTTCCTCTCACCAGTTTTAAACAGCACTTTCTTGGCCATTTACTCCCACCTGTCAGGTCTGGGCTGAATACTTTTCATCTCTGTTACTGTGATCGTTTACCCTGAGTTGTTAACACATAGCCAATAATAAATGATGGCATTC
>NW_006790551.1:2073574-2077020 GCF_000442215.2 Lipotes vexillifer
GCATTCCTGACATTTTCACAAGGAATAAAACAGTGTATGTAGGTGTACATGTCAATTTTTTGATGTCCAAACTCATTTCCTGCTTTTTCTAACCTTTATTTTTTGGCTTTATAGCTCACATCTATTTCTGAGCAGAGTTTGCTAGGTAAAACTTCCTGATTTGTTGACATCTTCTGGCTGAATAACTGTCAGATTCCCATTTGGCCTTTGTACTTTCTTCAGCTCTAAAGGGGAAAAAAACCCAATATTCAGAACTAGCCTAAATAGCAATTTTTTCCTGCTCTGCCAAAGTCAGTAGTGGTACTGCAGTTCCAATTAATAAATGTGGTTTGGTGCAGCCAAAACACACTTATTATTTTTTTCAGTAATTATATTAAGACAGTATTAAAATGATTATTCAGGTACCCTACTCCTTAAGGACAAATGAGATTCTATAAAACTGTCTGGAAAGCTACTTGAAATCCTACTTGATATTTTAATTACAGAACTGGAGATATTACCATGGAAAGCAAATTCTTCAGTGACCTGAGTCAAAAGCTTTCTGGAAAGAAGAGATTGCTATGGTGATCATTACTGTGGTTTGCTGGGCCCTGTCAGATAATGACATTCCAGATCATCATTGCATCTAGTGATCGACTCTTTGCCTTCAGGTTTTGACGATTTGGATGGATTTTAGCAGTGCCTTCTCTACTTTATGATCTACCCTTTCATTATTTCCTTCAATTACACAATCTTAAGAATTTCTTTTGCCAGAATATGTCCAGGTTCTACGCAGAACTCTCCTACATCCTATGCTTTTAAAATGTGTTTGTGGACCTGCCCAGATATGTGACTAACACATGGCGTATTCCTCAAGATTTTTATTTGTATTCCTTCAAATAATGTGTTAGTTCCCTATTTTACCAATTTTTTAGGTTTGAAGTTTCATATATTGAATAATAATGTCTACTATCTACTATAAATAATAATATTTCATACATAACCTCACTATTAATGTATAAAGTGTGAGATATTAGCAACAGAACTTTAATTAATATTCAACCAGCCTTAGAAGGACTGCTCCCATTTTTATGTGAAAATCTACATTATCTACGATGTAAAGGGAAAAGACTGAAATTTTACTTGCTAGCATAATAATTGTTGGGAAGTGATAATAATGCTATGTAAGTTTTGCAAAAATATTATTACATAAGAAATTTAAATGTTTTTAACATTTTAAAAAATAGGTTCTTAAATTTAAGATACATGCATTTGCAATATGGATGGAAAGTTTCTTGAGATCTAATTTTAACTACCTGCCTTGTAACCTGTATATTTTGTGATGAAATATAATTATTGATGATTACTAATAAATAGGTGACTCATCAATTTTTTTGCTTATTTATTAGTTATATCATTAGCTCCATCAAAGAATAATTATTTATAATTATTACATTACATTTAGTTTTTTACTTCCAAATACCTTTATAATACAGGGTCTCTAAAGCTAAAAATAAAAGCAAAAACATAATTGTGAGCACATCTTTTTCCTTTATATGCCTCATGTATGTTCTCCTTCTGGAACTTCCTTTGAAGCTGTGACAGTCCAAAAGATGGAAGAGGAAAGCAATAGAAAGAAATCAAAATTTCACTGCAGCTGTTTAATATTATTGTAATGTCAGTTCACCAACTTTAAAAAAACAGTGATAGGAAGTAGTGAGAAAAAAGATCAGGTACAATAAGTTAACAGCGGTTTGAATGAAAGGCTAAGAAACTTGGATTTAATTCTACAAGTAAAAGGAAGTCAGTGAAATTTCCTGATCAGGGAATTGACATAGTAAAAAATTATCTTTTCAAAGATTAATGTGCAATTCTGTCACAAATTAATAGGAGTGAAAAGAGATGGAAAACAAAAGGATATAGGAATCTGGTTACAGTCGTCCTAGCCAGGGGACCTGACTGCCCAAAGTAAAGTAGTTATTATGTAGAGGCAGATAGCATTTAACAAATATTATAAAGAAGAAATAGGCAGAGCTTTAGGAATGATTGTTATGGGTGACAAATAAGAAGGAAAGATAAAAGAGACTCTCAGGCAATGGGCTTACTTATGAGGGCAGCAAAGCTAACAAATATATATATATTTTTATGTAAGGACATCTTTTTAAGAAAGTCATAGCCACCTACAGGACAGTAGTTGTAACTTAAAAATCCAGTCGTGGGGAGAAATACATAGTAATAGACAACTGCCATTAACTCAATAATGCTTTTAGATGAAATTGTATTTTATGAATCACAACAGCCATTATGTCTGTTTACATTTTACACAATTTGACCCTTCTGCATATTGACATTGATATGAATGCTACTCTCGGAGTTGTGCAGTGCACAGTCTACCCTACTGTACACAGTGTCCGTGATGACAGCATCTACACATCTTTGGAAACAGTTGAGCAAAACTGGAGGAAACCCATTTATTCAGTTCTCAGTTACTATCTAATTCAAAATGGCTTCAGGGATGCTTTGCAAGGACTCCTTAATTCCCCAGGGGACAGTCATCCATAGATTGGCTACCAATAGGAGGAAGAGAAACAGGAGGATTATATTGTTGCAAACAGTGATGGGAAAGTTCATAGAAGGAAGGACTCTTCTCCCCACCACATCCCTAGACTCTCTGCTTTCTAAGATAAAGTATGAGCTAAGAATTACCTCCTGTATATGTTTCCTAGGGCTTCTGTAAAATAATTATAACAAACTTGGTGTCTTAAAACAGATATTTTTTCTCCCACAGTTTTAGAGGCCAGAAGCCCAAAAATCAAGGTGTCTATAGGGTCCTGCTCCCTCTGAAGGCTCTAGGGAAAAATCCTTTCTTGCCTCTTCCAGCTTCTGGTAATTCCCAGCAATCCTTGGCATTCCTTGGCTTTTATCCACATAGTTCTAATCTCTGCCTCTGTCTTCACACAGCCTTCTCTGTGTATCTCTATGCCTGTTCACTTCTTCTTCTAAGGACACCTAACATTGGATTTAGGGCCCACTCTAACCCAATATGACCTTATCTCACGATCCTTAACTAATTACATCTGCAAAGACCGTATTTCCAAATAAAGTTACATTCTGAGGCTCTAGGTGGACTTGAATTTGAGGAGTACACTATTGAACCCATCACACATCTATAACTAAAAACCTAAATATTTCACAGGCATGCTCTCAACTCTTTTAAAGAAAATGTTACATTTTTACAGTTGCTGTGTTTTGCAAAGGTAAAGAAGCAATATGTTCCGATTCTGAAGCTCAAATAGGAAAATAATAGGCGCAAGGCTACATTGGGAGTGGGTTAAAGCAAACATGTTTTGATGGAACAAAACCACACAGGGCACTAAAGAAAAGGCAAGGTCTCCAGGCTCCTGCTTTAGCCTCTTGAGAACAAAGCCTTCCCCTGCGTGGTGACTTTTACTTGCATACCTTTCCCT
>NW_006790551.1:2077037-2154555 GCF_000442215.2 Lipotes vexillifer
CTGCGTGGTGACCTTTACTTGCATACCTTTCCCTACTTATGATAGACAAGTCCTGCTTTTAATTCACCATGAAAGAAGGAAATAAAGGAAAGAAGATAGGACATAATTCCACAAGCTTGTTATCTGACTTTCTTTTCATAAAACAAAAACCTTTTATTTTGTTGTTAACTGATACTTAAATTGTACAGTTAGTTTCTATCTTGATCTTTCTTTCTCTCATTCAGCATATTCATTCACTGAAGCCTGATTGGAATATTTTATCTAAAACACTCTGATTCTTTATTAATGTAGAATAGAATGTGTGGGATTTTTAAAATATTAGTTTATAATTCTTTTTGAAGTTTGTATTAAGTTTTGGACTTTAAAAAATCCACCACAGTTTTTTTTCCTAATATGAATTATTTATCCTGTGCATAAAAAAGTAGAAAAGGGTTTAAGTAAGAAAGAATTTTAGATTTATAAAACTATCTTTGTTCTTACTCTTTGTTGCTTTCACATTTTCATGTAGCAAATTAAAGGAAAAACGACATGAGTGTAGAAATTCAATATCCTTTCCCTATGTAATACTAAATTTGTTCTCCTGTCTAAATTAAATACGAATGGAAGAAATATGTTTATCCAGAATAATAGGGTCTGTTGGTAAAGAGATGTGTAAAACTCTGCCCCTGCCATTGAAGTGCTGAAAAAACTAGTGGTAAAAAAATAATTATAATGTAATGTGATACATGCTACAGTAGTGATGTTTACATATTGCTACGACATTATGAAGGACAAGTTGGTTGAAGATTTGAGCTAAACCTGGAAGGATAAAAAAGACTTTGCCAGACAGAGTACATTGGAGAAGAATGCTCTAGGCAAAATAAACAGCTGTGCTAATTCATGGAGTATGTTGTGTTCAGAAAATGTTAAGAAATTTATGGTGTCTAAAGAATTGGGTTTGTGTAGCAGATGGAAAATAGCAGGAAATGAGGATAAGATGATGAAGCAGGTTGGGATCATGTTATGTGTAGTAGGGATAATATTTTAGAAGTACTAAATCAGTGCATTGTAATATCCCCATTAAAGCATGTTCCTTTGCATTCTTGCACTTCCAGTGTCAAGCCATGAAGTTTATCATGCCATGGTAGGGGAAATACTGTAAAATAAAAGAGTCTTTGATTTGCTTTAGGTATCAAAGCAGACTTTCTTGACTTTTTTAGGAAGATAGTAACAGAGCCAGGTTTTATAAGAGAGAGAAAAGGACTTACTAAATTCCTCAGTCTCTCCCTTAATATTCCAAAAGCCAGCCTACGCAGTTTGTGTAAGGAGAGCCAATACAGGCAGGAAGGTTAAATTGGGAGTATCCGCCCCTTTCAGTCTTGTACATTATACAGAAAGATAAGAAATAGAGAGTGACACCTGAAGGATGTCTCACTCCTCTTTCCTCCTGGTTTCTGCTTTGAGACAGCAGAGGGACTGCAGGTGAGAGGTGTGGCATGAGAGAGAAGGGCATTTATTTGTTTATAATTATTTTCTTTTTTTAATTTTTATTTTATAGTGAAGTATAGTTGATTGACAATGTTGTATTAGTTTCAGGTGTACAGCAAAGTGATTCAGTTATACATATATCCATTCTTTTTCAGATTCTTTTCCCATATAGATTATTACAGAATATTGAGTAGAGTTCCCTGTGCTATACAGTAGGATCTTGTTGATTATTTTATATATAGTAGTGTATATATGTTAATCCCAAATCCTAATTTACACCACCTTTCCCCTTTTAGTAACCATAAATTTGTCGAAGTCTGTGAGTATGTTTCTGTTTTGTAAATAAGTTTATTTGTATTGTTTTTTTAGATTCCACATATAAGTAATAGCATATGATATGTCTTTCTCTGACTTACTTCACTTAGTATGATAATCTCCAGATCCATCCATGTTGCCACAGATGGCATTATTTCATGCTTTTTAATGGCTGAGTAATATTCCATTGTATATCTGTACCACATCTTCTTTATTCATTCATCTTTGGATGGACATTTAGGTTGCTTCCATGTCTTGGCTATTGTAAATAGTGCTGCAATGCACAGTGGGATGCATGTATCCTTTCAAACCATGTTTTTCTCCAGATATATGCCCAGGATTAGGATTGCTGGATCATATGATAGCTCTATTTTTAGTTTTTTAAGGAATCTCCATACTGTTCTCCAATTTACATTCCCACCAACAGTGTAGGAGGGTTCCCTTTTCTCCACATCCTCTCCAGCATTTATTATTTATAGACATTTTGTTGATAGCCATTCTGACTGGTGCGAGGCGATACCTCACTGTGGTTTTGATTTGCATTTCTCTAATAATTAGCGATGTTGAGCATCTTTTCACGGCCTTCTGTATGTGAGGGAAGGGCATTTAGAAACATTGAAACAGCAATTATAAAGACCAAGGGCATTTAGAAACATTGAAACAGCACTTATAAAGACCAAGGACATAGGAACTCTTTAGGAGCAGCGTTGGGAGGCTACTGGCCTGGAAGAACCCCACCCTACACAATGTCCAACATGGCATGGGAACCATGGTGTGGAGGTGGGGATATATCATGGCCACATAAATAAATCAGAGGCACATCTCCTGGCTGCTCATGGCCTATACGTGTCCTCAAGGGATGCCAGAAATTCCTGAATGCTTTAGAGAGGGAACCTGAAAGTGCTGAGAGAACCAGTAGACCAGCATAGCCTGGAATCATAGAAAGAACACTTGTGAGAAAACTTAACGGCCCAGGGCAAATGACCAGGCTTCAGTAGTTCATGCCACCACATCACCCCCCAAAGTTGCACCTCAATGCTCACTAGTCCAAGGAGAATACTCATCCAGATTTTCACAGCAGAAATTCACCAATTATCCAACTAACATGTATTTTTTGAGTAGCTAGATGTTTTAATGTGAGGATACAGAGATGAATAAGACAGGCAGAACTTTCTGATGAAGTGATTTTTGACTTGAGCCTTGAATGGTGAGAAGGAGGCAGTACATGCAGATCTTGGGGAAGGTCTGAAGTGGGCTTGAGCACTGTGAATGAGAAGGACAGTGGCAAGAGATGAAGTCAGAGAGGGAGGCAGAAAGGGAAGACATAGGTAGGGCCTTGTAGGCCTTGGTAGAGAGCTTGGATTTTATTCTGAAGGCAATCATGAAGGGGAGTGACATGATCTGATTTACCCATTAGAAAGACAATTCTGGGGCTTCCCTGGTGGCGCAGTGGTTGAGAGTCCGCCTGCCGATGCAGGGGACACGGGTTTGTACCCCGGTCTGGGAAGATCCCACATGCCGCAGAGCGGCTGGGCCCGTGAGCCATGGCCACTGAGCCTGCGCGTCCGGAGCCTGTGCTCCGCAACGGGAGAGGCCACAACAGTGAGAGGCCCGCGTACCACAAAAAAAAAAAAGAAAAAAAAGATGTGCCGAACATGAAACAAACTTTTATTAAGCAAGACTGTCCATGCGTTGTAGAACATCTAGCCTCCCTGGCCCTGCCCAGTGAGAGCCAGTAGTACTCCTAATCCTTGTGACAATCAAAAATATACTCACAAATTTGCAAATATCCCTAGGGAGCAGTATTACTCCCCTTGAGGACCACTTTTTAAGTGATATAAGACTATTTTTTAGTTAATAGAGAGACAATGAAAAATTGTAAATAGCAAGGTGTTCACACACCAGTGTTTTGGAAGACAGCCCCCGATGGCATTGTACAGATTGAAATAGGTAAAACTTAGCGGTTAAGAGTTCCTTTAGGTAGCTGTTGCAATATTTTGGATAATAGATGATAAAAGCCTAGATTAAGATCATAGCATTATGAAGGTAGAAGAAGAATCATAATCTGGAGACAGTCCAAAGCAAAATGAAAATATTTGAAGGTCAACTATACATAGATTGGGGAAGAGAGAGAAATACAGAATGGCTCTGAGCTTTCTAATTCGGGAGATCAGGTAAGTGATAATGCCATTAGCCATGTTAATGAATCCAGGAAGAGAAGCAGATTGGAAGCACAAAGGGTAGAAGCTAAATTAAATTTCATTTCATGAATATACAGCCTGAAGAAGCTGCAAGACATTTTTTGCTTTCACCCAATTTACTACCATTAGTTCATTCAACAAATATGTATTGACTACCAACTATGTGCCTGTCACTGGATTTGTAGCAGTAAGACAGTCGTGCTCTCTGCCTTCAAGAAATTTACTATCTAATGAGAGAAAAAGACATTTCAACTAATAATTACACACATAATCATCTAATTATAATTATAGTTAGTGCAGTTGTGATAAATATACCAAAGAGTTTGGCATCCAGTGAAAAGTTGACCTAATTAGTCTGGGCAGTAGGGAGATGTTCTCCATCCCTGCCAGAGAGGCTCTAGCAATCTTTATGCCCTCCAGCTTCTTAACCACGCTTCTTTACATCACTCTGCATTGCCAGAGTGTGACACTGGTTGAGAATTATTGAGATGACCTATTGTACAGTTTCCTTAGCTATTGTCTTCTTGCGGTCTCTGAGCCAGCCTTGCAACCTTTATTACCCATCATGGCTTTCATGTGAGAATACCCACAACTAAACTCATTGGGGAAAAATAAAATAAATCACTTTTCCTGATCCAAATCTGACTTTTTCTTACCAAACACCTCTTAACTTTGGGTTGGAGCTGTGACAGCAACTTTTTGAAGTCTCATAGTCATATATGGAGCTGACTTCTCACACCTTTGTCCCTCTGGCAGATAATTGTCAGGTGCACTTGGGGACGTCTACCTGCCTCTCAAAATCACCTCTCCCACCATCCCCAGAAAACTCCACCTTCACTTTCCCGATTCATATGGGCAGCCCACAAGGAAGCTGGTTCAGAAAAACCAAACAGGTCCTCAGCCAGAATCCTTGTGTTTGTGGCAGCACACAGGAACAGTGAGAAGATCACCTGACACTCCCTAGACCCCCAAAGGGAATCAATCCCAAGGGAATCCTCACACCTGTGAAGAAATGCTGTTGCAGCAGTCTCTCAAGTGAGACAAAGTTTCTGTTATAATCAGAATAAAAAGGGGAGGTGTAATGTAAACTTTGATGAGTTATAAGACTCTGTGGATGAAATAAGTTTCTACTTAAAATCTGGCCATCTGATGTTCATAACATTTCAGTCCGTATTGATTAGGCCAGAAGTCATGGCATCAACACAGGGAAAATGTGAAAGATTTTCCATGTTTCACAATTTTCGCTGCAAAACTATGTTTTAAATGTAATTTTAATGTAAGTCACTACTACTTTCTAACTCACAATTTGAAAAATCGGTGTTTACGTGAACTTCTGAAAGTTGCCCCAGACCCAAACCACACACACACACACACACACACACACACACACACACACACACACACATCCTACTTTCTTCTTTTTTCTTTTTTTTTTTTTTGCGATACACGGGCCTCTCACTGTTGTGGCCTCTCCCGTTGCGGAGCACAGGCTCCGGACGCACAGGCTCAGCATCCATGGCTCACAGGCCCAGCCACTCCATGGCATGTGGGATCCTCCTGGATCGGGGCACGAACCCATGTCCCCTGCATCGGCAGGCGGACTCTCAACCACTGCGCCACCAGGGAAGCCCCCTACTTTCCTTTAATAGAACAAATCTAGAATATTATAATACAGTGCAAATAAAAATTTTAACATCTATCTTTTAAAGACATCTTCTCAGTTCTAAAAGATCATGAATTCATAAGCCCCAGTCATTCTCCAAACACATGGTAGCTCTGTTAAGAAAACCTAGGTAATTAGAAAGTATATGAAATCTTAATTAATTAAATAGAGGTGCTTCCAGAGATGAATAGGGCAGTTTTGCCTCTGTAATATACCATGTTACTGTCATCATTGACAATTTGAACACTGTAGACACAGGCATCTCTATGTAGCAGGTAGTGTCTATGGGGGCTTCCCTGGCAGTCCAGTGGTTAAGACTCCACGCTACCACTGCAGGGGGCACGGGTTTGACCCCTGGTCAGGGAACTAAGACGCCACATGCTGCTTGGCACAAACTAAGACAGAAAAAAAAAGAAGATAGTGTGTACGGAATATCTATAGGAGAGTAATTCATTTGTGCTGATGTCTAACTAGAACACTGTAAAAAATTAAGTACCAAAATACACCAACTATTTTAAACAAATAGAAATAATATAATGTATATGCACACATTATTATTATGTTTTAATTACAGTTCCAATGAAGATTAAATCAGTTGCATTTCTGATGTTAGGTGTGCCTTTTAAAACAATATTATTTCTGTTTCAGTTACAATGATGACTGTGGAAATATTGAACTATCTTAATAATTGGGGTCAGAAGAGAGCTGATGATAGATTCAAATCCTTGGGTATATATTCAAACAAAATATATATAAATAATGAAGTCTCACTTAGCTATAATCTCTTTGGGAGCCTCTTTTCAAATTCAGAAATGAGAACCTGGAAAACACAAGCTGATGCAATATTCTAAAAAATCCTCCAGGGAAAAGAACATCTACAAAACAAGCATAGCAAATGAATTGTGTTCAAGACTTTAAACCAAAATGTTAATGCTAAAAGAGCAATATAGGATCATGAAAGTAAAATTATTTCACATTATCACTTTAAACCATTCTCTCTGGGGACTTCAGTAATTACTTTCAAGAATATATTCATTACAGGAAAATTGAAAGCTATAGTTATTTTGTCTTGGTTTTTAATAAAAGTATTGCTTTTATAATAGCATTGGACTTAATAAAAGAAATGAAACTAACCCCACCCAAACCAAAGGCATGGTATTATTTAAAAAGCTCCCTCTTTGGTTACACTGACCTGAAAAATAATAAGGCAAGCTTAATGTTCATGATAAATCCCATTGGATTGAGAATATTTTTATCAATATGAGTATGAAAGTTTCTATGAGAAACATTTGCATTTTGCCACTGCATGAAAAACAAAGCAAGTTGCAAATGAGGTAGAGAGAACTTAATTAAAATCATTTTACCAAATTTTAATTCTTGAGTATCTACCAAACCATTGTGACAATATTCTTATTGACTAGTTAACATGGAAAAAAACTTTTTAATTTTTAATTTTAAGTAGATTTTTGACAGTATAAATGATGCTCACCCTAATCTCAGTTTATAGTTTAAAATGATAATATATGATAATTAGGATATCTTCTGAATTACTTGTAGAAAGTAATCACTGTGAATTTTTTTTATATTTTAATGTATCCAATGGAAAAAATAGTTCTGTGAATTTAGCAAGACATAAAAATTTGTTCCATAGGTAAAATTCTTATACATGGACTTCCCTGGTGGTGCAGTGGTTAAGAATCCACCTGCCAATGCAGGACACGGGTTTGATCCCTGGTCTGGGAAGATCCCACATGCCACGGAGCAACTTAGCCCTTATGCCACAACTACTGAGCCTGTGCTCTAGAGCCCATGAGCCACAACTGCTGAGCCCACATGTCACTACCACTGAAGCCTGCGCACCTAGAGTCTGTGCTTTGCAACAAGAGAAGCCACCACAATGAGAAGCCCGCACACAGCAACGAAGAGTAGCCCCCGCTTGCCGCAACTAGAGAAAGCCTGCGTGCCGCAACAAAGACCCAACGCAGCCAAAAAAAAAAAGAAGAATGAAAAAAATATATTCTTATGCATTATTCAGTACTTATATACTATTTTTTGCACTAATATGTCTCACAGAGTACTTAAAAAATTTAGAATCCTCGATAGAACAAGAAGAGCTCTTATATGTTACCTAATATTAAGGTAGACAAAATAATGATCCACCAAAGCTATCCATGTCCTAATTCCCAAAACCTGTGAATAAATTAGGTTACATGGCAAAAGGGAATTAAGGAATAAGGTTGCAGATAGAATTAAGGTTGCTAATCAGATGGATTTGTAGTGTGGTGGTTATCCTGCATTATCTAGGTGGGCCCAGTGTAATCACAAGGTACTTAGGAGTAGAAGAGGGAAGCAGAAGAGTTAGAATCAGAGAGAGTTTTGAAGATGCTATGCTGCTGGCTTTGAAGATGGAGGAAGGGGCCACAAACAATGCAGGCAGCTTCCAGAAGAAGGAAACGGCAAGGAAATGGATTCTCCCCTAGAGCCTCCAGAAGGAATGCAGTCCTGCTAGCAGCTTGACTTTAGCCCAGTAAGACCCATTTTGGACTTCAGACCTCCAGAAAATAACTTTGTGTTGTTGTAAACCAATATGTTTGTGGTGATTTGTTATAGCAGCAATAAGAAATTAATATGCCTGATTTTACAAACAAGGAAATAAAGAGTTAAAGTGACACTAATTTTCTAACTAATGGAAAATCTTGGTTAATATAAAGGGCTTCTTATTTTTAGGCCTAAGGGCTAAGCCACTTATATTTATAATGAAAATTAATACAGGAATAAGGACAAATTAAAACAAAAATATAGCACAAACAATTGAAAGGTTATACTACTATAAATAAAATGAATAAAAGATAGTAGGTAACTATCATGCAGTCCAACGATACTGTGGAGAGTTATGGGAGATTACCCTAAGAACTGGATAATCAGTTCTTTTAACTTCAGAGTATAATTTCTTATGGCTGTACCTGACATTTTTGGAATTTCTAGAGCCACACAAATGAGTGACCACAATAATGATACCATAAAATAAAGCTTTTACTTACGATAAGCTATGAAACTTATGAGAAGATTATGCAACCCAGTGTATAATTTCCTTTCCACACAAAGGTTGGACAGAACAACTTCTCATATCAGTGAAAAGCAGAGTTTAAGCAGAGAGAATCTAATGTGTTGTTTTTCTCATCATATCTTTTTCTGGTGTAGAGTGGGTATGAAGTATTAGGCTTTAAAAGAATGTTGAGAGATTTACAGTCCAGATGACACTGTCAGTTCAGGTTTTCATGTGCCCACCCAGCACACAAAAAGAATCAGTAACATATATTGTATAACATTAAGAGAGAAAGCCAAAAAAGACCTGTCAGACTCAAATGTAAGATAAATCTCCATGGATAAGAAGCAGAAGAGAAACATCACAAGGTCTGCTGGACTCTAAATCCAAAAATAAGAATTGGTGGCTGGAATTTGCTTTCTGAAGGCTAACAGGGACAAAAAATATGCCATGCAAGGTGGAGGACTGCAACCACATCCACTGATCCAGCTAGACTTGGGGTGGAGCTCACCTCCAAAAAGGCAAATGGAAAACCACTGTTGTATCCGCTGCCTTGTATAGTGTATATGGAGCTTCAGGCCTAGGCAAAGAAAACAGTAGGCATAGCTCCTCGAATGTGAAGAAAAGCAAGTCATTAGCTGGCTTGATGAACAAATCCGCAATATTGCCAAATCGACAGGTAGCAAGGACTCCAAACTAATATTATAAAACCTGATTTTGCCTGAGGATCTGGGCAGAGGCAAAAATACAACCACCAGAGAAGCAGGGGTGAGCACAGAGGTAGAGAAAGTAAGAGAGAAATTCAAAGTAAAATTCAAAATATATATATTACCAAGAACAACAGCAATAAAATCAACAGAGGAATCCATCCCAGATGAAATTAGAGAATAGTCTAATGAAGATATTAAAATAAATATTTAGCAAGTTCATTGATATAAATGAAGACATAATTTGCTTTTAAAAAATAAAAAGAAATTTGAAACAAGAGAGAAAAAAGAAGAAAAAAGATAAATATGAAAATTGTAGAATTTATAGAAATTAAAAATAAAGCTATTGAGATTTTAAAAACTCAATAAATGGAATAAAACTCTAGATAGTATTAATGGATACAAAGAGGGAATTAGCAAACTTAAAGATAATATTGAGATATTCACCCCCAAAATAGAACTTTGGGACAAAGAGATTTATTTAAAAGAAAGAGATATAAATAAAAATAAATTTAAAAAAACAAAAGGGACTTCCCTGGTGGTCCAGTGCTTAAGACTCCATGCTTCCACTGCAGGGGGCATGGGTTTGATCCCTGGTCTGGGAACTAAGATCCCACATGCTGCACGTTGTGGCCAATAAGCAAATAAAGATAAATAAAAATAAAAATATAATTAGGTGCAAAAAGCAACTGAAAAAAGAAGCAAAGAGAACTCTCCTACATTGTTAGTAGGAATGTAGAATTGGACAACCACTTTGGAAAATACCTTTGCAATTTTTTTTTTTTTTTCTGGCACGCTGGCCTCTCACTGTTGTGCCTTCTCCCATTGCAGAGCACAGGCTCCGGACGCGCAGGCCCAGCGGCCATGGCTCACAGGCCCAGCCGCTCCGCGGCATGTGGGATCTTCCCAGACCGGGGCACGAACCCGTGTCCCCTGCATCAGCAGGCGGACTCTCAACCACTGCGCCACCAAGGAAGCCCTGCAATTTTTTATAAAGTAAAACAAACACTTCTTGTATGAACCAGCAATCACATTCCTAAATATTGACCTAAGAGAAATAAAAGCATATGTTGATACAAATTTTTTATAGGAGAATGTTTATAGAAGATCTATTTATAATAGCCCCCAAACTGGAAACAACTCAAATATTCATCAATGGTGAATGGTGAATGAATAAACAAATTGCAAAACATCCATACAGTGGAATACAACTCAGCAATAAAAAGACACAAAGTACTAGTACATGAAATAATATAAATGAACCTCCAAAACCCATCATACTAAGTGATAGAAATCAAATAAAAATTCTGTAGAATTCCATTTATGTAACATTCTGAAAGGCAAATTCATAGAGACAGTAATCAGATCATTGTCAGAGATTGGAGATGGGGGAGGGGTTGCATAACAAAGGGCATGAAAGAACTGTTGGGGGTTTTCTTTGTTTGTTTGTTTTTTTGCAGTACGC
This sequence comes from Lipotes vexillifer, assembly GCF_000442215.2. Taxonomy (NCBI): domain Eukaryota; kingdom Metazoa; phylum Chordata; class Mammalia; order Artiodactyla; family Lipotidae; genus Lipotes; species Lipotes vexillifer. Next base: position 2,087,902 of record NW_006790551.1, read on the forward strand.
GGGCCTCTCACTGTTGTGGCCTCTCCTGTTGCAGTGCACAGGCTCCGGACGCGCAGGCTCAGCGGCCATGGCTCACGGGCCTAGCCGCTCTGCAGCATGTGGGATCTTCCCTGACCGGGGCACGAACCCGTGTCTTCTGCATCGGCAGGCAGACTCTCAACCACTGTGCCACCAGGGAAGCCCTAGAACTTTTGGGTTTAATGAAAATGTTCTATATTACTGAGCTGTACACATAAAAAGATTGAATTTCATTGTGTGTAAAATATACCTCAATGAACCTGAATTTTTAAAAAAGAATAAAGAAAAAATATTAAAAGCTACCAGAGAGAGAAGGGGAACACATTTTAACCTATAGCAGGCCTCTCATCACTAATAATAGGCAACAGAGGCAATGAAATGATAGCTTTAAAGCACTGAGAAAAAGAATAATTGTTAACCTAAAATTTTATATACAGTCAAACTATCATTCAAGAATAAAACAAAATAATTACATTTTCAGATACACAAAGACTGAGAGAGAATACTACTTATGGACTGTCAGTGAAAGAAATAGTGAAGGATGTCTTTCAGCAATAAGTAAAATAAATCAGAAGATGCATGAGACTTTTTTAAATGGTGTATTAGAAATTAACAAACTGATGGTTGCCCAATGGGAAAGGGGGAGAGGAAGGGATAAGTTAGGAATATGGGATGAACAGATACACACTACTATAAATAAAATAAGTAAGCAACAAGGATTTAGTATATAACACAGGGAACAATATTCAATATCTTGTAATAACCCATAATGGAAAATAATCTGAAATAGATATATATATAAAAGTGAATCACTTTGCTGTACACCTGAAACGAATACAATATTGTAAATCAACTACAATTAAAAATATTAATGAAGTGCTCACTTCAGCACCACATATACTAAAATTGGAACAATACAGAGAAGATTAGCATGGCTCCTGCACAAGGATGACACAAAATTCATGAAGCATTCCATATATTTTTTTAAATTAGTGAAACTAAAGTTAGTACTGACTATAAGAAAAAAAACTACTTTTGTATTTAAAAAAGTCAAACAATCATGAGATTGGAGAGTACAATAATGGATAACTGAAGCATACTAAGATCATTTTATGTTTGAAAAATAAAAACACCAGATAACTTAAAATCTGTAAGAAATATTTATAGTTAAATATTATGCTGAAAAAATAAGGATTATAACTAATAGACAAAGTATATAATCAGTAATAAATGACTCAGCAGACAAAAAGTGGAGAATAGAAAACTTTTAGACCAAGAGAAGGCAGAAAAAAAAAATTAAGCAATGGAAAAAGAATGCTAGGCATAAAATATAAAATAAGACTGTTAAAGTCATTGCAGATATACCAGAAATAGTAATAGAAATAGTGAGATTATTAGGTTGGATAAAGCAACAAGTCTTGCTCTGTGTTGCTAGCAATGCAGTAAACTAAAAGACCACACACAAAAGCTGAAAATAAAAGGTAAAGATATCTTACATAACTACTAGCCAAAGAAAGTTATTTTAGTGATATAACATTTGGAAAAAGTCAAATTTCAAAACACACAAAGAACAATTCAAGAGAATGAGAAGAAAAAACCACAGGCTTGGAGAAAATATTTGCAAAAGACACATCTGATAACAGACTATTATCCAAAATACACAAAGGACTCTTAAAATTTAGTAATAACCTGATTAAAACATGGGCCAAAGATCTGAACAGACACTAATCAAAGAAGATATATAGGGCTTCCCTGGTGGCGCAGTGGTTGAGAGTCCGCCTGCCGATGCAGGGGACACGGCTTCGTGCCCCGGTCTGGGAGGATCCCACATGCCACGGAGTGGCTGGGCCTGTGAGCCATGGCCGCTGAGCCTGCGTGTCCAGAGCCTGTGCTCTGCAACGGAAGAGGCCACAACAGTGAGAGGCCCACGTACCGCCAAAAAAAAAAAAAAAGAAGATATATAGATGACAAATTCCTATAAAAGGATGCTCCACATCATATGCCACTAGAGAATTGCAAGTTAAAACAATAATGAGATACCATTATATACCTATTAGAATGGCCAAAACCCAAAACACTGATTATAACAAATGCTGGAAACAATGTGGAGCAACAGGAACTCATATATCACTGCTGGGAATGCAAAATGTTACAGTCATTTTGGAAGACTTTTGGAATTTTGGCAACTTCTTACAAAGCTACACGTATTCATACCAATGATCCAGTCATTGTGATCCTTGGTATTCATCCAAAGGAATTGAAAACTTATATACACACAACAATCTACACATAGGTGTTTATAGCAGGTTTATTCATAGTTGCCAAATCTTGGAAGCAGCAAAGATGTATTTCATTAGGCAAATGAACAAACTATGGTATATCCAGACAATGGAATATTATTCAGCACTAAAAAGAAATGAGCTATTAAGCTATGAAAAGACACATAGGGACATTAAATGCGTATTACTAAGTGAAAGAAAACAATCTGAAAAAGATACATACTGTATAGTTCCAATTATATGACTTTTTTTAAAAGGCAGAAATATGGAGACAATAAAAAGTTCAGGGATTGCCAGAAGTCAGAGAGGGCAGAGATGAATATGCAAAGCACAGAGGATTTTTAGAGTAATGAAAATACTCTGTATGATTTTATAATGACGACTATTTGTCATTATACATTATACATACTTTATACATTTGTCCAAACCCATAGAATGTACAACACCAAGCATGAACCTTAAGTTACACTGTGGACTTTGGGTGATTATGATGTGACAATGTAGGTTCATCCTTGGTAAAAATAAATAAATAAATAAAAATGATCCATTCTGGTGAGTGATGCTGACAATGGGGGAGGCTATGCATGTGTGGGGGAAAAGGTATGTAAGAAATCTCTGTATCTTCTTCTCAATTTTGTTGTAAACCTAAAACTCCTCTAAAAAATAGTCTTAAAAAATGCAGTGTCTAGGCAATGTGTCTTTACAAGACTCCCCAACTTAGTTCCTATTTGTGTAGCTTCCATGATTGATTCTCCTTTCTTTCCAGAAATTTTGAGAGGTATCCAATATCCTTTACTAAAATCCTTTTCTTTTTTTTTTTTTTTGCTGTACACGGGCCTCTCACTGTTGTGGCCTCTCCCGTTGCGGTGCACAGGCTCCGGACGCGCAGGCTCAGCGGCCATGGCTCACGGGCCCAGCCGCTCCGCGACATGTGGGATCTTCCCGGACCGGGGCACGAACCCGTGTCCCCTGCATCGGCAGGTGGACTCTCAACCACTGCGCCACCAGGGAGGCCCCTAAAATCCTTTTCTGCTGATGCCTAGCAGAGCTGGTATCCTAACTAATATAGCTCTGAGGTACAATCCACCTGGAAATTAGAGTTTATCATATAGCCTCTGTGGAGGAACAAAGACTGTGCCCTTGGGCTGTATTGTTAGGAATCTGAGCTTTGTAGCATAGGAAGGGTTTGAAGGATCCAAGAGTATGTGTACTTAAACTGACACTCTATAGAAATGGCTCTCTCTGTGTTTTTTTTACCACTGTGTTTTTTTACCACTCTGTGTTTTTTTTGACCTTTGTGCCATATTTGGTACCGTTGACCACTCCCTACCTCTGGAAGCTCTATTATGGCTTGACAGAGAGCATTTCAAGGGCAAAGATTAAACAGGATTATCTTTGTATTTACAGCACATTGCATTGTGCTTCACACATGGCACTCAATGAGATTTCAATGAATGAATGAACACATATTGTATTTTTAACTATGACTAAAGGAGAGAGCCTAATTGAATAAAGCACACAGGAAAATGTTGATTAAATAGCGAGAAAGTAATAGTAACTCATCTTGAGTGTTTTCAGCCCATTTTAATTGTAGTGATTAATAATGGCATGTAAGCAAATTATGGATTAATGCAAACAAATAAGACAGGTAATTTTCTTCTAACTAAAACATATCATGGTATTGGTCTATTTGTTAACATATATTGATCAATTAAATTGGAGAGTACAAAGATAATGAAGGAGGTGCAAAAACTGCACGCAGTTGTCAAGATTCCAAGGAACATCAAAAGTCCTGTGGGTATTCAGTTAATCATGCAGGTCTCTACCTCAACAAAACCAAAAGTGCCCTTGCTGGTTTCACAATACCCCCTCATTTTTTGGATCTTCAAAGATCACCAGATTGATGTTTACCACACCTAGATCAAGATATGAAGATAAAAGTGATTTTCACCTGGACAAAACTGGACTAGCTCTGTGGGAGATTTATAGTTCATACTTACACCAAGATCAAACATGCCCACCCTAACCAGGTATCAATCTCACTTGCATGACTGATCAGAAACTGGGGGAAAAGAACTTTAGCCTATGGACCAAATCCAGCCCCTCATCAGTTTTGTAAATAAAATTTTATTGGATCACACTCATGCCCATTTTCTTCATGTATTGTCTATGGCTGCTTTTATTCTACAATGGTGAAGTTGAGTAGTTGGGACAGAAATAGTGTGGCCCACAAAGAGCTTAAAATATTTACAATCTGGCCCTTTACAGAAAATGTTTGCTAGCCCCCGATCAAGAATATAAGCTTTTTAACCAAATTACTATTGTCAACTTCCCCCTCCATAATTAAATAAATAAAATTTAATTTTCAGTTCAAAAAAGAAGGGAACATACCTAATCATAATAAAGGCCATATATGACAAACCCACAGCTAACATCATACTCAATGGTGAAAAACTGAAAGCACTTCCTCTAAGATCAGGAACAAGACAAGGATGTCCACTCTCACCAGTTTTATTCAACATCGTTTTGGAAGTCCTAGCCATGGCAATCAGAGAAGAAAAAGAAATAAAAGGGATCCAAATTGGAAAAGAAGTAAACCTGTCATGGTTTGCAGATGACATGATGCTATACATAGAAAATCCTAAAGATGCTATCAGAAAAAACTACTAGAAAACTACTCAAGCTCATCAATGAATTTGGTAAAGTTGCAGGATACAAAAGTAATACACAGAAATCTGTTGCATTTCTATACACTAACAATGAAAGATCAGAAAGGGAAATTAAGAAAACAATCCCATTTACCACTGCATCAAAGAGAATAAAATACCTAGGAATAAACCTACCTAAGGAGGCAAAAGATTCTGTACTACAAAAACTATAAGATGCTGATGAAAGAAATCAAAGAAGACACAAACAAATGGAAAGAAAAATCATGTCCTTGGATTGGAAGAATCATTATTGTCAAAATGATGATACTACCTAAGGCAGTCTACAAATTCAATGCAATCCCTATCAAATTACCAATGGCATTTTTCACAGAACTAGAACAAAAATATATTTTAATTTGCATGGAAACACAAAAGACCCTGAATAGCCAAAGCAATGTTGAAAAAGAAAAATGGAGCTGGAGGAATCAGACACCCTGACTTCAGACTATACTACAAAGCTACAGTAATCAAGACAATCTGGTACTGGCACAAAAACAGAAATATAGATCAGTGGAACAGGATAGAAAGCCCAGAGATAAACCCAGGCACCTATGGTAAACTAATCTATGACAAATGAGGCAAGGATATACAATGGAGAAAAGACAGTCTCTTTAATAAGTGGTACTGAGAAAACTGGACAGCTACATGTAAAACAATGAAATTGGAACACTCGCTAACACCATACACAAAAATAAACTCAAAATGGATTAAAGACCTAAATGTAAGACTGGAAACCATAAAACACCTAAAGGAAAACATAGGCAGAAGCCTTTTTGTAATAAATCATAGCAATATTTCTTTGGGTCTGTCTCCTAAAGCAAATGAAATAAATGCAAAAATAAACAAATGGACCCAATTAGGCTTAAAAGCTTTTGCACAGCAAAGGAAGCCATCAACAAAATGAAAAGACAACCTACAGAATGGGAGAAAATATTTGCAAATGATGCTACCAGCAAGGGATTAATTTCCAAAATATACAAACAGCTCATATACCTCAAAATATCAAAAAACCAAAAACAACCCAATCAAAAAATGGGCAAAAGACCTAAATAGACATTTCTTCAAAGAAGACATACAGATGGCCAACAGGCACAAGAAAAGATGCTTTACATCACTCATTATTAGAGAAATGCAGGTCAAAACTACAATGAGGTATCACCTTACACTGGTCAGAATGGCCATCATCAAAAAGTCTACAAATAATAAAAGTTGCAGAGGGTGTAGAGAAAAGGGAACCCTCCTACACTGTTGATGGGAATGTAAATTGGTGCAGCCACTAGGGAGACCAGTATGGATGTTCCTTAAAAAACTAAAAATAGAGCTACCATATGATCCTGCAATCTCACTTCTAGGCATGTATCTGAAGAAAACCGTAATTCAAAAATATACATGCAGGAACTCCCTTGGTGGCACAGTGGTTAAGAATCTGCTTGCCAATGTAGGGGACATGGGTTCGAGCCCTGGTCTGGGAAGATCCCATGTGCCGCATAGCAATTAAGCCCATGCTCCACAACTACTGAGACTGCGCTCTAAAGCCCACAAGCCACATCTACTGAGCCCGTGCACCACAACTACTGAAGCCTGCGCCCCTAGAGCCCATGCTCTGCGACAAGAGAAGCCACCGCAATGAGAAGCCTGTGCACCGCCACGAAGAGTAGCCCCCACTCGCCACAACTAGAGAAAGCCTGCACGCAGCAACGAAGACCCAACACAGCCATAAATAAATTTATTAAAAAAACATGCACCCCAGTGTTCATTGTAGTACTATTTACAATAGCCAAAACATAGAAGCAACCTAAATAATGTCCATTGACCGATGAATGGATAAAGAAGATGTTATACACACACACACACACACACACACACACACACACACACACACATACACACACATATGTATAAATAACCAATAGGGGAAAGGAATCTGAAAAAGAATATGTACGTGTGCTGTATACCTGAAACTTATACAATATTGTAAATCAACTATACTTTAATACAATTTTTTTTTTAAAAAAAAGAATATATGGAGAAAACAGAGAGGTCTAATTTAGTTTTCTAGACTTGTACAAGAAGGCCCTGAAAATGGGAATTCTTTCTATTTCAACATCATGGCTGAAGCTTCTCCCTCATCCCCCTTTATCACCCCTGCCCCTACTTCCTTATAATCAGGCTTATAACTGAACAGTTTATCATGTTTTAACAGTTTGAGAACTTTGTGATTCAAAACCTATGGTAGGAGTTCCCTGGTGGCGCAGTGGTTAAGAATCCACCTGCCAATGGAGGGAACACGGGTTCGAGCCCTGGTCTGGGAAGATTCCACATGGCACGGAGCAACTAAGCCCGTGCACCACAACTACTGAGCCTGCGCTCTAGAGCCCATGCACCACAACTACTGAGCCCACATGCCACAACTGCTGAAGCCTGCGTGCCTAGAGCCTGTGTTCCATAACAAGAGAAGCCACCGCAATAAGAAGCCCGCACACCACAACAAAGAGTAGCCCCCACTTGCCACAGCTAGAGAAAGCCTGCGTGCAGCAACGAAGGCCCAACACAGCCAAAAATAAATAAATACACTTATTTTTTTTAAATAAAGGTATGAAAAAATATTTTTTTAAAACCTATGCTATATCAGAATTCCACAACTACTTGTACATCATATATCCTAATTCTTTATCCTAAGTTCTCAATTTTTCAAAAATAATGGTCTTCTTTTTATCAACAGTCCTCCTTCTGACAACTCTTGGTCAATCTGTTTATCTGTTCCTATCTTCCCACAAATATCTTAAATGTAATACTTCCTTATGTACATGTTCTTAGCACTATTTTCTCCCAGCTTCACACTTGCTCATGCATCATTTATCTGCTTCCAGAGCTTTCATCATCTGTACAGCTCATTTCCTCTCACTTTGACCTTTCCTTTAAACCTCACACATGCATTTTTAAATGCTGTACATCTTCATGTGGGTGTGTTGCTTTCCTACTCACACTTGTCTGGTTTGACATCTAAATCATTATCTCTGCCCACAAAAACAAATCATAAAATACACACAAAGATAGAGCAGCTATTCATTGTCTATACTCCCTAACTCAGTTAATTGCATCATTCGCCTACTGGTTGCCAAAGCGAGAAACAAGAGAACCCTCTCCACCTTCTACATCTAATCAAACTTAAAATTCTGAAGATTCTTGAATTTTAAACGTATTTAGAAATCATCTTCTCCATGTCATTTCCATTACTCTATTTTATAACTTCGTCATTGAATAACTTTAAAATAGTTGCAAATTATTCCTGTCTTTGGTGGGACTATTTTTCTAATTCATCCCTCATGTTGTTCCCAGGCTTACCTTATTATAATACAAATCTGATCATGAAACATCTCTGTTCAAAAATCTTCAAAATTCCCTATTGACCTCCAAAATAAAAATGTTTGGGGTGACATTCAAGGCTAATCATGCCCTGAGCTACCTTTTCAAATTTATTTCCAAATAAACCCCATTGTGAAACTTAAATTCTAATAATATTGAATTATTTTCCGTTTTCCAGACATATCTGTGGCATAAGAGTTGAGTCATTTTCCCCACGCACACCCCTATGCCGACCTTCCTAAGTTCGTTTGAGAAACAATAGGTGGTCATAGTTTGGCGGACAATTAGATTTTGGTTTGCTGAGGATAGATGCAAGCTGGCTAGAGAAGGGGGAAGGGGAAAAAGAGGACTAAGTGATTAGAAAGGCTGCTGAGGAGATTCTGAGGAAGGAATAAGGCAGTTATAAGGAAGAGAAAGAGCAGAGTGTTAGGCTATTTTGCTATATGACTCCTTCTGTTTTCTCATTAAATCTTTAGTAAGGCTATATTTCTACGCAATTCTCTCACAGTTGGATTTATTTAAAGGCTAAAACTGAGTGGCCTGGTTTGAAGGTGTGCCTGAGGCTAGTCCAAGCTGAATTTTGGATTCCATTTAACTATGTATATATTCACTTCCACTTTTATATTGTAAATTTCCTTGAAGGCCTGAATCATGTTTTATAGTAACTGATCTCTGTTTGTGCAATTGATTTGGAGTCTATCCAACTGCAACTTGTATTTCTCCTGTGATTTCTATTTTAATATTATCTCTGTGTTCTATTCCCCCAACCGCTCATAGTACAATCAGCTGGACAAATGAGTTGGCTCTCTTCCACAGTCTTATCTCCTGTATAATCCTATCACTGTCACCAGCGTAGCACATGCTCAGAAGAGCTCTTTGAGTCTATTCATTCATCTCCCTGAATTAGAAGTCTAAAGCTATTAAGATTCTTTTGAAAACAGCTGTTCCATTAGACATCCTTCCCGCTACCAAACAACTGTTGCTGGATATGACCCATCTCCCATTAAACAGCATTAGATATGAGACACTTTTAATGAAGCTTGTGATATTCTATCTTTAAAGCTCTCTTCCAGGGCACTAAATTAGAGCATGCAGTTGATGTTTAAAAGAAAATCGTTCTAGACATTGTTCTAACAGTGCTAGTTCACAAGAAAGATAAAAATCCTTATTATTACTATTGTTACATTCTAATACAGGGAGAAAACAAACAAATAAAAACAAGAAAATATCAGATAACAATAAGGCTATAAAGAAAATAAAACAGTGATGTGATGGAGTAACTGATTACTTTAGATTTGTCGGTTTGCGTACATTATAGAGGTGAGGCAACTGAGTTCCTCTATGATAATTGAGCTGTGACCTGAATGACAAGAAGGAAGCAGTTACAGAGAGAGCCTTCCTGGCTGGGGGAATATCTGGTTCAATGGCTCTGAGGCAGGAATGAACTTGGCATTTTTAGGAAAGAGAAAGAAAGGCAGTGTAAGGGGAAAAGGGTTTAAAATGATGACAAAGATGCAAGCAGGATAGATTACATGAGGCCTCGTAAGCCAGGGTAAGGAGTTTACGCTTTCTTCTAAGTGAGGTAGGAAGTTTGGGGGGCAGTTAGCAGGGGAGTGATGGATCTGATTTACATTTTATATAATGATGACTCCAGCTGCTGTGTAGAAATTAGATTGTAAGGGGACAAGAGAAAAAGTCAGAGACCCTTAGAGAAATCTAGGCATGAGAAGATGGTGGTTTGGACCCGGGTTGTGTAACAGAGATAGGAGTGGACAGATGTGAGATATATGTTTTGAAAGAAGGGGAATCGGATGGATTGGGGTGGGGAGGTGGGGGCAGGTCGTGAGGACCACAGAGTGAAAGGGAAGAGTAAACGATGAGTTTTAGGTTTGTGGTTTAAACAGAATGAGATGGGAAAGATTAGGAAAGAAGCAGATTGGAGATGAAAGGATGATTGAAATTTCTTTTTTGGCTATATCAAATTTGAAATGTTTATAAGACAAGCAAGAAGAAGTATGGTAGGTAGCTGGATATACAGATCTGGAGCTCAGTGTCAAGCGGGGATAGTGCGTAAAGGAGAGAAAGGAAGAGAAAGAAGGGAAGAGAAGAGGGCCCGCCTCACGCTGAGAGGTGGGCAGAGGAGAAGGAGGTCCGAGCTAAGAGGCAAAGCAGAGCATGACCTCTTCTCCACTGTGTTCCAGACTCCTACATCCAGTGTCTACACTATAATCATTCCCAAACAACCAATAAGATATCCTTTTCCTATGTCGCTATTGGAAGAAATTCTAGGATTTGCCTGTGAGCCACTCACCCAGTATGCTTATTTGTTCTAAGAAGACAAGTGTTTCCAATGACTTCCTTCCTTTGACTGATTCCTCTGCTGCTGCAAACCACCTGCCCCCCGACCCCAAGTCATTTCTGAACTCAGCATACTCTGCTACCCAACTCTGGCATCTGAATGTTCGTGCTTTTCCCTGATAGTACAAGTCCTGTTGTGCTTTTTGTATTGGGGGGACTTTTGTATTTTGTTTTGGTTTTTAGCATTTTATGCCTGATTAAATTCCATCTTAGTAACTGAAGAGCTTCTTAAAGGAAGTATTTTAGATAGAAAATACCTTAAGCATATAGCTTAAACTTCACCACCCACAGTAAGTGTAATCTTTGGTAAATCCTTGAAACTCATATCAATATTACGTCTCTTCTAAAATATGTGTCAAAAGTTATGGAAAATATATTAAGTGAATGAGTGAATTTATAAATGTATATAATACGTACCTGAAGACCAAAAGTTGGATCACCTGTCTTCTAATGTAAAAGTCATTGTTATAACCATTGTCTGCATATAGTTGGTGCTTAATAATTGTACTGCAATGGGATGTTTTAGCATGAAGTCTCTACTATACTGAGTGTTGTCAGAAGGAGCAGTCACCCCAAAGTCACAGTCTTACTGTTTTGCTTACGACGATGCTGCCAAACCAAATGTCCCTCCTCTTCATCCTACTCAAAGCGTATGGTTTCCAAAATGGAATGCGCAAAACAAAACAATGGGGAGCAAGAATAAAATATTAGACTTGACACATTTATTTTGTATCTAAAACATATGAAGGGACTTATGCTTTTCTAATACTCCATGTACTGACTGACACTCCTGTCCTCACTTGCTCCACAAGGCAAATACATAGCATCAAGATGCTATGAATTGATTTCCTTTCTATGTATGATACTGTACCATGGTTTGTGTGCTACACAGAATGTTGTCAATGAGATTAACTTTTTAATAAAATAAGATCTTTAAAATAATAGTGGAGCCTTGTAATAAGCAAGGGCTGACCATGAAAATCTTTTTACCACACAGTAACCAGTATACTGGTTTCCTTAGAGAAAGGACTGTCCAACTAAAAGCTGAATAACATCTTGCCAAGTAAACTTGACAAGTGTGCCCAATTTGCTAACTTTTTCTATGAACACAAGTGACAGATAATTTTGAAAAAATAATACTTAATCAGTTTCTTCAAGGTAAAGGTGACATTTTTAATAATGAAGGAGAAAGTAACTGCTGCTCAAAAGACATTTGGGCTAAGGAGAGAGCATTTTTAAAATAGATACTTGGAAATGTTCCATTGTTATGTAATTTTGTTGTTGAAAACAATTTAAATGTAAAACTCTTAATATCTGCACACAAAAACTTGGAAATTGAGTTTTTAAGACTTTTTAACAAATCTCCCTTAAGATTTAATCCTTTAATCTCACTTTAAAAAATGAGTAGTTTCAGTGGGTTTTGAACCCATTTCTTAAAAATATAAAAATGCAATAACTTCTGATTAGTTTGTAAGAATGACTGACTGATATTGGGGATGATATACGTTGGCTAGCTGAATTTCAACAAAACCCTTTGCATAATTGGGGATGGGTTTGAAAAATGAGTATCATGATTTAGCAGAGGCACAGCTAATGGTGCACTTCTTCCATCTGGCTGTACTTATTTTTGTGAGAAAGCTCTTTCAGCTAAAATAGCCATTAAAACCAACATGGGAATAAACTGAACTTAGAACCAGACTACTGAGCCACTATATCACAAGGTATTAAAACAAAATCTTTTTAACTGATGAGGAATTGTCAACCAAGTTGCTCTCACCAGAAAGGGCAAGGAGGCTGTTGAACCATTGATAAATAGAATAAAATAATATGAAAAATATTATTTAATCTTTTTTATCTAATCATTCTTAATTTCTATTTTAAGTTCTACAAAGTACACATTACAGTAGAACATTATTAAATATATATAATTAATAATTCTGTAATTATAATGTATTAAGTTGTTCAGAAATTTTGACTTAGGGGTGCATAATCAAAAAGAAATTTGGAGATCACTGCTTTAGTAGAACTGGTCGCATCATGCCTCAAATTCCTCTTTATTTCAGTCATCTTTGGAAGTACAAGTCCCTTCATCATCCATTATAACCTGCTCTTCCATTCCCGTACTGCTCTGTCATCTCCTAATCTGACTGAATCCCATCTCAGCCTTTCCTCTCTGCCCTCTAAAAAGTTTGAGTCTGAAAAAATAAAATAAAAAGTTTGAGTCTGAATCAACAAATTTCTTATGGTAAGCTAATCACCACAGATGGCTACCAATGGATCACAATTCCTGGTATTGACATTATTGTGAGACCCCTCCCTTGAATCTGGACTGGTCCCATGACTCACTTTAATTAATAGAATGTGATGATGATGTGCCAGATCTGGGTATAAGCCTCAAGGTCTGGCAGATTCCACTTTTGTGCTTTTGGGAAGCCTAAGCTTCCATGTTAGAAGTCGTGTGGAGAAGGAAAAACCCTGAGATGAGAGAGAGAGAGAGAGAGAGAGAGAGAGAGAGAGAGAGATGCACTGGTATCCCAAGTGAGCCCAGCTTTCCAGTCATCTCCACTAAGACACCAAATATGTGAATGAGCTAATTGGATTTTCCAGCCCAATCAAAGCTCCCAATGGCTTCAGCCCCATATGACATCATGTGAATCAGAAGAATCACCCATTTGAGCACAGTCGATCTGAAGTATCTTGAGAGATAATAAAATTGCTCTTTTAAGCCACTGAGTTTGGTGTGGTTTAGTAAGCAGCAACTGAGAACAAAACCATCTGTTACATTCTCAATCTTCTGGAAATTTTCCCTTCCATCTTTTGACTTTCCAGTTGAGGACACTTTACCCTACAGGCCTCTCGAGTGACATCTGCTTTTCCTCCTCACACTCTATCTACTACAGAGCCAATAGAGTAGGTGTTCTCCTCTCTCCCCACTGTCCTCCTGCAGAGACCTCTGCTCCCTTGAAGCTCATGCCATCTGGCTATATCCCTCTCTAAATCATGTTGCTGCCATCTGCTGATCTCTTGGCCACTCTTCTTTACTCACAGATAACCTAGTCCCTGGCTCACACTCCACTCCTATTTTTGTCAGCATGCTCTGTGATTTCACTGTGCGTGTGGATGACCTAGCCTATAACTTTCCTCTTAGTTCCTTGACTTCTTAACTTTTCCTCTTCTCTTCAGCCACCTGTTCCCATGGTCATGCCTGGGATAAACTGAACTACCTCTGAAATATAGGTTTCAAATATCTTTTTAGCTCACATGCACTATTAGCTGCACTACAACCATTCTTGGACCATATCAGAATCTGATAAACAATGAAACTTTGAAGAAAATAACCAAACTGATATATTTTACTTTTCATTGATAATTACAGACCTCACATGGGCATTAAACACTGCCCAGTAATAGTGCTTAATTTCTGCATTAGCTTTGAATTCATAATTTTGGACACAGCTGCTTCGTGTTGTCTCTTCTCTCCTCAAATCGCTTATCTCCCGTTACCTTCCATTAATGATGTCCCCTCACGCTTCATGAATAAAATAGAAGTTATTCAGTGGCGGCTCTCCGTCCTCCTGCCGTCAAATCTACCAGGCCACCTGTATCTGTTATCGTCACTCCTGTTAGAGAGATTCACTTCAGGTGTCCGTCTCTCGGGCCCATTACCCAGTTAGAGCTCTGGGTCCCATTCCCCCTTGCCTTTCTAAAGGTTTTGTACCTCTAGTTATTCTACTTTGCATCACTTCATCACTCCATTCACTTCAGTGTAAAAACAAAAAAATCTTCAAACATCCCTTACTATGCCATTTCTCTGCTCACCTCCATAGTAAAATTTCTTTTAAAAATGTACACAGGCAATCACCTATCAGTCCTTCAAATTCTAAATCTGGTTTCACTTCCTGGTGTTCACAAAAATTACTCTTGCAGAATCACCAACAATCTTTTCTTTGCCAAATCCAAGGAATGTAATTCTGTTGCCGTCTTATTTCTTTCCCAGTTTTCCCAATTGAGTACATGGCTCCACCATCCACCCAGTCATTTAAACTAGAAATCTCAGCCTTAATTAGCCTTAATCACTTAGCCTTAATTCCTCCTTGACTGTCTGCCCTAAATCTAATTCATCAGCAAGTACAGCCTTTCTACCTCTAGACCTCTAATCCTCTTATTTTCCTCCTCCACTGCCCTGATGTAAGCCATACCATCTCTCAAATCATCTAGGAGGCGGTAACGCTTCCTGCTAGATGCTCTTCTTATTTCGACTTGTCTCCACAGCAGCCAAGGTGATCTTTCCAAACTGTATATCAGTCTATGTAACTCCACTATTGAAAACCCTTCACTGCTTGTTGTTTGTACTTAGAGTGAAATTCAGACTCTGTATCATGGCCTGTAAGACCCATCTGATGGAACTGTAAGGGTAATATTTATTTTTCCCCTCCCCTCCACACATTCCATAGAAAGGAGAGAACTTTCTCTCAGCAGGGAGAAAATCATGGAAATAGTCCCATTCTCTCTCAGCAACTGCCCCCTTCACTCTCATCCCTTAGTACTCCCTCCCCGGAGAAGGAAGAGGGAATTATCTCACTGGTGAGATGGCAACGGGAATTGAGAATGCGTGGCTCAGAGACTTCTTGGGTTCTTTCTTTCAGAATGGCTTATTTCTCCTCCGCCCTTCAGTAACTAGCTTGCTCCTAGAGGAAAAGCCTGCAGTTCAGCTCTGCTGGGGAAAACGGGAGGTGGTAGCAGTGGGAGGAGCACTAGGAAGCCCATTTGGCTGAATTCTCCAATCAGCAGAATCAGTAACACAGATGCTCTTTTGACCTCTATCTAATCTGACTCCTGAGTCCTAGTATCCCACTTGTTTTTAAATTCCGGAATACCACAGAGGGCTTTTTTTTTTCTTTTGCATCCATTAAAGCCCCAAATTCGGCATTAATGAAATGTTCACTACCTCTGCAACTTCAGTTTTTGCCACTCTTCTCTACCTACTAGGCTTCAACACTCTGGCCTTCTTTCATTTCCTAAAACGTAGCCACAATTTTCCTGCCTCTGGATCTTCGCACTTGCAACTCCCTCTGCCTGAAGAGTTCTCCCTGTGGCTTTTTGTGTGATCAGCTTCTTATCTTCAGGTCTCAGATTAGTTATCATGTTCTAAGAGTGGCCTTCCCACACAATGTAATGTTATAAATTACTTCCCCACTGTCATTTTTGTCTGTCCCAGCTCCTTATCTGCTTCCCTTATAGTACTTATCCCATCTTTATGTTTTGTTTATTTGCTTGTTTGTCCTCCTCATTCAAATCTGCTCAGTAAAGGAACAAGCCTTTATTGTTCACTGTTGTATCCTCGATCTTAGCTCACAGTAGGCTAGTATTAAATATTTGTTGAATAAATGAATGATTACATGGAAATAGCAATGCAGAATTAACAGCCTGACTTGCTGACTTGATAATTACAAAGTGTAAATTCTAATTAATTTCCATATGAATTTCTCATATTCCTTTAATTGTTTTGCCCCCAGAAAACCATGAATTGGTTTATTTACCATAAAAACCTGGTTCAAGTCTGATTACTTCAGGCGTATGAGTCAACTTAATCAATGCTGCTTGTTGAAAATGTACATTTTGTGTTAGCCAAAAAGTTCGTTCAGTTTTTTTCCGTAAGATGGTAGTAGTTGTCTTTAACTTCATTAGAAACAATTTTGTTAGATTGTATGTGACAGCTGTCATATCGGAGTGCATTTTTAAAAAAACTTATCAAAATTGGTGAAATTTTGTGTAGCCATTTTAAGATTGAAGGAAAAAAGCAACATTTTCAGCATATTATGCTTTATTATTCTGAGAAAGGTAAAAACGCAACTGAAACGCAAAAAAAGATTTGTGCAGTGTATGGAGAAGGTGCTGTGACTGATCGAACATGTCAAGAGTGGTTTGAGAAGATTCATGCTGGAGATTTCTCCCTGGACGATGCTTCATAATCGGGTAGACCAGTTGAAGTTGATAGCGATCAAATCGAGATATTAATTGAGAACAATCAACGTTATACCACGCAGGAGATAGCCGACATACTCAGAATATCCAAATCAAGCGTTGAGGACCATTTGCACCAGCTTGGTTATGTACATCTCTTAGATGTTTGGGTTCCACATAAGTTAAGTGACAAAAACCTTGACTGTATTTCCGCGTGTGATTCTTAAACATTAACGAAAACATTCTGTTTTTAAAACAAATGGTGACGGGCGATGAAAAGTGGATTCTGTACAATAATGTGGAACGGGAGAGATCGTGGGGCAAGTGAAGTGAACCACCACCAACCACACCAAAGGCCAAAGGCCCCTTCTTCATCCAAAGAAGGGGATGTGTGTATATGGTGGGATTGGAAGGGAAGTCCTCTATTATGAGCTCCTTCTGGAAAACCAAAAGATTAATTCCAACAAGTCCTGCTCCCAGTTAGACCAAATGAAAGCAGCACTTGACAAAAAGCATCCGGAGTTAGTCAACAGAAAACGCATGATCTTCCATCAGGATAACGCAAGACCGCATGTTTCTTTGATGACCAGGCAAAAACTGTTACAGCGTGGCCGGAAAATTCTGATTCATCCGCCATATTCACCAGGCATTGCACCTTTGGATTTCCATTTATTTCCATCTTTACAAAATTCTGTTGGAAAAAAATTTCAATTCCCTGGAAGGCTGTAAAAGGCACCTGGAACAGTTCTTTGCTCAAAAAGATAAAAAGGTTTTGGGAAGATGGAATTATGAAGTTGCCTGAAAAATGGCAGAAGGTAGTGGATCAAAACGGTGAATACGTTGTTCAATATAGTTTTTGGTGAAAATGAAAAATGTGTCTTTTATTTCTGGTTAAAAACTGAAGAAATTTTTTGGCCAAGCCAATAGAACTATTACTAGATTCTAGGAAGGAAAAAAGGACATAAAAAAGTGGATCTGGATAGTGGATCTAGAAAGACAAATATATGTAAATCCATGAAATGATTAAAACACATATATAAAATTAAAATTAAAAGTCTATTTTCCAGCATGATTAAAGAACTAGTTAACAGATTTATCATATACACTCACATATACATATCACATATGTATCATCTATGCATATAGGCTTTTGCTAATTGTCATACATTTAATGGAACAAAATAAATTTAATATTAACTACCAAGGTAGGTAGAATAATGCCTCTCCACCCGCAAGATATCCACGTTCAAGTCCCTGGAACCTGTCAGTATGTTACCTTTGGACCTAGAGATTATCATACTAAGTGACATCAGTCAGACAGAGAAAGACAAATAACATGATATCACTTCTATGTGGAATATTAAAATATGATACAAGTGAACTTAGTTACAAAACAGAAACAGATTCAAAGACATAGAAAATAAACTTATTGTTACCAAAGGGGAAAGGAGATGAGGGATAAATTAGGGGTTTGGGATGAACATATATACACTACTATATGTAAAACAGATAAACAACAAGGACCTACTGTATAGCACAGGGAACTATATTCAATATCTTGTAATAACGTATAATGGAAAAGAACCTGAAAAAGAATAGATATACATATAGAGAGAGAATTGAATCACTTTGCTGTACACCTGAAACTAACAACATTGTAAATCAACTGTACTTCAATAAAAAGAAAAAGAAAAAAAGAAAAAATATATTACCTTACATGGCAGAAGGGACGTTGCTGATGTGATTAAATTACGGAGCATGGGATGGGAAGATGATCCTGGATTATTTTACTGGGCCCAATGTAATCATGAGGGCCCTTAAAAAGGAAAGAAATGGGCAGGAGAGTGAGAGGAAGGGATGTGATTGCAGGCTGGAAGGAGCACAGAAGCTAAGGAATGTGGGCAGCCTCAAGAAGCTAGAAAAGGCAAGGAAACAGATGCCCCTTGAGAGCCTCCAAAAAGGGATAAAGCCCTTCTAACACCCTGATTTTAGTCCAGTGAACTCCATTTTGGACTTCTGACCTCCAGAACCGTAAGCTAATAAATCTATGATGTTTTAAGCCAATAATTTTGTGGTAATTTGTTACAGCAGCCATGGGAAACAAATACAAGTACATTAAGCAAACTTTATTCAGTCTTTAATACTTTAGAATCTTCAGGATCATCATTATGATAATCCATTATCAGTGAACTGTAGGAAAAGAGACATGCTGGTTAATGAGGCTTTTCTGTTCAGAAGTCTGAATAAGCCAGTTTTTGTAATAGGAGCTTTATAAGCACTAAGAACTTCTTAATCAGGGTTGGATGAGATTTAGAATATGTCTCCTTAAGGAAGTCTTTAGGTGAATTTTAAAGTAGATAAGAGGACCCCTGAAAAGGAAATGGTGGAGACTTCAAATGGATCTGGAAAAATCCTAAGTAGGGAAAATGGGCAATTTCTGGTGATTTGCACTACACAAAAGTATATGAAGAAAAAAAAATGTATATGAAGGAAGCAAGATAATCTAATCAGAACTCCTCTTTTGAATTACTTTATTTTTATCTAAAACACCACTCTTAAAATGCTTACATATGTTTCACAAGAGGAATGGATGGTTGTAAGCCTATTGGCATGGATTACTAGATTAGCTTCCGTTAACTCTGAAAAGAAAATCATTCATGAACCAGATAGTTAACCTTGCCAGAGTGGAGAAGCAGGTAAGATAAAATATAGGTGTTTCTTTTCCATGAAGTGTTACAGTGGAGGTGAGGTTAGGGGTGAGGAAACAAGTTTACATGAGGCAATGCGATGAAATGGAAGGAGTGTAGACTTTGAAATCAAACAGACTTGGTTCAAATTCCAGCTCTACCTTTTATTGGTCATGTGACACTAGGCAAATTAATTAAAATATCTTGTTTCTCCATTTCCTTACCTGTAAAATATCTAACTCGTGGTTAGTATTAGATGTTAGTGTTATTGATACATGAGAGTTTTTGACACATAAATAATCCCAAGAGCATCACACTAATTTCAGTTACTTCCCAGTTTTGCCTTAGGCCAGTCCAGGGTAGGAGGAATGAAATGTTTTAAGACTTGGAGGATTTCTCTAGCAAGTTTGTGAGGATATGTACACGTGGGTGGGTGGGCTGGAGTGTGGAGGTAATTTTAGGTAGTAGAACTGAATGCCTCTATCAGAACCATGCACCATGAGGAAAATATCCCTTAAATGTGCAACAGTTCATGTTTTCTCCCCTTGACAGACCTATTATAATTTACAGTATTTACAAAGACGAAATGTGAGACTCAGAGACACAGTGAACTATCCCAAAAGACAAAATTAACTGCCGCAGAGGTGGTTAGAGGTAGAATAGGACTCAGCATTCTTGTGACTTGAGCTCCCTTTGCCTCCATGGTAATGTACTCAGCCATCAGGTCTCAATGTTCTCACGCCACCTATTTATTTTACTTTGGCACGATTTTCTCATTATTATGAAACATGAAAGAAAAAATGAGGTGACAAAACTCAGTAAGGAGTCTGTAGACTGAGATGTCACTTTCTGAGCTGATATCTCACTAACAGCCTTTTAAGGACTGAGTTAAATTTGAAGTTTACAGGAAGAAAAGGAAACAAAGTTTATCCGTGCTTATCAAATGGTCTAAAAACATACAAATGTAACGAATCCCTGCATGTCATGATTTAGAATCCTAGATGCATAGCAAACTTCTAATCCCCCCTTTTAATGCAACAGAATGGCAAAGCCAACTGAAATTAAAATAGGCCAAATATTATTTCAAGAATAACTGAGCCTATCTTAATCAAAAGTAGCTTTATTCAATATTCACAAATAGTATACTAACACAGAGATTCTTTTTTTTTTTATTTATTTATTTTTTTAATTAATTAATTTATTTATTTATTTATTTTTGGCTGTGTTGGGTCTTCGTTTCTGTGCGAGGGCTTTCTCTAGTTGTGGCAAGTGGGGGCCACTCTTCATCGCGGTGCGCGGGACTCTCACTGTCGCGGCCTCTCTTGTTGCAGAGCACAGGCTCCAGACGCGCAGGCTCAGTAGTTGTGGCTCACGGGCCCAGTTGCTCCGCGGCATGTGGGATCATTCCCAGACCAGGGCTCGAACCCGTGTCCCCTGCATTGGCAGGCAGATTCTCAACCACTGCACCACCAGGGAAGCCCCGAGATTCTGTCTTTTAAACTTGTAAAGTTCAGAGAAGAAGGAGCACACAAAAAGTATTTTAAAGACAATGAAACTTCAAATAAAAATATTTTACAACATTGTATTTTTAATCTGTTGAGGTCACACAAAATATAAGGTATTTTCCCTCAACACATTTATCTAACACATTATTGCGGTGAGGATTCGAGTCAGAGAGGCTTAGATTTGACTTCTGCGTCCTTTATGTATTAGTTGTAGATCCTAAGTTAAATTATTTAACCTCTCTTAACATGTTTCATCATTTGTAAAGCTGAGATGATAATACCTCACACTTAGTGCTGCTATATATTTAAAATAAACAATCCTAAACAACATCTGATCAATCACCAAGCCAATACCACTCCCTTAGTATTTCTCAGGACTGTCCATTACTCTCTATCCCTACTGCTTCTATTTCAGTTCAGCTCACATTTGGAATATTGCAACAGTCTCCCAGCTTCTAGTCTAGACCTCATTCGTAGGCACTTTCCACTTTGCAACTACTCAAATATAAATTTAACTATGTCGTCTTCAAACTTTAAACCCTCCAGTAGTTTCCTGCTGCCCTCAGGACACTGTCCAATATCTTACCTGAACCATCAAGGCCCTACAAGATTTGATCCCTCTTACTTGTCCACTTTGTTCCATGACCTCCCTTTGCCCACATCTGTTCACATCTCACTGTAGCCACCAACTGCTTGCAGGTTCCTGAGAGATTCAAACTCTTGTCTCCAGGCCCATGTACATAAAGCCTTTTGATTGGTTGACTTCTATTCCTCCTTCAGGTCTCTGCTGGATGGCATCTTCTCCAGGAGGCTCTCCATGACAGGGTTAAATGTCCTACCTATATTCTTCCACACTACTCCATCCTATTACTTACAGCATGTACTCTGTTCACTTGTCTGTCTCTGCCACTGTACTCCTCGAGGGCCAAAACCCTCTTATTCACCCTTGTGTACCTAACTCCTAGACAGAATGTCACATGCTCTCAGTAAGTATTGCTTTTTTAAATCTACTACTCCTTCTCCTGCCCCCTATATTGTTTTGACCACATTCCATTTCTCAGAAACTTCCAAGGGTTCCCTATTTCCTACCTTATCAAGTTCAAATTCCTTTGCTTGGCTATTTTAGGCCCTCACAATCTGTCCCTCTTACTACATTTTTCAATCTTATTTCCCAATATGCCTCAACATGTACCTTTCTATGGTCTTACGAATATGACATCTCTGTGCCTTAGCTCATACTCTTTCTCGGAATAGATTCCTTTCTTCTCATAATATCTTCAAAAAAATTCTATCCATACACATCTTATGAAGCCATCTTTGACTTTTTTGACTAGTGTTCTTTATATGTTAGTACTCACAGATTTAGGTGATTTTCTAATAGGAAGAAACTTTAAAAATAGACTGTTCCTACTCTCGTTTTGCATGATGCATACCTATACCTATCTCTTAGAGCACCTAGCACAGTGCTGAGCTCAGAAGAGATGCTCAGCAACTACTTGACTGATTGCAAAGTGCTTCGTCCCATCTGAAAAATGTATATAGGACTTCCCTGGTTGTCCAGTGGTTAAGACTCTGTGCTTCCATTGCAGGGGGTGCAGGATCCATCCATGAGATCCCACATGCCCCGTGTTGTGGACAAAACAAAGCAAACAAATAAAAAATGTATATAATCTAGGCCTATAATTGTTTGCAATGTGTAGACATTGGTAATTTGAGGTGACAAACTATGAAAAAAGAAAATTTAGATTTCATAAGGTGTAGAAAATGGCTAATATAGGAAGTAAATGAGAGGAGGGGGTGGGATAGGATTACAGTGAGCTAGGGTTTAAGACACTTCAGTTGTTCAACCTGGACTAGCCTAACCTCATTGAGGCCTTTTAAAACTATAGAATTTAGGCAGAAGACTGTTCACTGACAAATCACTTTTTATCACTGCAAAGTCTAGTTAACTACTCCAGTGAGATTCCCTTAAATGCTATTCAGAACATCATGGGGAAGAAGAGGCAATCAGTTCCCTATTTTTCTTTTAAAGAACATTCTGTCTCTTCTCTTTCTACTTCCTCTTGCTCTGCCCCTCCCAGTGCATTTCCTTTACAGAATTTAAAGCACCTTCTAACCTCTTGAGGTTTACATGCAAAAATGAGGTAAGTGTTGTTATAAACCTTGTCAAAATATAGTGCTTATGACCCTTTCTAATAAACATTTTCCTTGACACTTCTCTTCACCTGCCCCCAACCACAATAATTTGATACACAAATAAATCTATGATACTTCTGAATATATAGGTATTTCTGGATAGAATTTCCTCCTTCACTTTGTAGCAGGCCTAATCAAATCCTGAGCATTGCTTAACCTGGAGCATGAGAACTAGTAGATTTATTCTGGAAAACTCTTTTGACATCAGGAGTATATTTTCTAGCTATTTATGTGATCAATGACTGGAAGTTTCATCAAAGCAATTTTTCTAATATATACGTTTTTTGAGAGCAGGGACCATAGTTTATTCTTTATCTCTAATGCCTACTATAGTGCTTGATACATAGTGGGCACTCAAATCTCTATTAACTGAATGAGTGAATAGATTAGTACAAAAACTAGTCCCTACCCTTTAGAAGATTCATAGTTTAAGACAGAAACAGCACAGATAGCAGCTGTCATCATCATCATCATCAATATTTATTGTATAACTAATTTTACTTGGTAAGGTGCTAGAGTTTATAAAAAGAATATTAACACCATTCTTGCTTTTTAAAGACAAAAACTCTGAAAGAATGAAAAGACTTCCATTCATACAACAGATTTTTACTGAGCATTTGCTCTGTGAGCATTTGTTCTGGCACTGAGGACATAATGGCAAATAAGGCAGACAAAAATTCCTGCCGTTGGAGAGCTTAAATTTTTTTTTTTTTTTTTGCGGTACGCGGGCCTCTCACTGTTGTGGCCTCTCCTGTTGCGGAGCCCAGGCTCCGGACGCGCAGGCCCAGCGGCCATGGCTCACGGGCCCAGCAGCTCCGCGGCATGTGGGATCCTCCCGGACTGGGGCATGAACCCGTGTCCCCTGCATCGGCAGGCGGACTCTCAACCACTGCACCACCAGGGAAGCCCAGAGCTTAAATTTAAATGGGGTGATAGCCAATAAGCAAAATATATATTATTTTAGTGATAAGTGGTAAGGAAAAAATAAAGTATGGAAGTGGGGCTAGTGTTGAAATTTTAGATAAAATGGCTAGGGAAGGCCTCACATAGATAAGATTTGAGTAAAAAGATATTCCTGTGACATTCCTATGACAGGAGAAAACAAGGAAGGGGAGGGGAACTAGTGTGAAAGGGGTAGGCATTATACCAGCCCACATCTGCATGTTGCAGTCAGTATTGGGTCTCACTATGGTTACACAGCAGTGCATTGGGATTCACTATGCAGTTTGCCTGGACAGCCCTGTGGTTTTAACTGGTAGGGGTGCTGAGGGGATGGCTTGTGGATTCGAGCAGAGCAAAAAGGCACCTAAACTAGTGTCAGGTGGGAGGTCACAAAACGTCTTCAGCTGCTTTTGCTAGTTTCAATTTATGCATCCAAACAAAAGATAAAAGATGCTCTTAGGAATTATTGTAATATATAACTACAAAAGGAAGGTAGCAGGAAAGACGAAGCAAATAAACTTGAGAATCTGGAAGAGATTAATGTTAGGTTAAAGAAAGAGAGAGGGACAAAAAATGAGGGGCAGCAATACAAAGGCCCAAGGCTGGTCTAGTCTTCTGGCGAGGTCCAAAATGAAAGTGGAACGTGGTGGGGTGTGTGCGGGGGTGTGTGTATGTGTGTGGCTTGCATCGGTATGTGTTATGGATTGACTCACATTCCCTATAAAATATATATGTTGAAGTCCTAACCTCCAGTACCTCAGAACATGACCTTATTTGGAAATAGGGTCACTGCGGATATAATTAAAGATGAGGTCATACTAGAGTAGTTGGGCCCCTAATCGAAGATGACTGGTGTGCTCATAAAAAAGAAAAATTTCAACAGACATGCCATGTGAAGTCTGTCGTTATGCTACCATAGGCTAAGGACCTACCAGAAGCTAGGGGAGGCCCGGAAGAAATCTTTCCTTAGCGCCTTCAGGGTGAGCATGGGCCTGCCCACACTTCGATTTCAGACTTCTGGCCTCCAGAACTGTAAGAAAATACATTTCGGTTGTCCTAAGCCACCCGGTTTGTGGTACTTAGCAGCCCTAGGAAACTAATACTGTTCTGTAAGACTATTTTGAGGCAAAAAGCACAGAAAGGAAAGCAGCATAGGAGGAGTGAAGAGCCTGATTGTCTTGGGCATCACAAAAGTCTAATAGTTTTCACTTCTGTAGTTCTATTGTATTTTCTTATTTTATCAAACCTTTTTATTATCATGTTTCCTTGTTTTAGAAAATCGGCTGTCTGCTCAACGCATTACAAGGCCTATTCTGACTTATGTGCTTGTGATATGACTGTTAAAAGGGGCCACGGATGAAGGGCGGGGGCCACCTTTTTCTCAACACTTGAGTCGAAAGAGCAAAAGTTGAAAAGGGAAAGGAATTTCCGTTGAGCTATTCAGCATCTCCCTCTCACAGGTTGTGCTGCTGACGGCGCCCCTTCCCCCGCAGGACTGCAGTTGCTGCTGCCTCGGGAGAGCGACCTGATCCCTCACCCCAGCCACCAGAGAGGGTTCAGGCCACGACCAGGCTGCGGAGAAATGGAAGGTTTGCCCCAGCCTCCTCCCCCAGGGTAGAGGACCCAAGACCAGCCTTCGCCCCGCGCGCATGCCCAGTTGGGAGGGCGCCCTCAAAAGGGAGAGCGCGGCTCAGGTTTTCCCCGCAGTTAGGGGGGTGTCGGGAGCGGGCGGCGGCCCCGCGTACCGAGGAAACTCCGGCCGGCGGACCCTGCGGCGCTGCACCGACTCAGCGGACTTCTATTTTCCCACCGTGGCGACCTTGTTCCGGCCGCGTTCCAAGGGAGCCGGGCACAGCTGGGCACATGCCGGGAGGGTGGAGCCCGACGGCCAGGGCACCCTCGTTACATGGCTTTTCAGGTGTCCTCCGGGGAAAGGAAGGCCGCACTCCTCTAGGAAGGAGAACGACACACTCTCCGAGGACATCCCGGGGCGATCACTCCTCTCGCTGCCCGGACTTCTCTTTTTAAACTGGTCTTAACTGTGCCGCTAATATTGAGCGCCTTCCCAGAGGCCGCCCAAAGAGCCCACAGGCTGCTCTGAAAACGGGCGTCCCCAGGTATCTTATCTCCAGAGGCACTGGCCTCATCGCCAGTAGGTCTGTTTCAGGACGTCCGCTTTGCTTTCCGACCACCCTCCCAGGTCTGAGGAGGCCCAGGGTTTCCTCCTTCGGGAAATTCCCGCCTGTGCACCCGGGCTGTCCCCTAATAAACACCGGCCCGGTTTCCGGGTGTGGGTTGGTGGGGTCGAGGTAGCGAGCCGGAGGGTAATAGTTCGGGCTCAGGGTCCCCGCGCCCAGCTTCCCCGAGGCTAACCCTCCGCTCCTCAAGCTGCCGCCATCAAGCTCCTCCGCGGCGGCGGCAGCGGCAGCCGGCCGGCAAACACACGCCCACCAGCACGTTCAGATTCTCTTGCCCTGGCGGGGGGGCAAGGGAAGCACTGAGCATGCTCGGTGGGGAGGGCGGGGCGCTACCGGACCGCGAGTCTAGGCGGACGCCGCTCCAGCAGGCTCGGCGCCTCCGCCTCCTGCCCGCGGAGCCGCGCCCGCCGCAGCTGCGCCCGCCCGCCCCGCCCTACCCCGCCCCGCCCCCCGCCGTTCGTCCCCGCCGCGGCCGCGCCGCCTGCAGCAGCAGCAGCGGCAGCAGTAGCTGCTCTTCCCCGGCGGCCGTCCCCCGCGGGTCCCTCCCTGGCTGCAGGAGAGGCGGAGGTAGAGTGAGGACACAGCGCCGCGCCGCCCGCACCGGAGACCTTCGCCTCGCCCTGCCGGCTCCTCACCCTCTGGGAGGACCATGGGTAAGTCATCCTTCCTCCCCCGTCATCGCCTGACATATTTCTCTTTCTCGGCGTGTTGCAGGGTGGGAAGCGTTTCTCGCGCAAAGTTGCCGGATTTTTCAAATCCACTGGTGTGAGGCAGTGGCTCTTCCTCCGGGGAGAGTCGGCGCACGCGGAACGCACGCCGAGTCCGTGGGCTGGGAGGGTCCCGAGGGCGGGGTGGGGTCGGGCCGCGGGGCCGGACCGCCCGCCCGGCTCTCGGGCACCTCGCTGCCTCGCCTCCCCTCCTCCATTCTTCCTGCCCGAGCCGGTGCTCGGGCACCACAGAGCCTGCCTCGCGGGCTCGCATCCGCTGCCCCATCCTGGTTTCTTCGGAGGCCGCCCGCTTCCTTTCTCCCGCGGCTGCTGGGCTGGAGGCTCGGGGCGGACCGCGAGAAAGACCGCTTCACGTAACTTCCCTGCCAGGGCGACCTTTCCCCATCTTGGGGACTGCCCATCCCAAGGCGAGGAGGTGCGAGCAAGTAGTTTGTGCGGGAGATTTTACAACCTGCACGGAAATTATTTTCGGTGGGGGAGAGCGGACAGTCTCATAGGTTGAAAGGATGACTTGTCAGAGGCCACGAGGAACGTGAGGGAGGATGGATAGAGCCCGCTAGCTGTTGAATTAGTGTTGGGTGACTACAGTGTGCAACATTCCTGTGTGCTCAACCCATTTTCTTGGTTCCGTCGCCTGTCTACTGTAGCAGGGAAACTGCAACCTGCCTGTAACATGTTACCGAACTTACATGTTAGTTATTCTTTCCCAGCTTCACTTGTCGAAATCTCCATAATCCGATTTTAGTTCTTTCGCGTTAATATCAAGAGTTTTGGATGAGATATTTAAAAGCAAATATGTTTTATAAAACTGCATGTAATTTAAACCTAAAATTTTTTTTCATAATATGTTGCTTAATTGTTAAGTTCAGTAATTGCAGAAACGTCTCTTGGATGCTGTAATGTAATTAAAAGACGAAAGTTTTTAAAAAAATAGTAGCAATTTGGAATGCCATACTTCTGCAACTTCCCCAGTTTGCTTCCATTCCTGTCTATCATAGTTTCCTCTTTTTAAAATTTGCTACATTGGCATCTGTCAACTCGGACTTTTCCCACCCCTTCCCTGCAAGTTATTTTAAGCTTGAGATGAGTGTGGTCCTTTCACCTGTCAATACATTGCCCAACACGTACAGAGTTAGGTCAGGCAACTCTGAATCTTCAAAGAAGTATCTGGTGTCGATGGAGCCTACTTGAAAAGCAAATGCTCCAAGCTCTGATTCAGACGTTTGGCTGTATATGAGGAAGAGGTCAAAGTTACAAGAGGAGGTGGTATGAATGAAATATGAATCTAGGTCCCAGAATTTTATTTTCAGTTGTTCAGTTTTTTCCTTTTAAATGTACTATTGGTATGCTGACAGATTTCTGTAAAAATCGGGTGGCCCATTTATATGTATCTAGTCTTTCTCTGGGAGTAGAATTTTAAATAAATATTAGTTCGGATTATTGGACACATTGTGTCTTTCCCTTAAACATAACAAAAATTTTCTTCTTAATTATAGGCACAAGTTTGACCTATAAAATATATTTCCCCATGTTTCAAGGTGAGCTAAAAAAAAGTCTGTTTAACTAAAATTTTAACTTACATGTTAAATCAGTACCTTTTCAGTAGAAAAAAATCCATTCTGTTGCAATACCAGTGAAAAAATACTTAATTTACTTAAAAATAATTAATCTTGAAAATCTTGAATTCTTTACTTGATTTCAAAGAAACTCCAAATAGAAATCCATCTCTCATTTGAAGCTTGTCAGATATACTTTGATTAAGCACTCTCTCTCCTTTTACCATTCTGTTTGTACCTTGCTGGAAGCTTTATAGCCCTTACGTAATCTGCTTTATAATGGAGTTGTTAAGGTGTGTGTGTCATGCATTTAATCATGTGTTCCAGAAGATGAAATTTGTGTCTTATGAATTTTTGAGTCCTCTACAGTGCTTACCACATAGTATGTATTCAGTAAATCTTTGGTGAATTAATTGTTGAACTGGAAACCTGTCTGTTATTTTCAACTTGTGAACCTGAAAGTATGGGCTCTGAACAAACATTTGGGTTGGTAGGTATTATGGAGGTGATGGAGATGTGAAGGAAGTGGGAACAGAGAAGTATAATTACATTATGACTGCTCTTCTATCTCTCAAAAAAAATAAGTTGGGTTGTCTAAGAGGTATGGGTTTTGGAGCAGCCACCAGGCAAGCTATTTCCTTCTACACTGTTGTTTCAGTGGTTTAGTTTGTGATCAGTAGGTACATACTATAATGTAAAACTGAAACCTTGGGAAGCAATGTTATATTCGAAGCCAAGGAAGTTATTATAACAATTCATATATACATAAGGGGTATACTGATTAGTGGTGGGGGAAAAGAATCACTTTTTAATGTCTTTTCAAGAAATAAATAAGGTGATTTTTAAAAAAGATATTCTCGTGGCAGTGATTTTTCTCCATAAGAGAGTGAAGGAAACTTCCTGTGTAGTCTTATGGACCATGGCTATCATATTATGTATATATTTTTTTTATAAACTCAGCGTAATTTGTTGAATATCAACCATATGTAATGTACTGTGGGAGGATAAAAATTAATAAAACATTTTTCAAGTTTCTTATAATCTTAACAAGAATAATGTTCTACGTACACAGATAACTAAATAAAGTATGAGTGATACAAAAGACCTTAACATATTTTATAGTTTCAGAGGATGGAGAGGAGTTTTCAGAAAAACGATGTTATTTGATCTAATGGTTGGTTAAGCTTCTGAAAGGTAGAAATGAACGGTAGAAATGAACGGAGACTGTTAATCAGGATGGAAGTAGAGGGAGAGAAATGACATAAAGGAAGATACAGAGATAGAAACATTCAAACAGTTTCAGGATATGTTTAAATAACCATGTTTCACTGGAGCAAAAGGTAAGGAAATAGTGGGTGACAGAGATGAAAAAGTTAATAGGTAAAGAACAGATAATGGAGGACCTTGAATGCCAAGCCAACGAAGTTTTTAGGCTTGACTTGTCTGTTGAGGGACTGTTAAACTTTTTTATATAGGTAAGTGATGGAGCACATCTGTGGCTTAAGAAAATTAATCTGTCAGTTGAGTGCAGGAAGGATTGAATGAGAAACTGGAGAATAATTCAGAAGGTGGTTGTTGCAGTTTGGGTGAAAATATATACTGTCCTGAACCAGCCTGTGGCAATGAGAATAGAAAATTGCAATAAGGAATATGGAATTAAGAAAGGAGTCATACATTGTTGCCTGGGCAATAATGAGAATGTGGGATCTTTTAAATATCTATTTAATCCACTGGAAGAGGAAACGTGAATGAATAGTCAGTTTTGGACCTGATGTGTTGGACTATTTAGTTTGCCTTTTAGCTTCTCTACTTCTTGATGACAGGGACTCTCATATTAGGTTTTGAATACATTTCCTAACACTAGTGTCTTGCATGTAGGAGCTATGCAGTAAAAATCAGTTGACTAACCAAAACTAGGTAAAAAATATTTAACAGTTATTTTAACTCTCAAGAGAGGATTTGAGCTAGAGATCTGGATGTTATCCACAGTTTTCCTGAGATAATATTTGAAGTTAGGTAGGAGGATAAGAGTCAACAAAGAAAAAGAAGAAAATTTGTCCAAGGTAAGAATCTTGAAGAATGCCCCATTGTTAAAGAAAAAGAATGAAATGATTTGACACCAAAAAAGACAGTAGTAGGTAGGAGTGAAAGACTAGAATAGGCATATGGTTGATTTCAAGAGTGAATGGTCAGTAATGGCTGTTGCTTCAGAACAGTGAGAGTAATAGGACTGAGAAAAGGCTCCAAGCTGATGTGGTTTGGTTAGGATATTACCTAGGGTATTTTCTAAAAAGCAGCTTTACGAGGTATGATGGCTATGGAGGTCAGTTGTAAAGGCTAGGTGGCTAATGAGTAAGTGGAGACAGAGTTCCCTATGTATAGTGGTACAGTATTCCTTGCCCCGTTTAAATATCTGTACGTAAGCATAGTTTTCTTTAAACATTTTTTAAATGTCTCACTTTACGTGGAATGACACGTGCTATTTTTTTGCTGAACAATTTGTAATCTCACCATAGTGCCTCACATTTCTTTGACATTCCATTTTTTTATGTCTGTGACTTAGTATAGTATACTTTCTGTTTTTGCAGTATCTGTCATGTAGAGGGAGTTTAGAAATGGTTTTATAATTTTACATGACAGTTTGCATAAAGGATACTCTACCAATGAATGGTTTTATCACTATTTATTATTCATCTTTGTGAATTTGGGATTTCTCTAGTTATATGTTTGCCTTTAATTATACTCTTAATTCATGGAGTTTTCTTTTTCTCTGTAAGTATGTATAAGCCTTATGCATAAGTCGTTTTTTGGTTTTTCTTTGCTTTTTTTTTTTTTTGGCTTGCATTTCTAAGTCCTGGAATAGTTTCGTAGATAAGTAGTTAAAATTGGTACTTTTACTTATTCTTTATAAGTCAAGGTAGAGCAATAAAATATTTTTATAAGCTGGTAATCACTAAAATTTATTATTTTAAAAGAGCATAGGTTATGTATTGACTAGTTCAATAATTTTTCTTATTGGCTTTATACCTATTTTGTATATGCCCACTTTTTTTTTTTTTCATACGGGAGAGAGCTAGATTCACTATCCTTGGCAGAGTCATATTTTCTCAAGTCTCTAGTACTACTATTTGGAAAGTTATAATAGCGTTAATTCATTTTGAGAACCATAGAGTTTTAATTTTCACAGTGGAATGTTGGAGCTTCTAGGTGCCTTTAGGGAAATGGTGTGATTGCTCTCTCCAGAGATTCCAGATCAGCTGAACTGAACTTGGCGATTCTGCAGTTATCAGAGGCACCAACAACAGCCATAAAGAATTATGTAAATTTTTAATATCCCCTCATGAACATCAGGAGGGATGGAGAAGGAAGATCATCTCCTTTGGGAATTCCATGTTAATTTTAGATAATCAGATGTTCAGATAACTGATAAGGAAAAAATTTAATTTAAAATGCTTTCCTAGACATTTAACTTGACAAACAGCTCTTTCTTATGGAGAGAAGAGCCAAAAAAAATTAAGGTATCAGAATAGGTTATAAAGTCTATTTTGGTTCTAAAATTCTGGAATTCTTTGAAACTAAACTTTGAAATATACTCAATATCATTGATGTCTTAAGTGTGTTATAATCATCCCTATATAACTTGTTTTTCTTTATTGTTCGAAGGGCAATGTCTCCTTGAGGTAGAAACTTCTGAGTATGAACCAATTTGTTAGACTTGTCTAAATAGATGGCCTAAAATACCATTACCCATGCTGGCTAAGATATGGATGCTGAATTCAAATTGCAGAGTAATGTAATTCTCTCAGTACATCTATTTATACAACTTTTGTTGGTAGAAGCATTCCAGGAGTTAAAAGGATAGTGATAAATGGGAGTAGTTAAATTGAGCTGCTAGCCATAATTGGCTATACTTATAAACTCTGAAGTCCTTCTGACTTTTTGTTCACAAAATTAACTTTTTCCGTATGGGTTCTATATCTGACCCCTTCTCTAAAGGCTGTTTTGCTCAATTTTGTCCATGTTTATGGCTTCAACTACTGTCTATATGCTACTGATGCCTAAAAATATATATCTGGGCTCTTTTTATCTACTAGATGGTTAGACATCCCTACATGCATAGTCAATTCAAACTCATTGAGTTCAAAACTGAATTCATTATGTAATTTTTAATAATGATAACCAGAGGTATGTTGATTAACGTTTTGCCAGAAGCCTTTCTCCAAAAAAGCTCTGATTTGTGGTGGTTGATTTCCTATGAATGCATAGTCGGGAAGAAATGAGATGCAGCACACCATTATATAATATATCCACCATACAGACATAATAGCCTCATAAGCACAGATAATAATAAAAGGTAGTAAAGTAATTAAGTACTGATGAGTTTTGACTATTAATAACTTTGTTTTAATATAACTTATTTAATTTTAAGTTTATAAAATTTTTGATAATGGCTATTTTAATAACTGCCTCACAAAATTCCGAAAAATTTAATTATCATTATCTCATGGGCTGGTGCAAAGAGGCCCCAGTACACCTTCGAAGTAATAATTATCATTTATTACCATTTATTAAGAATTATTGATGTCAGTAATCATGTTAAACTTTACATTTTTTATATTTTTTTTAAATAGTTTTAATCTCTTCAACAGTTCTGTGAAGTGGGGGACACTATCCCCATTTTATTTACTCAAAGAATTAAATAATTTATCCAAGGGGACAGAGCTAAGTCTCTAAAATCCTGTTTGAGAGCATTGATTCTCACACTTTAGCTTCCATAAGAATCACCTATAAGCTTGTTAAAAAAAAAAATTACTGGGCTCACCCTCAGAAATCCTGATTCAGTAGGTGTGAGATGGGCCAAGAATTTGCCTTGTCAAGACATTTCCCAGATGATGCCGCACTTTGAATAGCATCACTATAAAGCAGAGGTCTGCAAACTTTTTACATAAAGGGCCAGATGGTAAGTATTTTAGGCCCTGTAGGCCGAGAGGCAAAATCAAGGCTATTACATAGATAAGAGTGAAACTATATATGAGAAAAAGCAAATATCCACAAAATTTTTATTGACTAAATTCAAAATATAACATGAATTGAACATGATTTATTGTAAAATACAGGTCTCCGAATGAAAAGATTATAATTCCTTTTTTGAGACAGCAGTTTCCTTTAATTGGGACTTCCAGTTACCCTATCATCAAAATTGATTGCAGTTGTTCATTTGTTAATGCAGATCTGTAAAGGCATTTAATTGATTTTGTCTTTGAAACACGTTTTCACACAGACAGGTACTACCAAGTGCTGCTATCAGTCATGGGCATGTGATCTTAATAATCACATTAATTGTATGGAAGGTATTTATAGAATTCTTTTAGTTTCCATTTAGTATGCTGTTTACACTGCAGATTAAC
Organism: Lipotes vexillifer; assembly: GCF_000442215.2. Lineage (NCBI taxonomy): Eukaryota > Metazoa > Chordata > Mammalia > Artiodactyla > Lipotidae > Lipotes > Lipotes vexillifer. The sequence goes on from NW_006790551.1 coordinate 2,121,815, forward strand.
CAATTGAAAGTTAGATGGAAGCTCCTCAATTGCATAGTTAAATGGATTTTGATATATGGAAGTTTCTTTTGCACTTGCAGTGAGGTCTGAAAAATACTGCTGGAACTGTAGTTTGAGCTTGCATATTATATCTGTTGCACATTTGTATATGCACAGAGATCTTCTTTTTAACTTTCGACAGCGCAAGAAATGTATAAAGCAGATTGATGGTTACTTGTGATTTGAACAGTGTTGTCAAAATGACTTAACACATATGTTTCACATATAAGCACTGTTTTGCCTTGACTTCCAGGTCAGATTCAAGGAGACATTATCAATCTGCAGCAAAATATCATTTCCAAAGATATTCATTGTTCGATAATAATGTTTGAAGGCACTTCTTTTTGTTCAGAAATTTCAGTCTCACCATTGAGCTAAAAAAGAAAAATTGCTGTAAAACCGTACAACTGCTAAGCTCTTAAGCTGTTGTGTGGTAAGGCAAGTTAGGATATGCAGCTTCTATTTCTTAATCAAAGTACAAACAGTGGTTAAATCTGTGAGTGTGAATGAAGTTGATACTATTGGTTCAATCATACATGTTAGTTTAAAATATTTTTCCAATAAAATACCTGCTGATTAATAATATAATGAAGAAACATAGACTTTAAACACCTTATTTTCACAGACTTTATAAATTTATTCAACTAAGCCTTTTTCTGTTCCTCACATGTTTTTACCACCATCAGATATAACACATCTTAATAGATTCCACTTCAGGTTGTACTGAATTAATGTTTTCTCAACTTTAAAAATATTTTTGTCTCTTCTATGCAGTCTTTATAGAGGCTCTTCTTCAGTCACTCACGTTCAGCCTTGACTTCTCGAAAATAAGAACACTGTGCAGTATCACAAATATCTATCTGTTAATTTATCAAGAACCAAGGAAAACCTTTTTAAAATTTTGCCTTGTCTTTTAATTGAATACTGATATTGCTCCCAGTGCCCTTACCTCTTCAGATAGCTATTTTCACTGAAGGACTTTTCTTAAACAAGTTTCTTCCCCCTCTGGAAATGTTTCTTTGGTTGCTGTAGTCAAAATACAGTTTAATTAACTCACCACGAGTAAACAGCTTTCCTTGCTTGACTAATAAGTGAGCCCCTCAGAAACTTAGTTTGTTTGCAACTTCATTTTCACTTTTTCTTTTTGTGAAGAAATTCTGCTATGATAAGGTACTTTGTTTTATTTATTTTTTTAAATTTTTATTGGAGTATAGTTGCTTTACAATGTTGTGTTAGTGTATACTGTACAGCAAAGTGAATCAGCTATATGTATATATATATCCCCTCTTTTTTTGGATTTCCTTCCCATTTAGGTCGCAGAGCATTGAGTAGAGTTCCCTGTGCTGTACAGTAGGTTCTCACTAGTTATCTATTTTATACATAGTATCATTAGTGTATATGTCAATCCCAACCTCCCAGAGGTACTTTGTTTTGTATTTTCTAATTCCTCTGACAATTACTTTCCAATGAATTGTGAATATGATGAATACTTAGTCTGGTAATATAGATATATGTTGAATTTTTCTAGCGTAGCTATAGTGTCATTTTGTGATACAGTGGTTTGCCATTTCATTCAGTAACAAAATAATCCATATGTCAGTTTAAACATTAAAAGCATGATATTTGAAGTATGCTTTTTTCTTCGTTTTGATGTGATGGTCAAAGTGAAATGTTGTGGTGTGGCAATACACATGGTACTCGAAACGCTGAACAATCATAACGGTGTCACTGCAATTTGTAGTACATCAAGCAACAGTTTAAAGTGATGAGAGTACCACATATGGTTGTTGTCTCAACGACTCACCTCTGTCGTCATAGTGAAGTGAACACAGGTGTAGACAATAAATAAAGGAATGAATTATGTCCCAATAAAACTCTATTTGTGGACACTGAAATTTGAATTTCATATGATTTACACATTATGAAATATATTCTTCTTTTGACTTTTTTCAACCATTTACAAATGTGAAACCATTTGACTTGTGGGTTGTATAAAAACAGGCGGTGGGCTGGAGTTGGCCAACTCCTGCTTTAGAGTAATGCTATACTACCTCACCTTTCCCCAAGACTTTTTCTCCCTTATGCATTCCGTAACTCCCTGCTGGTATCACCGTTTATCCAGTCAACCGTTCCTAAAATCTAGAATCATTCTACTTCCAACACCCTTTGGGTTCCCTAAATTCTGATAGTTCTACCTGCTTGAATCAGTCCTCTCCTCCTTCCTCCACTGTAAACATGTCAGTTCACCTCTTGAAACCACTTTACTAGTCTAACAGATGTTCTTTCTCTCAGCATTCCCCCTCTTAAGTTCTTGCGTGCTTCTGGAGTACTCTTTCTAAAATGTGAATCTAATCATTTCACTCCTTAGATTTTTTTTTCAATAGGTTTCCAACATGTATAACAGGGTTTCCAAACTCAAATGAAACTATATGATTAAAGAGGGTTAAATGGTGATCTTTTCACACATATGCACTTTTTCTTTTGCTTATTAATTCTAAAGGAATATTTTATTTCCATAAAAATGTATGCTTTCTTTCATTTTTCTTGACAAAATGTCTTTTTGTCTTTCATTTTCTCACCTTTGATAAAAGACAAAGTTTGGAATAATGTTTCTCTACCATAATAAAAAACAGCAATGAAAACATGATTAATTGTAACTAACGCTGGGCCTCACTGAAGGGCTACAACAGGAAATGGTGGGACGATGGCCAACTAACAGAGTATGTGCCCAGCCTAAAAGAGGAATGCCCTACTCAGCTCCAGCCAGTTTTGCCATGTACAGATGAGGGCCCAAGGAAGCCAGATTTTCAGACTTTTCAAAAGAAACCAGAGATTACACTTTTATCTGAATACTTCAGATTGTTAGTTTTCGGAATTGTAAGACCCAGGGCCTCAAACAATGACATCTATCTGGCTCTGGCTCTTTCTGTCCAGATTATGGAGCTGAGGCTCAGTGAGATTAAGAGACATGCCCAATTTCACACATTTAGTTAGGGTCAGTGTTAGATCTAGAATCTTTATTTCCTAACTCCTTAACTAGTGTTCTGTTCATTATACTAGGCCAGCTCTAATCTGTTAATGAAAAAAAAGTGCACACACACAGGGGCGTGCACACACACACACACAAACAAGCTAATAACAAGGATTCATTCAGGTAAATAGGATAGTGGAAAACTCTTTACCCATTTCTATTGCTAGAGTCCAGGCCCTTACCTCAGCTACTACTGAGACCATTTCTTAGTTGGCCTCTCGATACTAGACTGTGCCCTCCAGTCTTTTCTACGTGCTACGACCATCTTTTTTTAAGACACCACATTGATCATGTCACTACTCAAGATCTAATATTGCTTCAACTGTTGACCACATCAAGTCTAAACTCTGCTTAGCTTTCAAGGTCCGTAGAAATCTGCTCCCTCTCTTGTATTTCTCACTGCTCTCTGAAATACATCTTCCTTTACCCTAAATATTCTTGGTCAATGATACCACCAAGACACCACTGTTCATGTTACCCCTTCTTCTAGAATAACTTTTCATATTCATTCTCCTTAGTCCAGCTCATGAAAACTACTTCTGACCTCTCATACTGACCTCTTACTGTTCTCTGGACACCTCTCACTTCTTGGACTTCTATAACACATTCAATAACTCAATAATTTTAGTTGCTCAGTGTTTCATATTTCTTATTGGCATTCAGTAAATACTTGTTTGTTCAGTTACAGAGTCACTACAGATTCAGGTCAGTCTTCTGCTCCTAATTTAACAGCATTACCCTATAGTGAGATAGACATGTCTGTAACAGAGCTTGCAAACCAGCAGTCCATGGGCCACATATACTCTGCAGAAGGAATTTTTTAGCGAAGTTTTAGAAATTGGAATTAGTTGTCAACATTTAAATAATCAGGAAATTTCTGATAAAAATCTGCTTCACCAACTTTTCTTGAAAAATTAAACATTTAGGATCTCTGAACCTGTATTTCTGTTGGTGACAATCAATGATAGTTGTCCTTTAGGCAGGGTATAAGGTCCCCAGTTTATTACTTCTTATTATTATCTTTTTTTTTTTTTTAAGACACTTCTTTTACCACTTTATTTTTATTGTTTTGTTTGTTTGTTTTGGCCTCACCGCCCGGCATGTTGGATCTTAGTTCCCCTACCAGGGATCAAACCCGTGCTCCCTGCATTGCAAGCTCGGATTCTTAACCACTGGACCACCAGGGAAGTCCCTCTTACTATTATCTTAAATCCTACAAATCTCACTCGGTACTCTCTCACTCTTGAAAGTATTTAAATTTGCAATGTCTGAAATTTCTGTTAATAGCTTTTGAACTACTAAAGAGTTAATTGTATTCAAACTTCTGATAAAATTGAACTTATATTACTTTTGAAAATTAATACATTTATTTTAAAATTAAGAAATTGTTGTGAAAATTAAATCGCACAACTAGTCAAGACCAAGTTAACTATCTGTGATATATATGGTCATCAGTGATGATTAAACTGAATCTTCAATTGACCAAATGACACAAGAAATCAAAGAGATAGAGGATGGAATCTCTGCTTTTCTGTAAATAATTAATTGTTTAGTATAGCCTTTTGGCAAGTTAGTTCAGGTCTTTAAATCCCCATTTCATATATGTCCTTAAAATATTACATTATTATTGAATAGGAACCAAATAATAGATTTCAATTAAAAATGGAAGGGGGATGCCCATTTCATACTAATATAAATTATCATATGGAAAACTTCAAGCTCAGTTGCCTAATAAAGACCTACTAGCCCCCAAACCAAGATCTGTTGTATTTTTCCTTTCTTTTTTGGCTCTCAAGCATAAAATACATTTTCTAGGGCAAATGATGGCATGGCATTTAAAAAAGCAATCAAAGTGCAATAAGACTGCTAAACTGTTTCTAGAGAATATTATTTTCTTATGTATTAGAAAGTATTTTCTAACATATAAGAATTATATAAACTTAAAATAATTATATAAAAAGAATTACATAAAATCATAATTTAAAAATTTTTTAATTTTAAATTATTTTTAAAAACTATATAAAAATAGTTGTATAAAATAATTTCAAATAACTAGGAAGTTCCCTGAATTTATGGGTGGAGTTTTGTTTTTTATAGTCAGGAAAAAAATATAACCAGTGATCCTCGTACTTCAACAAAAAATTGTTTTCAAACCTGTGAGAAGCTCACATCATCTAAGATTCTTTTTAACAACAGATTTCTCAGGTTGTAAAAATTATTTCCTTTAACTCTTCTGAAAAATATTCCCCTTCTAAGATTCCTCAAGTAACTCCATTATGAAAGATGAAACTGATCATTATAAGAACGTAAAACTTACATTGATGTGTTTATGCTTCACAGAAATATAAATGTTGGTTTATCTTTAAGATTATAAGATGGCCTCAGAAACAAAATCAGAACAAAGACAAAATTTATATGAGCTGATTAACTTAATTTCCTTTAGTTGCAAGAACACATTTTTGGGGAGGGTTGTGGTAAGCGCCCAGAAAAAATAACTGTCAACTGTGTCACATTTCTGGCTTTTATGTAGTTTGTATAAAGCACCATAGTCAGATCAGAAACACAAGATTACCATATTAGGCATTACAGAAAGTGACAAAATAAGTAGTGCAAGTAGTCACATTTTTTTGTTTTTGAAAAGCTTAACCTCTAACTGGTAGATAAAGAATAATATAAAAGAATGAGTAATAGAAACAGATATGGCCATAATTTGGATTCTTTTTTTAATTAATTATTTAATTATGTTTAAATTTTATTATTTGAGTCGGGTCTTCGTTGCAGCATGCAGGATCTTTAGTCACAGCGCATGGGCTCTTTGTTGTGGCGCGCAGGCTTCTGTAGTTGCGGTGCGTGGGCTTTTCTCTAGTTGCGGTGCACAGGTTCCAGAGCACGTGGGCTCAGTAGTTGTGGCACGTGGACTGAGTTGCCCCACGCCATGTGGAATCTTAGTTCCCTGACCAGGGGTCGAACGCACGTCCCCAGCACTGGGGTGTGGATTCTTAACCACCGGACCACCAGAGAAGTCCCCATAATTTGGATTCTCGAAAAAGAGAAAACACCTCCCCCCACTAAGAATTTAAATGAGAGGATAGATCAAATTTATCTTTTCAGCACCTAGTACAGATTCTTTGGAATATACAGGTGCTCATTACTTACAGTGATCTGGAAAGTTTTTCCTAGAATTTACTTACTTATTCAATTAAACACTTACTTGTACTAAACAGCATGGTACTACCCTTGAGATGCTATGGCAGAGACTGCTCCCTGATACATTTCATTGTGATTTTCTTTCTTGTTTTTTGTTTTGTTTTGTGACATATTAAGATACATGGACAGCTAGTACAACTATCTAACATGGTTGGGTTATAAATTCATTATTGAAGAGCTTTCGTCTATACAAAGAAAGATACAGGTAGTCCTTCTTTGTACAGCTCTGGTATGCATGAGATCTGCATGAGGTTCACTTAATTGCAGTACGGTGCAGATTGCTTGGTCAGTGAGAAGTGCTTGGACTGTGAAGACACACATGTCTGGATTTATCCCAACTTTGACACTTAAGTTTCTGGGCAAGTTCTTCAGCTGCCAAATTCAACTTTCTCAGCTGTTAAAATACAGGTAATAATAACACCTATTTCACAAGGTAGTTGTAAATATTATGTAAAATAACAATCATATAAATTTTAATTTCTATTTCCAAAGCTGAAAATACAGTCATTTTTGGGAAACTTTATCTTATATTCAGAGTTAAAACCAATCAAAGGGTGTAATGCTCTTTGTTGTATTATTTTAACCAAATTATGTAGTGAATATTAAGTTACTGTAGCAGATTATATTTTCCAAATGTGGCCACAACAATCTCTCTTGGCCCCAGGTATTCTTCTAAATCTTGCCACTCTCCGTTGAGAGTTGAGGTATTCTCTTCCTGTTGAATCTGAGCATGCTTGTGACTCACTTGTAACCAATAGAAGACAGCAGAAGTGATGCTGTGATTTCCTAGTCTCAGTAGTAAAAGGCATTGTTGCTTCTACCTTATTTGTCGAGACACTGGCCTGCTTGGAGCCCTGAGAAGTCTGAGACCCTGCAGATGCCATGCTATAAGGAAGCCAGGCCATATAAGGAAGCCTCAGGTGTCAGGTCTCAGGTCAGCAGTCCTAACATTCAGGTCCTTCCAGGCCAATCACCAGACATGTGCGTGAATGAGCTATCAGATGATTCAGATGATACCAGCCTCAGCTGTTGAGTCACTCCCAGAGACGTTCCTGGCCTTTGAGACAGCATTGAGGCCCCAGACCTTGTGGAGAAAACACAAGCCATTCTCAGTGTGTCCTTTGTGAATTCCTGGTTCATGGAATCTGTGAGCATAATAAATTGGCCTTTGTTTTATGCCAGTAAGTTTGGGGTGATTTGTTATGTAACAGTAATAATTGGAACAGTTATAAAATGTGAAAGACACATTGTTTCAAGTAGAAACAGATTGCTGTTAAAACTCATTAAAGTGGGAGCTACCTGCTGAATAAATGTTTACTGATTTTTTTCTTTCATTTCAAATGAAGATAGCCTAACAGAGAATTTTTTCTACTAAGTAGCATTTCCTTATGGTTTATTTAATTGTTCTTTATGTGACATTAATTCCCTTGAAAAAATGTTTGTTGACTGTCTTGGCTACCAGAAAAGAGATATGCATGTTTAAACAGTATTATAGGTTTCACTCTAACTTTTTCGTAAATGTTACCTGTTTGGCTAATGAAAAATGTCAATCAGTACTTTTAAGTTAATAAGGACAGTTACCACTAAAAATGACGTTTTTTTTTTTTTCAAAACCTAATAGCCTAATAAAATCTCATAGGAACAAAGGAATATCTGTACTCCTCTCTCCAAGTGAAAATTTAATTATTATACCTGATATTAATTTTAATGTTAATCTTATATTCGTATATTTGTTAAGCTCATATTATATATTTGACAAAATTATTTTGAGTCTGTTTCTTTCCTGTCACTTTTGGAAGACAGTGGGTTTTCTAAGTTTATTACCACTAAATGAAATAATACTTTCTCATATAATTACCAAAGAATTTCAGCTACATAGTAGTTATTAGATTTTCTAAAATAATACTATAATGATCCTAATAATAATAGGTACTTTATTAAGATCATTACCATGAGAAAGGTAGTTAGTACTATGGTAACATTTGGATTGATTATGCTTTAAAGTTTGTGTGTGTGTATGTGTTTTTAAATATAAATAATTGCATAAATAGAGTGCTTCTGGAAGGATGCACAAGAAAATGTTAACATTGATTGCTTCTGGGAGTAAATTGAGACATGTGAAGGTAATTCCCACCAAAATAAAATTAAAACTAAAAAAAAAAGTTTTCTATATTATGCGAACTGTGTTGTATACATCTTTGTATCTTTAGCACTTAGGGCAGTGTTTGATGCTTGGTAGATGCTTAGTTCATATTGTTGGATGAATAGAAGTTTGAGGTTATCTTCTTAACCTTTATTCACCTGATACATAGCATTCATGATCTGATAGACTATGATATTGTTCACTGAAAGAGCTAATATTCTTACTTGTTTGCCACACAACTCCTCATTTTTCTAAGCCGACTATGTATATATCTGTATCAGTCTAGGTCCAATTAGAAAGCAAACCACATAATGTTACATTTATATGTACGTATAGATATGACAGGAAACACGAGGTCTGTAGATCTTAGAACAGGGTTTATTACTCATAGAACATTTTAGTACTGGTGATTGGTGCACATGTAGCAGAGAGGAATTTTAAGAGAGGAATCCTAAAATTACGACACTGAGAGCTTATATTGAGTTGCTGGCACATCTGCCATTCGAGGAACACATGCACACATACCCCTTATCTTTGCTCTTGAATTAAACAAAGCCTCTCTTGGGAGGGGGATGGCATCTCTAGGTTTGTTACCCTAAAAGTAAGCTAAAAGCAAATATCTGGGAAGAAGAGGGCAAGTTTTTACAATCCTAGAATGTGTCCATTCTAAGGGTGGGAACTTATCTTTATTATAGCTTATCAACTTCCTTTGCTCAGAATGCCCCAACAGTGCAGGAACACCATGAAATCCAGGGAGAATTGTCTTTCAACACACAGTATTTTAAACAGGGGACATTTGATGTAAAAACTATTAAACAGTAATTGGAGAGTAACTTTAAAGGTAGATAGCAAACTCTAAAGTGTTTGGTGCAGGAGTGTATCCAAGGAAGCACACACTTCTTTGGAAGGGTGAATTCTCATTAAAAGGTATAGTTTCAGGCCCCCTGATGGCATAGAAGTTCACTGGGTTGCCCAGGCCAGAGCTGGTCCATACCCATCAAACCTGCAGGACACTCCTGGGAGAACAAGCAAGCTGGGGTTGATGGGTGGCACACAGATAGTTGGGCATGCAGAGAAAGTTGAAGCACCACTGCAGGTACTACTGGAACCTGGAGCTGGAGGAGCCCTCTTCTGCAGGAACCCGACACACTTCTGTGTACAATTTGGGCTAGAGTAGCTCTGGATAGCCAGCTCCACAGGGCTTCTGGCACACACACTTCCAGGGCTGAGAGATGGTGTGGGAAGCAATAACTGGGGCTGGGATGCAGCCTTGAGTTGTGTGGGGCTGTTGTACACAGCGCTCCTGCCTGAGCTGAGAGCTGGAGAAAATGTATGGTGAATGCTATGACTCGCAGACACTTGACACTGGAGAAAATTATGCAGGCTGAGCAGGAAGGAGAGCACCTTCCTCTTCAGTGCTATCCATTGTCATCTACAGACAAAGCTTGTATCATGCCATTTGACAAAGGAAAAATATGTAAAGGGCCCAGATTCTTTTTTTTTTTTTTTTTTTTTTTGGCTGCGTTGAGTCTCCATTGCTGTGTGTGAGCTTTCTCCAAATGTGGCGAGCGGGGGGCTACTTGATGCAGTGCATGCGGAGCACAGGCTCCGGACGCGCAGGCTCAGCGGCCATGGCTCACGGGCCCAGCCGCTCCGCGGCATGTGGGACCCTCCCGGACCGGGGCACGAATCTGTGTCCCCTGCATCGGCAGGCGGACTCTCAACCACTGCACCACCAGGGAAGCCCCCAGATTCATTTTTATAGATCAGGCAATAAGGGTGAATTTGGAGCTGAGAGACAAATAGGTTGATAACTGACTTACATGTCTCTTCATCATATTGCTTGAATTTTATTCCTTTTAAATTCATGGTACATCATAGCTTTAAGTACAGATATTATCATGCTTTCTGTTTTATATATTTAATTTTTATCTAAATTCTCTTTTGTTTTACCTTGACCCTCACATTTCTTTTTGCTTTCTGTGGTAGTATCCTGGGAACATATTCCTTTGTGGGCTCATCAGTTACAGTCCAGACATTATCATTTTTATTAGATTTTTAAAATTCTTAATATATTCCTTAATATATGCCTATGTTAAATTCATCTGTCACATTTATGACTACTTGTTTATATAACCTTTTTCTCTGGCTGGCATTTTATTACCCAGAAAAGTTGGTGTTGCCTAAAAGTTTATAAATTTCAGTGTATATGATCTCTTTCTTGTATTTATTCGGTTACGAAGTGAGACTATTTGCTTTGCACCAATCTTAATGAAGTACTTCTTTATATATTTCTCTAGCTAAAGAAAGTTCCATTTATGTAGGTCTTTTATGTCAATCTTTAATCCAGTTCTCTATTACAAAGCATTATAAAGCAGGGTCTTTGCTTCTTTGTGCATCTTTATAATTGATTAGTCACAGTTCTAAGAATACTCTAGTGAAGAATTTGCTCGGGACTGTTTGGAAGTGTAAGTAGATAGCCCCCAAACACTTCTGTTTATCTACCTTATATAGCTTTTAAAAATTCCCATATATTTAGGCAGGATTTCCTCTTATTGAAATTATCTGTCTCTTGTCTGGTCTTCCTCACCTTCCCTGTCAGGCATATCCTAGAGTCCAGGGCAGAGCTTGGAGGCAGGATATCTTTTACTCTTGAATCTAAATGCCAGGAGCTGATGCATTATAGGCAGACACTTTAGTATCCAGGAGGAGTAAAAGGTCACAGCTAAGATATTAAGTCCAAGATCAATGTACTATTCTGAGGGACTAAATAGAATATGAAAGCCTGAAGATAAATGGGGCCTGAGAAACTGGGAAATGCAGGATAATAAAGTGAACTGATAAAACATTGTTCCGAAGAATCTGGTGATAGAATGCTGATACTGTGAGGACTCAGTTGATCTGCAGGCACATACTAGGTATAGGGAGCTGGAACAGGGTAAATATGTTTCAAGTAGCTGTTTTTATGTTTAGAGAGTTTCTCTTTTGTTACAGACTCAATTAGCTTACCTGTACAGAAGTGAAGTTGGAAAGCATATAGTTTCCACTTTCCAGCATTTTCTGGAACTCTTGTGTATAGAGATCATTCCAACAGTTCTACACGGAAGCTGTTTGTAATATGACAGATTACACGGTTTCACTGACATTGTTCTAGTATAATTCTTGGGTGTCTTTAAAATTCTTTGATAAATGCCATTGTGCTTTGTAGATTTATCTACATTGATTTTCTCAGTTGGCTTACAGTATCCTGGGTGTTGACAACTATTTGGTATGGTTGTATTTTAAGTCTTTCTGTTAGGGGATTGTTGAGGAGAAGAAATCACCCTGGTATTTTTCTTGGTCAGTTCTGGGTCAAAGAATTAATTAAGCTTGAATCTCAGCATAAATCATTCTCTTAAAAAAAAAAAAACTGATGTATTAACTTATTAGCAGTTTGTGTCATACTATCTGCTAAAGCTATATTTGACAGCTATAAAACAGTGAGATCATTCTTGAACTCTTAAGTGAAAAGGTCTTTTGGCATTGTGTGAAATAAAATTTTACAAACTCTATCTTATCCAAATGCTCTTATCCATTATGGTTTAATATTGTAGTTGTGAAGATCATCAGTCATACTCTTGACCCTCTAATCAAACGTGGCATCTTACTAAGACTGTAGTGTTATTGGTTCAAACTAAAATAGACTTTAACTCCATTTAAGAATGCGTGAAAAGTGATTGCTCAAAAAGTTTTTATCCAATTTCTGAAATAGAGAAGAAAACTTAAAGTGAAGGGTAGTCATTGTTTTTAGAGTAACATATTTTATTGTAACATAAAAATATTTCTTAATCATGGCAATTTATGCCATAATCTGTAATAAGAAATGCAGGTACAAATAGTAAAGTAGGTTTTCAGGATTTATTAAGTTTCTACTATAGGAGAGAATGTGAGTATCCTAGAAGAATCTCCTGTTGTACAAGAATGTCCCATCAAATAGTAGAAATAAACTAAAAGAGTTCTATGAACCTAGGACTATAAAACTAGCAAAATGAAAAATACAGAAGAAATAGAACTGTACAATAGTATACAAAAATGATTTCATAGTTAAATAGATTTGTGAACTTGATTATGAAGTTAAATTTTGGAATTCATCTACTTATATAGTTCAAACTGTTGACATATGGAAGAGATTGATTAAATTCATCTAAGGCCTTATATTTTTATGAACTCTTAAGTTAGTAATCTTGTCTCAAGTGAGGGAGGAAGTAATGTGAGATGTGCAATTATAATCATCTCGTGGAGTGAAAGAAGCATATCCAGTAGATAGATGTGTGGATAACCGGCAAATGGGCATAGAGTTATGATGTCATTGCAACCTGGAGAAGTGTATTGGGAGAGAACCCACATATATGAAGAGGTATGACTACATGTTAAAGTAATGAATGAATTAAGGTAGAAATAAGGAGTTTAATATTTATGAAATTTATTTTGGAGTTCTTTCATTAAGTAAAACAGTTTCTAAACAGTTTCTATGTCTCATTTGTTTCTCTCTAAATATTACAAATATTTCTAATTCTCCAAGATACATACATTTAGTGGAAGGGAGGACTTCATAGTGTAAGAATGCAAATTATCCCACAATTAAAGTGTAAATTAATATAATTCCAGTTATAATCGCAGGAGGGTTTTTATTCATTCATTCATTCGCTGTGGAATGATTAGATGAAATGATGTTAAAGCTCTTATGGAAGAAGAAAATCTGAGTAGTCAAGATAGCTGAAAAAGAACATAGTGGCAGGACTAGCCTTACCAGGTATCAGAATATTAGATACAGCCAGTGTAATTACTTAGATATAGTGTTGGTATAAGAATAGACAAAAGGTCACTGGAAAGAAAAGAAACTTCAGAAAATACATTTCTGTGTAAAGAGACGAAGGTGGTAGTTTAATTCTATGAGAAAAGGATGGAGTATCAAAACTACTCCTGACACAAGAAAATAAAAGGAAACCCTAATCTTAGGCCACATGTAAAAATGAATTCCTGTGAGTCGAATACTTAAACATAAACTAAAAGAATCATAATAGTATAAGAAAATTGAGGCATTTGCTGGGAGCCCAAGAGACTTTCTTAACCACAGGTGGAAATCCAGATGCTATAAAAGAAAATTAGGAAAAAATACATAAACAATTTTAGTGGATTAGTAATAGATTTAGAGAAAAAAGTTAAATGATGACAGACAAAAGGTTAATGTCTATACTGTACAATAACAACAAGACTGACAAACCTATTTGAACACTAGGCAAAGGATGTGAATAAACACTTTACAGGAAAGCAAATCCAGTGGCCAACAAACATGAAAAGATGCTGACATTTATAGTGGTTAAAGAAATGCAAATTAAAATAACAATTACATTAACTCTAAACCCATCAGACCATCAAGAAATAGATATCAATATTTATTGTTAGCCAGGTTATTGGAAAGAGAATACTTTCAACACATCTGAAAGAAAAGTGAAATCTTTAATCCTTTTCGGGCAGCTGTTGGCAGCATCTATTAAAATTAAAATATCAGCAATTCCATCCTGGAAGCCTATCCCATAAAACTAAAAGTACTTTGTACATGTATAATGATGCTTATTGCACTAGGGGTACCAATGACCAAAATGAAACACTTTTAGCAAAAGAAAGTGAAAATGTATGTGTACAGGAATGATTGAATAAATTGTGGTGTATCTGTACTATGAACTATGGCAGTTATTTAAAAACGTGAGTTAGAACCATACAGATTGATTTAGAGTAATTTATAAGAGTTATTGAGTGAGAAAATCAAGGTGCAGAAAAGTGTGTGTAATATAATCCCATTTTAGTTAACAGAGTTTCCCAAACTTACTGTATGTTTTTATACATGATTATGTGAGGATGTAAAAAAAACATGAACGCTTAAAAAACTTAGGTTATTGACATGTAAATGGAGAGGTTGATATGGGGGCAGGGAAGACCAAGCAAAAAAGGAGATGTTATCACATTTATGCATTTTAATTAAGCTTTGTGTGCGTGTATAAAATGTTAAATAACATTGAAAAAGCAAATTAAAAATAGAACTGGGACTTCCCTCGTGGCGCAGTGGTTAAGAATCCGCCTGCCAATGCAGGGGACACGGGTTCGAGCCCTAGTCTGGGAAGATCCCACATGCCACAGAGCAACTAAGCCCGTGTGCCACAACTACCGGGCCTGTGCTCTAGAGCCCGTGAGCCACAACTACTGAGCCCGTGTGCCTAGAGCCCACACTCTGCAACAAGAGAAGTCCGGGCACCACAACTAAGAGTAGCCCCCGCTCAACGCAAGTAGAGAAAGCCCGCCCGCAGCAATGAAGACCCAACACAGCCAAAAATAAATAAAATAAATTTATTAAAAAAAAAAAAAAAAAAGGGGCTCCCCTGGTGGCGCAGTGGTTCGGAGTCCGCCTGCTGATGCAGGGGACGCGGGTTCGTGCCCTGGTCCACATGCCGCAGAGCAGCTGGGCCCGTGAGCCATGGCCGCTGAGCCTGAGCATCCGGAGCCTGTGCTCTGCAACGGGAGAGGCCACAACAGTGAGAGGCCCGCGTACCGAAAAAAAAAAAAAAGGTAGACACAGCTGGTGAGTGCCATTAAATTCTGTTCAGCAGTTGTTCACTGAATGCTTACTGTGTTCAAGACAGCATGGTGGGTGTAATGAGCAGTACAACTATGACAGTTATTAATAATTATTATATAAACAATCATCAACAGTGCTTGATTGCTTAATGCATGCTATATAGCCTGTTCTAAGAGCATTATGTATAACCTCATTTGATCCTCACAAAAACGTGATGAGGTACTTATTATTGTTATCCACATTTTATATATGAGAAGACAAAGAAAATAAGCTTGTGTAGTTTATGCAGTTTAAGTGGTGGAACCAAGATTTGAACCCAGATGGACTGACTCCAGAGGCTATTAGTCATTAAAATATGGTGCCTTTTTTGTCCATGAGTTGCTTATTATGGTGAGACAGTGGCAATATAGAAAACAGTGAAATCCGTGCCATCATTGAGGTTAAGAACAAGATATGGGAGCCTAGAAAAGGAGTTAGTCTGACTGCAAGAGTACAGAAGATTTCACATCAGAATCGAATATTAGTTGACTTTGCAAAGTAAGTAGTTATTCTATAGATAGAGAATGCACAGAAAGGCATTTCAGACAGGAAGAATTTAATAAGCACAGTTGTAAAAATGGGCATATGCCTGGAAAAAAGCCAGTAATCTAGTGGGACTGACAAATATGTTGTGTGAGAAAGTATTGAGATGAGGGCATAATATTAGTTGAGGCACTTGGTTTTGACGTAAGGTATTCTGGACTTTAGGCAATTATTCATCACTGAATACTTTTGAAAGAACAGTGATATGCTCTGGAAAGAACATGTTTCTGAGGTTTCTAGCCTGGGTGAATAGAAATTGGTAAGTTGGACCCAGGTTCCATAAGACTCAGAAACAATCTTCGTTTACTCATTTTAGTGTTAATAAGAAAATTGGAGAATGTAAGATTTATTTGTAAAGGGGGAGGGATAATAATCAGAGGGGACATATCCTGTGTTGGTCTTTGAGTTCTCAACTGGCAGAAATGGATTAAAAGAAAGACGGAAACAAATATATTTTTAAAGTTTTTTTTCCTCACATGTAGCATAATTTAATGGAAGACGCAATAAACTATGTTTTTAAATAAATCTATTTATTTTATTTTATTATTTTTTTTGGCTGCTTTGGGTCTTCGTTGCTGCATGCGGGCTTTCTCTAGCTGTGGCGAGCGGGGGCTACGCTTTTTTTTTTTTTTTTTTTTTTTTTGCGGTACGCGGGCCTCTCACCGTTGTGGCCTCTCCCGTTGCGGAGCACAGGCTCCGGATGCGCAGGCTCAGCAGCCATGGCTCATGGGCCCAGCCGCTCCGCGGCATGTGGGATCTTCCCGGACTGGGGCATGAACCCGTGTCCCCTGCATCGGCAGGTGGACTCTCACCACTGCGCTACCAGGGAGGCCCGGGGGCTACTCTTTGTTGCAGTGCGCGGGATTCTCACTGTGGTGTCTTCTCTTGTTGTGGAGCACAGGCTCTAGGCGCGTGGCTTCAGTAGTTGTGGCACGTGGGTTCAGTAGTTATGGCTCATGGGCTCTAGAGTGCAGGCTAAGTAGTTGTGGCTCACGGGCTCTAGAGGTACGGGCTCAGTAGTTGTGGCGCCATGGGCTTAGTTGCTCCGCGGCATGTGGGATCTTCTTGGACCAGGGATCGAACCTGTGTCCCCTGCATTGCCAGGCGGGTTCGCAACCACTGCACCACCAGGGAAGTCCCTGCTTTAACTCTTTGAAGATGTCATAATTTCTTTCACAGGACAAGCTAGACCATATGCTGTAATATAAGGAAGAGATTATTATAAGGCAAAGATTTTTATTTTAGTTGTTAATACTTCTTAGTACTAGAACTTCCCATGAAAATTATCATTCTCTACTTACTTCCCCTACCCTCCCCACCAGCCAGAAGCTGAGAAATTTTCTATTAGAATAATTACAGTGTCTTAAATCATAAGTAAATATAAAGTACGGAAATCTGGATTTACACACACAAAAAATTTGGATGGTAAGGATTCACTACTGAGATGTACTGTCATGCTTTGAAGGGGTCCAAAAATAATACCCCCGTTCCCTACCCAAGTTCAGAATCACTGGTGATATAAACAGATGAGTTCTCTGTTGGAATTCAGAATAACTGCTTTAAAATTGGTAAAGTCTAGAATGAAGGACAGAGCTTATTTGTATAGTCACAAAGGAATGGCTAATATTTCAGGGCTGAATTAAATATATTTACTAATAATCTTGTCACTGGTGCAGGTGGACAGCCAAAGATGGGGAGGAACAGAGAATTCTTGCCCCTTCTACTAAAAAAATCAGGAGCCTAGAAGGGGCTGAGCCATGCATATCCAGTTCTTCTCTCTCAACTTGTTAATCAGATAAATTATTCCTCTCCTGGAGAATGGAGGTGGCAGTTGCCAAGTGAGGAGCCAGAAGAAGTGTCACTGTAGGAAAAATTCCCTGTAAGGAAGCTTGAGACCAGTGGGAAAGGGATTACTGCCCCAGTCATTTTATTTTCCAGTATGCTCTTTTAAAGAGGTATAATTCACACAGACTAAAATACACAGATTTTAAATGTACAGTTTGATGAGCTTTGACAGATGTACATACTTATGTAATCACTATTCCAATCAAGATATCAACATTCTGACACTATAAACAGATTCACAGCAAGAGTTTTTTAAGTACTAACCTGTTCGTTCATTTTAAATGCTTAAAAAATACATTAAATTTGTAATAATTCTGTTGACAGTGTTGGTTGTCTCTGGATGAAGAATTTAATGAATTTTTTATAAAAAGATCCCACATCATTCGTAGGCATATAATTATTTATGTGGAGAGACTGAATGATTTTTTTACTGAGTAGAAGTCTTTTAAAAATGGAGTAGTCTATGTATTTTTTTAGTTATATATTTTATATTCTTAAGTACTTAAATTGTCTTCACTGATATCTTCCTATATTAAAATATAAGATCCTGTATTTCTATTTATGATAATATGGAGTGCATAGTGTAGGTGCATAGCAGGTAACATTTACCTTCCCTTCCCTATTGGTATACTTTGGCTCATAAGTGTGTAATATAAAGAATGGTAACTAGAGAGCTTTCTGCAAGTAAGGAATTCATTCCCTTATTCACTTAGTTAATTTAATAAATATTTGCTGGCTACCTTTTTGTGCCAAGTAATAGGTATAGTGCAATGACTATAGTTAACAGTGTGCCCCGTACAATATAGAGGGGGAGTATATATTACCAATTAAACAAAAGAATATATAACTGCACACTGTGAATAGTGCTGTGAAGGATGGTTGCAGTGATAGAGAATAGCCCTGGAGGGTTGGGGAAGAGAAGACTTAGAAGAACAACGATGGTCTCTGGGGTTGTGACAGTTAGGCTGAAACTTGATAAGAAAGGAATGTCAAACAAGGAGCACTGGGGATGGAATGAAGGAAAGGAAACAAGTAAAACAGATCCAGATGCCAATATAAGTAGTACTAAGTACGTCTTAACTACTTTTATTACTTGTTGACTCATAGTTTTGATGTATTATTATCATTTGACTAACATTATGTCTTCTTTCCTCAGTGTTGTGGTAATTACTTTTTATTACTTTTAGTAGTATGAACTTAGATATGATATATTATTCATACTTTATTTCAGAAAAATCAACCTATACCCATGTAATAAGACTGAACAAGTATATCTGAGATATGATGCCCTACAACTTCTTTTTAGTTAATAGAAGACATATATATGAATATAGTTTTCTTTTCCTTTAGGGAAATAAAATCAATTTCTCAAAACTATTTAAGCCCTCTTAAGAAAATAAATATTAACATTCGTTGTGAATGATAACCTGGGATTTTTTATAAAGTAGGTTTAGGATTACTAGGTTAATCACAGTTGTACGAGACATCACTAGAGCATATTAGTATTATTTAATGTAAATTTTTGTCTACTTTTTCCTGGGTTGACCTGGAAAATAAATTACCACTCATTTTATAATAGGGAATTCCACTTTATTTTTAGAATTGTCATGAGCTGGCAATGTATAAAAGTCTATTAAAATTTACACCTTACTTTGAACTAAGAAAATGCCTGAAATTCTAATACTAGAGCAGCAATCCCAGGAGTACTTGGTATCCTATTAGGGTGCCTGTGAGGTCAAAACTATTTGTGTGGTATCATCAAAAGACATTTTTTGTCTTTTTTCACTGTATTGACATTTGCATTGACAGTGGTGCAAAAGCATCTGTGGGTAAAAAATTGCTGCTGCTTCAGTATGTGTGAATCAGGCTACTAGTAGCACCAAAACTACAATAACTAGTAATTATTGTATTCTTTACCATCGTATACTTGAGGTTAAAAAAAAAAAAATACCAGTTTTACTCAAGAATGTCCATGATGAAGCAGGAAAAACAATGTTTTTAAAACTCTCAACTTTTTAATACACATTTTAAAAATATACTATTTGATAAAATGGGAAGTACACAGAAAACACTTGCATTGCATTGTAACGTCTGATGATGGTTGTTTTTAAGAAAAGCAGTTGTGCAATCTTTTGAGTTGTGAGCTGACTGAGATACTTTTTTTCATGGAATAACATTTTTTTTTAATTTGAAAGAACTGAGAGACGAACTGGCTTTTCATGTTTGGCATATATTTTCTCACAAATGAGGTTAATTTGTCATTTAAGGAAAACAACTCACGGTATCTGTTGCTGGTGATAAAATTAGAGGTTTTAAGAGAAAATTAGAATTTTGGAAAACTTGTATCACCTTAAGCTTGACAGCTTCCCAGTACTTAGTCTTTAAAAAAGATTAGCGAAGATATTAACAAATGTGATATTTTGAAATAGTACAATGAAATGTGTCAGTGTTTGGAAGATATGAATAACTCCATGACCTAATTTTTAAAATGACCAATGCATGGATGATAAACATGTTGCATGCATGAAAGGTTCAAAATGCAAAAGAGCAGTGGATTTTCATGTAACAGTTGGCAGAGCGCAGTGATATTGTTTCAGATTTCACATGGTAACTAACCTTTAAAACACTACCACTAATCAAGTTTTGGTGTAGTGTCAAAGACTATCCACTGTTATCTGAAAAGGCTGTTAAAATACTCTCTTGTTTTCCAACTATGTATATGTGTGAGGCTGAATTTTTTTCATCTACTTAACCAAAACAACAAATTATAAAGATTGAGTACAGAAGCAGATATGAGAATCCAGTTTTCTTCTATTAAGGCAGACATTACAGAGATTTGTGAAAATGTAGAAAATTGCCACTCTTCTCAGTAAGTTGGTTTTGAAATATAATTATTTTTCATTAAAAATATAATTATGTTAACAGATAATAGTTTTATATTTGTTAGGTTTAAATGAATTACTAAGTCTGTAAAAGTTTCATTTTTAATTTTTAGTATGTTAAATATCAATATAAATAATTGAAAACAGAGCTCTTTTGTACATGATACTATACGTAGAAAATCCTAAACACATCATCAGAAAACTACTAGAGCTCATCAATGAATTCGGTAAAGTTGAAGGATACGAAATTAACATATAGAAATTTGTTTGCATTTCTATACACTAACAATCAGAGAAATTATGGAAACAATCCCATTTACCATTGCATCAAAAAGAATAAAATACCTAGGAATAAACCTACCTAAGGTGGTAAAAAAAAAAAACCCTGTACTCAGAAAACTATGAGACGCTGATGAAAAAAATTGAGGATTACACAAACAGGTGGAAGATATACTGTGTTCTTGGATTGAAAGAATTATTATTGTTAAAATGACCATACTACTCAAGGCAGTCTGCTGATTGAATTCAATCCCTGTCAAAATACCAGTGACATTTTTCGCAGAACTAGACCAAATAGTTTAAAAATTTGGATGGAAACACAGAAGACCCTGAATAGCCAAAACAATCTTGAGAAAGAAGAACAGAGCTTGAGGAATCCACGTTCCCTGATTTCAGACTGTACTAAAAGCTACAGTCATCAAAACAACATGGTACTGGCACAAAAACAGACACATAGACTAATGGAACAGAATAAAAAGCCCAGAAATAAACCCCCACACTTATGGTCAGTTAATCTACAGCAAAGGAGGCAAGACCATGCAATGGAGAAAATACAGTCTCTTCAATAAGGTGCTGGGAACACTGGACAGCTACATGGAAAAGAATGAAATTAGAACATTCTCTAACACCATATAAAAAACTAGACTCAAAATGGATTAGAGACCTAAATGTAAGACCAGAAATTATAAATTTCCTAGAGGAAAACATAGGCAGAACACTCTTTGACATAAATCGCAGCATTAAGTTTTTGGATCCATCTCCTAAAGTAAAGAAAATAAAAGTAAAATAAACAAATGGGACCTAATTAAACTTGAAAGCTTTTACGCAGAAAAGGAAACCATCAGCAAAATTAAAACACACCCTACTAAATAGGAAAAAATATTTGCAAATTATATGACCAATAAGGGACTAATATCCATAATATATAAACACCTTATACAACTCAACATCAAAAAACAAACAACTTGATTAAAAAAATAGGCAGAAGACCTGAACAGACATTTTTCCAAAGAGGACATGCAGATGGCCAACAGACACATGAAAAGATGCTCAGCGTCACTAATCATTAGGGAAATGCAAATTAGAACCACAGTGAGATATTATCTCACAAGTGACAGAATGGCTGTCATCAAAAAGAACACAAATAACATGTTGGTGAGGATGTGGAGAAAAGGGAACCCTTGTATACTTTTGGTGGAAATGTAAGTTGTTGCTACATTGTGGAAAACAGTATGGAGGTTTCTCAAAAAAATAAAACTAGAACTACCACTCCTGGGTATATATACCAAAACACTAATTCGAAAAGATACATGCACCCCAGTGTTCATAGCAGCATTATTTGCTGTAGCTAAGATATGGAAGCAACCTAAGTGTCCATCAACAGATGAATGGATAAAGAAGATGTTGGGGGGAAGTGTCTGTGCGTATATATACACACACAATGGAATACTACTCAGCTATAAAATAAGAATGAAATTCTGCCATTTGCAACAATGTGGACAGGCCTAAAGAGTATTATGCTAAGTGAAATGAGTCAGAGAAAGACAAATACTGTATGATACCATTTATATACGAAATCTAAAAAATACAACGAACTATTAAGTATAGCAAAAAAGAGACTCACAGATATAGAGAACAAACTAGTGGTTATCAGTGGGGAGAGGGAAAAGTAAAGGGGTAGGGGATTAAGAAGTACAAACTATTATGTGTAAAATAAGCTACAGGGATACATTGTACAACACAGAGAATATAGCCAATATTTTATAACTATAAATGGAGCATAATCTTTAAAAATTGTGAATCACTATATTGTACACCTGTAATTTTTTTTTTTTCTGGGCTTCTGAAAGTGTACACCTGTAATTTATATAACATTATATATCAGCTAAACTTGAATAAAAAATTTTAAAAAGACCTCTTTGGGGTCCTAAATAATGTTTAATAGTGTAAAAAGATTTTTAACAATCTGTGGTCTAGAGGAGTCCATGTATAATTTAGGAGGAGAGCATTGCTTTAAAATCCAAAATGTACATGTTTTGGCTTGAAGCAGTACTTTGAAGCGTTTTTTAAATGGCATTGTTAAAACAGGTTTTATAGTCATCAGACTTCATTATTTTAAGTCATATCATTTTGAAACTTTTCTAAATCTTCATTTTCATTTTATGTATTTAAAATACAACAGAGGAAGCCAAAAATGTAATAAAGTATTATTTGCAAAGCTATGTAATTTTTTTGTAGACCTTTTTTTTTTTTCAGTTAACCATGGCTTGTTCCTGAACAAGCTAAATAAGGTACAAGAATGCTGAAAAGATGTTCTGTGACTACCTATGGAATATTCTTGGTATCTTACAGATACAGAATTAATATTTTATAGGAGTTAAATGGATAAAATTTTATTTAAAAAACATGTAATCGTATAGTCCATTGCCATTTTGGAATGTATGTGGAAATTAATTCACCATAATGGGAGCCTTATGCCTGTTAGTGGTACTGTTTATCATGTAACATGATGGTTAGAGAGGTTTCTGATTGCTCTTTTTTCTCTAAGCAGATAATCTCAGTGATACCTTGAAGAAGCTGAAGATAACAGCTGTTGACAGAACTGATGATAGTTTAGAAGGATGCTTGGATTGTCTACTTCAAGCCTTGGCTCAAAATAGTAAGTTTTAAGGAACCTCCATACTGTGAGGACATGGGGAGGGCGAAGGGTAAGCTGTGACAAAGCGAGAGAGTGTCATAGACATATACACACTACCAAACGTAAAATAGATAGCTAGTGGGAAGCAGCCGCATAGCACAGGGAGATCAGCGCATAGCACAGGGAGATCAGCTCGGTGCTTTGTGACCACCTAGAGGGGTGGCATAGGGAGGGTGGGAGGGAGGGAGATGCAAGAGGGAAGAGATATGGGAACATATGTATATGTATAACTGATTCACTTTGTTATAAAGCAGAAACTAACACACCATTGTAAAGCAATTATACTCCAATAAAGATGTAAAAAAAAAAATAGTAAGTTTTATTATGTTTACTCAAATGCCAAACAAAAAAACAAATCAACAGTCATTCAGAAATTGGTGTATAGTTTAGCACATAACTTACATTCACATAACTTGAATTCTTTTGAATCCTATTCCTGAATACTGAGATTGTTTTACGTGTTCACCCTCCTACTTACCTCGCCTCCCCCAGGATACTGAAAGCCAAGTTGATAGGCAGAAGAAAGGTGGAATTGATTGGTGGTGATGACATTAATACTAGTCCAAGAGAGAGGCAGTTCTTAACAGATAAGTGCCAAAGTTGTTTTTCTTAACACCTAACTACGCTTTAAAAAAAGACTGTGTTTACATGTGGGGATGAGAAACAGAGAGGAAAAGAAAGGAAGGAAGGAAGGAAGGAAGGAAGGAAGGAAAAGAAAGAAAAGAAAGACAGAAAAGAAAGAGGGAGCTTAAAACACTTGAAATTTTTTTTCTGAGATCTTTTTAATCATTTTACTTTAAAATAATGTGGTAAATTATAATAGAGATAAAAATTATACAACTCTTCATTGACTAATACATTGTATTGTTACATTTGATCCATCATATTTCTATTCACTAATTTCTGTATTATCACAATGAATAGACAGATAAAGAATAATTTTCATTTGTTTCCTTAATTCTCCTTGGCTGTGCTGTGGTTTATGCTGCGCTTGTGTTTAACTATGCCATTATTTTATCCTGGGACTAATTATGTAGCTGACAATTCAGGAGGAAGAATAGACTGTATTGTTAGAGTTCAGTTTCAAGCACTCTGATACGTATGCATTTTTTTTCTTTTTTCTTTTTTAGTAAACTGTGATTAGAAAATTTAAAATAATTGATTGCAGTACTCTTCATCAAAAAGCACATTTAAGGTAGCTTTTAAAATTCTGTTTTAGTAATATTTTGCTTTTGAGATTATAATTATGTCAAGCTATTTAATCTTAGAGATATCAGAGAAGGGATTTAAAATAAGGAGTTCAGTAAAACATCTGGATAAGGGTCACAGTGGTAAAGAAAAATAAGAGAGAATGTGTAAGGCTGTACTCTCCATTATAATAGATACAGGTGGCTATTTAAATTTTAACAATTAAATTTAATTAAAAATTAAGTTCTTTAGTCTAACTTTTCAATAGCCATGTTTGATTGGTGACTACCTTATTGGGGATCACAGGTATAAACTATTTCCATGATCACAGAATATTCTTTTGGATAGAACCACATAATGACCTGAGTTTTACACATGCCTGTATAGGCAGATTTACATAATCTTGTAATCAGTCTGTATAAATTGAGTATCTCAAGTTCATTTTTTTTCAAGCGTTGTTTTATTATAACTTATTTTGTTTTAAATGGCCCAGTTTTTTCTCTGTGTTAAAAACAAGTAGTATTTTCTAAATGGACCATTTGTTCAGGACCTGAAGGACACGGAGGTGATATCCTTGGTTATACATGGAGGCTTGCTCAGCCCTCTCCTGGAAAGACTGGTACACAGATAGATGAAATCGTTGAAGAGAAATGAAAAAAGGAAGCAAAATTTTATAGCTTTTTAAAGAACAGATTCAGGAAATATTGACAAGTGTATATAGTTGCTGAACTAAATTTCAGACCCATTGCAGAGTTATTCGTTGGACCCATTTATTGAAAATGGTCTTGAAATTATATATCATAAAATGTTAAGGCCAAATAGTAACAAAGTGGTAATGAAAACAATAGACTCTACCAATTTAATTATTGACTCCTTAGGAAGGGAACAAAAGGAATATGGCTTCTTAAGAATCTGTAATAAAATTCATAATTGTCCTCACATCTGAGACTATTGACACAAAAGAATGTAGGAAGAGGTGGTTCATGCAGATGTTCCGTCTTTGACTTACAAATGATATCTATCATTGATTGAGCATCCACTGTGTACAGCAGTAGACTTCAGACTTATATCTGTTGTCTAATCTAATCTTTCCTATAGACCCATGAGGAGGTATTATATACATCACCATTTAAAAGATAAGGAAACAGTCCCTGTAAGGGTACTTGCCTTGCTCTGGCAGAATACAGAGTTTGAATTTGAACTCTTAGTTTACAAAATAAAAAACTACATTCTGAGTAAAGTGCAGCTTTTTTCCTGAGTTTATAGAATGTGAAAGTGTTTTCAGAAACTAGATTTTAATATTGTCTTAAATTTTTGCTTTTTCTTTAAAATAGTTTCAAATTATTATTACAGAGGAAGAAAATTTATAAACCATTTTCCCCTTTGAGCTATATATTTATTTTATAGATATTAATTGGTATGTTTTATAAAATTAACATCTAGCTTTTAAGCAAGAAAATTTTTTTTAAATACCAGGGAAATATTTATTTTATAAAGTTCTTACTTCCCTGAATAAAATGTTTGATCCGTCACTACTTCTATGCTCTTAAAGGTAAAATTATAAAGCATATAACTTAGAATCTATACTGGCTTTTTTTACACAGAGAAGTTCTAATTTCATAATTCTTCCTAGTGTCAGGTGTTTTAACTAAAAAATATCAGTGTTTGCACTAGAATTGCACCTGATCAAGAAAGAATGATTTCTCCATTCTTTACAAGATGGTAATGTGTGTAATGGAAATCTAATCTTAAAGTTCTATTTTACAGTTTACTAACCTGCCATTGGAAAGGACATTTCTGAGAGGAAAGAAATTATGCTTTTAAGTTTTTACACTGTGGGAATTTAGTATTTTTGAATTGTACATTACAGATTATCATAATCTGAATTAGAATTTTTGCTTTGATGTGTGACTTCAGAGTGTTTTCTTAAATTTGGGGGGGGCATTAAATCTAGTATATGTAAGGATCTTAAAAGACAAAAGTTGAAAATTTGAATACGTACTAGACTTTATGGAAAACATTTTGTTTGAGCAAGCATTTTGTGTAAATCTCTGATCTAAATTAATGTAGAAGCATTCATTCACTCATATAAATACTTCAGATCTCAGCTTTAAAATGTTTTTAGTAAATATATGAAGGCTACCAGCCAAGAAATCAGCCCATTTATTCTGGTCTCTTTTGATTCAGAAAATAGTTAGAAGATTCTCAGTAAATGCTTGTTGAATTGTAGTGTCGGTTATTCTATTTCATGCTTATTTGAAAATGTAAAACAGCCCACATTTTTGTCCGTAAACATTAAGGCAGGAATTGTCCTTAGAGAGTATGACATCTGAACCACCTCATAAGACAAACTACTAGCATGAATTAAAGGCCCCCAAATAAGCAAAATTAACAGTCTATTCATAATAAAAATTCTATTCTAAGAGCATGGGGACCATGTTCTTGTTGGCTGGGAGAACCACAATACAGTGCCAGCATGATCACCAGCACCACTTTCAGTTTTCCCTAACGGATTAGGCTGTTTTCCTCTTTCTCATTGCCTCATATACCTTTGTATTTTAACTTTAACCAATTGCCCGATGGCAATTCCTATTTCATACAAGTGTCACGTACTTGTTTATTATCTATAGAAAACCCTGTGAAAGGACATCAGTTTACTTGTTTTTAAAGAAGAAAGTATTTAGTATCTAGTTCCGTATTCCTAACTTGGTAATACTCATCTACCTGTTGAATTCTTAGGTTATTTCTTAACGCTTGTTCTTTATTTTATTCAGTGTGTTGATTTTTGGCTCCCTACTAGGCTATAATCCTAAACATATCAAATTATGTACAGAAGCTACTAATGTAGATTATAAATCTTCTCTCACAGTAAGAATTGTCTGTTGTCGTTTGCTTTTAGTCTGCTTTATGCCTTTAATATTTCTGAACAGACTTACTGTCATGTATCAAAATTATTTCCTAAGTAAGGGACTTTGAAATTTATTATCAACTGGTTTTCAATAACCTTGTTAAATCTTCATTTACTGAGCATGAAAGATTGCTGCTGTTTTAGTAGAAATGAAAATTTATTTCACTTAATTCTTTCACAGTAATATCTAGATTTCAGTTTTTTACCCTAAGTTATCAAATGTATCACAGAGTGATACATTGCAGTTTTGTTTGCAAGCTAAATTCATTATGGTGTTCACCTCCTTTATATACTTTTGTATTATGTGGCTCTTTTAGTTATTGTGTCCATCATTAATGAGGGCTTATGACTGGTGCTAATCATAAATTACCAAAGGTTCAGTTTTTACTAAATAAAGGTAGTATTTTAAGAATAGAGGAGACTAGACTAAACTAGAGAACATGGTCAACTAAAAAGACACTGACAATTCTTGATGAATTAAGACCCCTGGATTGCCATAGAGTAGTGGTGGCCACCTAAGTTTGAATTTTTCTACACAGTCTAAAAAGCCATACAAATCAACAAAAAATTAGATAAAATCAAATATCTATAACCTATGCCCTGGAGACACACTAAGAGCTTCAGATTATTAGGAGAGAGAAATTAATATCCAAATCTAGCCTACTCAGCTTCAGAGCCCATTTTTAGAGAGAGTTCATGAAGACTGCA
Organism: Lipotes vexillifer; assembly: GCF_000442215.2. NCBI lineage: Eukaryota > Metazoa > Chordata > Mammalia > Artiodactyla > Lipotidae > Lipotes > Lipotes vexillifer. Next base: position 2,149,938 of record NW_006790551.1, read on the forward strand.
GAGACCACATGGAAAAGACTAGAGGGGTTGAATCAGGAGCCTAGGGGTGATAGTTTACAGTTAAAATTGCCTTTAGAAAGAAAAAGTCTTAACTTGGTGGGAAAATCCTAAGATCTGGCCTTAGATTCAATTGGAGCATTGGCTATTGGGAATCAAAAGGGGGAGACTTAAAAGTACACAGGACCCTAGGCAACAGATCAGGAGAGTGCCACTTTGGAGGATGAAATTGTTCTCCCTTGTAGACTTGGTGTTGAAGGAAAAGAAGGATGCAAGATGGAGAAAGTAAGTGTTCTGTAGAAATAAGAAAATCATACTGTTAGAAGACACACTAATAACCCCCTTTGGTTTAAGTTCAGAAGAGGGAGCTTTTGAACTAAAAAACCTGAGAATTCATCCTTACCCTTACTGCATACAACTTTTACTGCTAGTTAAAGAAAAGTATACACTGAATAGGAAATTGCAGGCTATATACATACATAGGTGCTACAAGGAACAAAGCAGAAAATAAGAATCAAAACATTTTAGTTATTGAATTTTTTTCTCCTAAACCACCCACGAAGTGGTTATCAGTAACAGAACACCATGACCTATATTAAACATCCTTAAGCCTTTGCAGATATGAAAAGGAAAAAGAATACCTGGGCAAGAAATTCAGAAACTTGGAACCAAAGTGGATAATTACTAGGAAGGTGTAAAGTAAGAGTTGACTAGAAGATAATGAAGAAAAAGAATCATTTTAAAAAGTAAGACTAAATTACAAGGTACCAAGGAAGAACAGAGGTGACTGAAAATTTAATAAGGAGCATTGAGGAAAGTGGGCAAAATGAAGACAGAATAAAGGATCAAAGAGAAAATGATTAATATAGAAGATAGGCAAAAAGATCCAACATACGTTCAACTGGAATCCTGAAGGAGAAAAACAAAACATTGGAACAGAGCTAATATTTAAAAGTATGAACTTTTCTGAGGTATAAAAAGACCAGAATCTGTATGTTGAAAGGGCCTAGCATGTACTTGTGAAAATTGACCTCGAAGAAGTCTAGCAAAACGTTTAGACTTTAAAGGTAAAAATAAATACAAAGGAGAAATCCTCCAGGCTTCCATGCTAAAAGATCAAGTTATTTAAAAAGAAAAGAAAATTAGATTGGTATCAGACTCTTCAACAACAATATGCAAAACAATTCAATATTAGAGCAGTATTTTCAGAAAACTAAAGGAATAAGAATTTTATATTGAGCCAAGGTGCTCAGTAAGTATCAAGGCTATAGAAAAATTCTGTTAAACATGGAAAAATGCAGGGAATACTATGCTCATTAGCCTTCCAGAGGAATCTTCTAAACTTGCGCTGTCCAATACGGTATCCATTCTCTGACATGGCTATTAAGCATTTGAAATGAGGCTAGTCTGAATTTAGGTATGCCATAAGTGTAAAACACATACTATACTTTAAAGACTTAGTACTTCCCCAGAAGTAAAATATCTCATTAAACGTTTTAAAATTATTGATTATATATTGAATCTCATTTTTAAAATTTTATAAAATATTTATAAATATTTCTATTGGAGTTTTATAGGCTATCATTTCTTGAATTATGGGTGGTTTAAGAATTGGACCAGCTAGTATGATGTGATGGAAATGCAGCTTAAAAAACAAAATCATCATTATTGTCATCAATAAAATATAGTTGGGTTATTCAGTGGAGGAGCAGACATTTTTAAAAGAGGCCATTTAAAATAATGAACCTTAAGTTCATTATCCTAGGGTTAGATTCTAAGGAAGTAGTAGCATATAGGTCCAAGATATATGTTAGAAGCAGAAAGAAGAGACAGTATATATTCAAATATATTTATATCCAGGAATTTGTAGAAGAGGGGTCACAGAAAGGCTTGAATCTGATTGAAATAATGAGAAAGACCATCTTGAAATCTTTCACCGGTCACAAGTTTAGTAACAGAAGGTAATAACATGGTACTGGGTGCTGTTTGCCTTCTAATATGCTTCTAAGCACTGTACTTCATAAGGGGCAAAGAAAGCTCTCATTATGTACAATCTCCAGAAGGAGATAAGCCTCCATTGGTATTTGTATTTTGTGATTGAAGCATTGACAGAGAATCTGGATTTTCTTACACTAGCTAATTAATAAATGATACCATTTTTGCTTCTTAAGTTTGCTAAATTTGAAAAACTTCTTATGTTCCTGACAGTAAAATATGTAAGAGAGATGTGATTTGAAATGATACTATATGCCAAATATATACTGAAAAAGATCTACCATCCTCAGTAAAACACTAATAATACTGACTTACTGTCGCTAAGTTGTTGAGGGAGAAGCTGATGGGTTTGTGCTGCTGTGTCTTCCTAACATTTGTTTCTGACAGGGTCCCATTTAACTGTGTAACTGCAGCTACCTGTAGGTCTTCTGTGACCATATGCTTGATAGATGTTAACTGGCTTCTCAAATTAAACACTAACCCAATATGTCCTGAACGTGTCAAAAAATATGAGGCATGCAGATTGGACTTTTAATTAGTATAATGAATTGGAAATGAATTAATAAGAATTATATATTCTCTCATGGAGCTGATTTTCAGATAGCTGGGGGCTTTGAATGACACTCCGGGAGGCATGCCATCAACCACCACACAGCCAGGGTTAATTGTGATTTTCCTGTAGGGAACTTTCACAGGGAAACCCATACCAGTGGCTTCACCAGATTTTCGACTAAGGAGGTCATTAACTTGTTCTCTTAGCTGTCTAGCTTTTTCAACTTTTGACAGTCTTTCATTATCATAGTCTGGAATTGTCACCTGAATGATGTTAAGATCTTCAACATCTGATGCAGTAGTATTAACGTTGGGCGATGAATTTATTTTTCTTGGAGGGCTCTTAGAGGAGGAGGTGCTCTCCTTAATTGCTGTCTCAAACATTTCAGGCTTTTTAATGATGAACTTAATTTTGGCTTTGTTTCTGAGTATCTTCTCCAGCCTTGGAATGCCAAAAGTAGATGGTCATCAGAATGGCACACCCTCGGGTAAGCCTTCCACTTGCTGAGTTCATTAAATTCACAGTCATTAGACCATTTCCAGGACTTGTGATTAATAACCAGTTGGTTGATCAGAGTGAGTCAGAAGGCCCGTAATCCAAGAATCAGCCGAGCCAAGCCAGTTGGAGGTTCCTGCAACAGAAGAAATAAAGGAGACTGATAGAAGCTCTCAAAACAAGCAAGAACCAGACCCCTACGTGATAGACCTCTTCCCTCCTAGGCTTAAACTATCAGTGGGTGAGAAGAGCTTTTGGACCTGTTACTGCCCCAAGCTGTGTAATATACTTGTATAACAGAAATACCTTCTATACAAACCTTTTTTTCTACTTTTAAATAGAAATGTCTACTTTTTCAGCAGTTCTGTGAATTAAAGAGCAGAGTGACTGTAAAAAAAAAAAAAAAGGATTATATATTCTCAACAGAAAAATGTAGTTTGATGTTTAAAGGAAAATGCTTTAAAGTAAGAAACAGATTGATTAGATTAACCTATTTTCAGTGTCTTTGCTGTGATTATGGATGTTTGAACCTGTTATTAAAGGTATGGGCAGTAGCATACTGCTTTTTAGCTCTTGGTAGTCATGATGGTTGTTTCCTCTAGAAAGCTTTCTTACATAATCTAAATGCTTTCACTTTTACCTCTTGTAATTCAGATTTCCTGAGTACCCACTTGGCATTGTAAAACAAAGGTTAAAGTTTCACCATTAGGTAGACTTCGGGATTTATAAATGTGACATTTTGATGAATCATTATTTTTGCTAAAGGAAGCCTCTATATAAAATACATGTATTCTTGCTATTATAATTATTTGATTTTATTATGTTCAATTATTTATTTTTATATATGGTATAGGTGAGGATTTAATTTTATTATTTTCTAGACAATCAATTTTCCCAACACCAAGTGTCATTTAATCTATTCCTTATTGGTTGAGGACGTTCCTTTTATCATATAATAACTACTTAATATAATTGGGCCAGCCTTGGGGTTTTATTTTATTCCATTAATTTGTTTGTCTATTATTGTGTTGTAACCATGCTATTTTAATTATAGTAGCTTTATTGAGAAAGTTCCTCTTTATAAATCTGTTTCAAAGTTTTTTATTTTCATGGGTTTGTTATATCAGAGAAGTTGTGTAAATACTTTGTTGCATTCCTGGAGAATGCTGTTGAAATTGGGATAAGCTATAAATTAATTTGGAAAAAATTGAAAACTTCTTAATAGTTTGTTATTCTAAAAACATAAATTATATCTTTTTTTATTCAAGTTTTCTTTATGTGTCATTAAGATTATGTAATTTGGTTCACATGCTTTCCATATATATCTTATTTAAAGCATTTTTCCTATGTATTCTACATTATTTTGGTTGTTTTTGCAAATGGACTTTTTCCTATTATAACTTCCAGGCCGTTTTGTTAGAGATCAGTTTGAAAGCTGTATTGATTTTTATATCTTTTATTTGTATTCAGCTACCTTTGGAGCTCATTTATTAATTAAAATAATTTTTTAGCTCGTTCTCTTGGGTTTTGCAGTCAGAACATACAGCAAGTGTTATTTTTGTTTCCTCTTTCCTTTCC
>NW_006790551.1:2154565-2178633 GCF_000442215.2 Lipotes vexillifer
CTATAGCTGACTTATTGAGTTGGCTTGAACTGCCAGCAAAATGGTAAATAACAATGGTATGAGTAGTATCTTATTTTAGTTTCTGGTATTAGTGGCAGCCCTTCTAATGCTTCACCATTCAATATAATACCTCTGGACTTAATATAAAAATCCTTTTTCATGTTAAGAAGATAGTCTTAATTAAAGAATGATTTTCTTAAAAAAATCAAGAGCAGGTACCTCTAAACCATAAATCTTTAGCCTACTCAGTATAAGAATAGTAAACATTTTTCTTTTTTATTACTTTAAAGTTTATTTATAATGAAATTATTTGCTGAGAGCGTTAATTCTAGAGGAAGATTTTCTTAAGAATGGAAAGTACAGTGTAGTTTTACAATCTCAGATTCAGTGTCATTTAGTAGAATAGTGAGGTTCAGTAAGGTTTATATCTTCCTTTGTGTATTCAGGGACAAACGTTTAACTATTGAGAATTAGTACCTAAAGAATAATTAAAATTAATAATGTTAATTATTTATTTTAGAATGAATGATTATTAAATGGTCTGATAAACATTTTAGGAAATTTCTCAATTTAGTAATTTACAGCCCCCAAAGGTTCAAAACTACAGTCAGTGGAGCATTAATTTTGCCACCAGATAATTGTTTGGTTACAATTACAAGGTCATATTATATCAGCCTTTGAATTATGTTTATAGCTATAAATTGAGATATTCATTTTTTTGTTAGTTTGTATTACTCAGCCCTGACAGTGTGAACTTGATTGCTTATTATTTTTCTTACTTTGTTTTAATATAGTTTTACATAGATATAAATTTAGTTCTACATGTAGTTTTATACAGTGTAGTTTTACATAGATTCCTCTTAGACATTTGTAATGTTATATGAATTTTGGTATGTCAAGATTTAATGAAATATGAATATAAATTATTTTATAAATTTAAAAAATATTTTAATTACTTGGCATTAATAATCATTTTTAAAATTTCTAACATTTAGCTTAGAGGAAGAAAAAGAAACACTAGCCAGAAAAATAGGTAATTGAAATAAGTTTTTCTCCTTTTGGAGGTTTGATTTTATATGAATCTTAATGTAAACCTATAGTTTATCTATTATGTTAAAATTGGAAGAGATGCCATACCATGGGAATATCTTTTATACCAAGTAAATAAACAAAAGCAAAGTTATTTCACTTTTCACTGTTACTCATTTATTACCTACTGCAATTTTCAGTTTTTGAGTTATGAATGTATGTGAATATTAATGACCAACTGCAAATATTGTTGAAATAGGAAAAATAGTAGTAACATTAAAGGCAAAATAGAGAGTTAAAGGTTAACACTTTGCTTGAAATATTCAGAGTAAGGGAAGAATAGCCAGAAAGTGGAAAAGGTTCCAAATTAAGAAACACTTTTTAGAAGCACATTAAAAAGGAGTTGAAGAAATGTATGCTAAGTCAGCTATACATCTCTTTAACTGGATGTAAGATACTATATTATTTTTATTTGCTGTACAATAAGATCTTAATGAAGAATACTAAGGCCAAAAGTATTATATACCATATTCTTAACTGTGTGTGGTTCATGGTCATCTTACTGTCTTATAACAAATCACAACATAAATCTTAGCAGTATTTTTTTGGATCTGTATCCTAAGGCAAAAGAAATAAAAATAAACAAATGGGACCTAATTTACCTTAAAAGCTTTTACACAGCAAAGGAGGCCATCAACAAAACGAAAAGACAACCTCCTGAATGGGAGAACATATTTGCAAAGATATGACTGATAAGGGGTTAATATCCAAAATATATAAACAACACATACAACTCAATATCAAAACAACCAAGAACCCAATTTAAAAACAAGCAGAAGACCTGAATAGACATTTTTCCAAAGAAGATATACAGCTAGCCAAAACATACGTGAAAAAATGCTTAGCATCACTAATCAGAGAACTAAAATCAAAACCACAATGAGATATCACCTCACACCTGTCAAAATGGCTATCATCAAAAAGTCTACATATAGCAAATGTTAGCTAGGATGTGGAGAAAAGGGAACCCTAGTACACTGTTGGTGGAATTGTAAATTCGTGTAGCTACTATGGAAAACAGTATGGAGGTTCCTCAAAGAACTAAAAATAGAACTACCATATTATCCAGCAGTTCCACTGCTGGGTATATATCTGAAGAAAACACTGGATCATTGGGATACATGCACCCCAGTGTTCATAGCAGCATTATCTACAGTAGCCAAGATATGGAGGCAGTCTAAGTGCCCATCATCAGATGAATGGATAAAGAAGATGTGTATGTATACACACACTAGAGTATTCTCAGCTATAAAAAAGAATGAAATCCTGCCATTGCAACAACGTGGATGGACCTAGAGAGCGTTATGCTTAGTGAAATAAGTCAGACATAGAAAGACAAATACTCTGTTATCACTTATGTGTGGAATCTAAGAAATAAAACAAATGAATATAACAAAACAGAAACAGACTCACAGATACAGAGAACAAACTAGTGATTACCTGTGGGGAGAGGGAAGCGCAGGGGATGACAAGATAGGAGTATGGGATTAAGAGACACAAATTACTATTTATAAAATAAGCAACAAGAATATATTGTATAGCACAGGGAAATATAGCCATTGTTTTGTACTAACTTTCAATGTAGTATAATCTATAAAAATATTGAATCATGTTACCTAAAACTAATATAATATTAGTAATTAGTAATTAGTAATATTATTAATCAACTATTTCAAAAATAAAGAAAAAAATTAACAAATAAGTAAAAAACACAACCTCTTTCCTCAAAAATCATCAATAACTGAGAAGGTGTGAACGTTTCATGTGCTTATAGTAAGATAGAGTTTAGGTATAATATTCTAGGTAGTATTCATACAGTGGACTGTATAATGTAGAGAATCTTTATACTCTAATATTTTTTACTAGAATTTAGTAGCATTCAGTGCCTTCTGTTGTCAGATACCTTCACTTGGAAAATTTGGCTGTTTTATCACCAGTTAATAAACAAACAATGCATTGTGTAATTTCTTGAGATTTCAGAAAGCCAACACATTTAGATAGAGTCAAAGTCACTTTTCTTTTCTGACTCTAGTTATACAGAGTTGGAGCAGTAGTACAGAATACTATGTGAAATTTCATGACCCTGCACGTGAATTACTCTGCTGGCAGCATTCCTCTTGCTCCAGGGCACTTGGGGGAAAGAGGTCAGGGTGGTCAGTCTTTTGTTCTCTTCAAACATTCAGCTGATAGAATGAGGTTTACCCACATTGTAGAAGCCAATCTGCTTTGCTTAAAGTGTACAGATTTAAATGTTAATCTTATCCAAAAACTCCCTTACAAAAACATCCAGAATAATGTTTGGCCAAATTCCTGGGTACCATGGCTCAATCGAGTTGTCATGTAAAAGTAACCATCACAAGTGGACTCTATATTCTACTGACATATCAAAATGAATTGTGTGGCATAATAGTTATGTGTTGGGATAACTGTTAGTGAGGAATGATGCCCTTAACATTAGAACTTTCCACAAGCAAATCTAGTTGATTTTACTAAGGTTGATTTTATGACGTGCTTTTTAGTATTTGTTGTGATAAACCCCAAAATGAGACTCCAAAAGGCAGAGTAGTGGTTTTTTTTTAAGAGACATCTGGATTTAAATTCTGGGTTTTAGCACACAGTGTTCTCTGAGATGAGTTCACTTAGATGCTGGTAATTTTCTCTGCCCATATTTAAGTGTTACGCATCTTTTCTCCTCGTACTAAAGGAGCAAACAGAATGTTTTCATTTTGCTCATAATAACTTACTTATGGATTGATCACCTTTTCTTTCTGATGTGTGCATGTGGGAGGGATAAGATAAAAACAAAGTAGTTTCTAAAATGATGTCTGAAGTTTAAAGAATATTTTTGCATATGTTTGCTTTTCAAAAAATGTAATCTGAGACCTGATTAGCTTAATGCAAAGTGAAAAGTTTAGTCTCTGCATAAGCTAGTGATTGGTAATGCTACCAAAAAAACTTGCATTCTTGATGAGAAAATTCTTAAAATATAAGACAATCTCCTTATAAGCTCAATCCTCTTTTCTGTTAAAAGTAATTACAACTTCTACAACATTAATAAATGTAACTCAGTTGCTCCATCTTTAGTATTCTGTAGGATAGCTTATGCATCCCTCTAGTTGAACTTATTTCGGTGTATATTAATTATGTGTGTATGCCTTTTTTTATTCAGTTATAAACTCCTTAAGTACAGGGCAGTTCTATTCAACTAACATTAACTGGGTACCACCATGCATTAGTTGGTACCTTGCCCTGGAGCGATTGGATAGACAAGTAACAGATAAGTTTTAATACAGTATAACACATTATGTAATAGAGCTGATTACAAAGTGTTCAGAGAACTGGGTTCAATTCATAGTTGTAAGAGTCTTTCAGAGTGTCACAGAGGGACTGACATTTCACCTAGATTCTGATGGGTAAATGGGTGTTTCATAGGTGTATTCTCTTACCCTTCTCCTTTTATCTACCTTTTCTTCAAACCTTAGATAATATCAGCCATCTACCTTTTCCACTTCTCAATTCTGGCAGCCTCCAGCAGCTGGTAAAAAAATCACCCAGTGGTACAGAATGTTGCTATTACAAATTTAGGGTCTCTAGCTTCAGATAGTAGTGCTTTTAATGTGTTGCTTCTTTGTGGAATAAATTTTTCTCCTTTTTCTGCTTAGAACATGCTTTATTGGGCTGCAAAACTCAGTTTAAATGTTACCTTGTTTATGGAAATTTCTGTGATCTTCATGGAACTGTGATTGCTTCCCATTATACATCGTATGTAACCTCCATGGTGTTATCAGTCACACTGAATTGTGGTAATTTATTTACCTCTCTCTTTCTCTTACTAGACAGCTCACTGAGGATATGGTTTGTATCCTTTAGCTTATATTCCCAATATAGTAGGGACTCAGTAAAAAGACATCTTCTGTGGATAATCTCATCTACTCCAAGTCTTCAGCTACCAAATAGGTTTTAACAGCTTGGAAACAATTACAACATTGTGTGTGAATATTGGGGAAGGGGGGTGAATTTGATAAGCAGGATCAGGGAATGCTGGATTTTGAAAATACAGTGTACTTTACCCAGGTAATGTGAGGGCACAAGGATTATGGGAAGAACATCCTAAGCAATGGAGGCAACATATACAATGTCACAGTGGTGGGGAAGAAACCTAGTTCAATCAGAAACTGAAACTGGAAAGGGAGTAGGGGTCAAATTATGAAAGGACTTTTATGCCATACGTCTTAGTCCACGTGGGCTGCTATAACAAAACAGACTGGACTAGGTGGTATTCCTCACACTTCTGGTGGCTGGGAAGTCCAAGACCAAGGCACCAGCAGATTCTGGTGAGGGCCTGCTCCCTGATTCATAGACCGCTGTCTTTTCACTGGAACCTCACATGGTGGAAGAAGCATGGCATCTCTCTGGGGTCTATTTTTGTAAGGTCATTAATCCCTACATGAAGACTCTGCCCTGTGACCTACAGATGCCAATCTCTTTAGCTTTGTTTACTTCATATTTTTCCCCAAGGCTGTTTCACAGGAGGATGGAGATAGATCTTTTACTAAAAATATTCCTTCACTGTGTTTTACTATGTCCTCGTTCTCTTAGTATGAAGTGAGGAAATCCACGTTTACCGTAGGGACCACGTTTTCAGTAATTACTGTGAACTTATAGTTGAACGATTCTAGTTATATACTCTGCTTTTACCACAGTCATTAGCACAGTTCCTCCGGGTATTTCTCAGCAAATATCTTTCCTTTATTTTTTAACCAACTCAATTTTTAGCAACTGCTTTTGACCTAGTTAGTGGTAAGTTTAAGGAAAATAGTCAGACTAGCAGATCTCCCTGCTTATTCTAGTGATTTCCAAATACATAACTTCTCCAACTCCCACAGCTTACATTATCCCTGGAATTGAAATGACTGCAAAACTGTCAAAATCATTTATTGTAATTTTATAAATGACTCTCACAACTTAATCTTTTAGTAAGACCTCTTTCTGATGGTGAGTCATTGTGCAAATGGGTCTTTGTTCTGCCCTGTTTCTGTTCATGACTATATCCAGCCTTTTCTTTCCTGTACTTCACTTTCCTTTTATTTGCTTAAAATCTTTATTGCGGGAAAAAGATTCTCATCAGTGAAAGAAAAAGCATTTTATAACAACCCCCCATATACTTCCATTTTCTTTTAGAAACATTAATTTCTCATTTATCAGGCCCTTTAATCTTATACCCAGTATAGTCCTCTTCTGTGTTTTAAATATATTTTAAACCTGTTTCACTTTCTCTATACACAGTTCCCTTTCTCTCCTTCAATCACTGAGTCAATTTATCTATCTCAAAATACTGTGCATCCCTTTCTTATCCAGTTGTCTTAGTTTAGTTCTTACTTCTGAAAAATATGTTAAATAAAAATATTTGTCACGTAATAACTTGGTGAATCTGGTCAAGGTATTGCTAGCACTATATATCTTCTAAATTAACAGTTGTGTTAGGAAGCGCACTGGACTAGGAATCAGAAAATTTGGTTTCTTATTGCTTTTCCAATATAATCATATAGCTTTATTTGTAGTATGAAGAAAACATAACCTGTCATGCCTCTGTCACATGTCTGTTTTTTAAAAATGAGTTTTTATGGTAGTCAGGTATCTTTAAAAGATTGAATGTCTCTCAGTCAGGTGCCTTTAAATGAGGACACTATGCCTCTGTGTAGGAATTAGCTGTAGTGGTGGGGTGGGTGTGGCATTTCAGAGAGGGAACAAATGCAGTAAGAAGGTATGAAATAAAATAATTAATTTAGATTTCTATAAGCAATTTAGTGTGGCTAGAATGTAGGATATCAATGGAGGAGTATCAGGAGATATGGTTGGGAAATATAAATGTCATGGATGTGCTTGAATGTTTAATTAAAACTTATAGACGATCATTTACAGATTTAAAGTAGGGGAGTGACGTAAAATGTGTATTTCCAGAAGCTTATTCTGCCGTCAATGTAGATGACAGTTGCAGGGGAGACTGGAGTTAGGGAGACTCTTGAGGAGGCTGTTGCATTTAATAAAGGTCAGAATTGAGAACTGGAAGTAGCATGAATGTAACAAGGAAAGGATAGATGCACAAGATGCTAGTCAGATGGAATCTACAGAACTTACAGTACTTTCTGATTAACATGGGTGGTAGCAAGGCATTTCCTAAAAGAGAAAAATTTATAATCATTCTAGGGCTTCTGGCTTAGATGGGTTCCCTGCCATTAACTGCAATAGAGACTAAAATGAAAGGAAAGGAAGAGAGTAAATTTGATTTTGGAAATGATAAATTTGAGGTATTTATTGTATATCCAAGCGCACATGCTTTGTTTTCCTTTGGATAAAGGGAGAGAGGATTTGGGGCTCGTCTGTGTGGTAGGAAATGAAACCTTGGATTTGGATCAGATCTCCCAGGCACAGGGCCAGATCTCTTGTTACACCCTATTCTAAAAATCTACCCCTTGAGAAATAAATAGTTCCCCAGAGACAACGATACACACACAGCCCGGGAGTCGTATTCCTTGTCCTTGCAGTCAATCCCAAATCCGAGTCTTCTCTTCACAGTCAGTCACGAGGATCCTTGGACATATAATATAAGTAAATATAGCAATTCTTTATTGTTCTCATAACTAGAAGTAAATAATCCAAGTACATTTTTAATCTAATAGATTCACAGTAATAACAGTCATTATTTTTGTTTTTCTAATTTGGAGTTTACTGTAAATTGGCTATCGAATGCTTTTCATTAGTTTCTCCTCATAAAGCCTATATGCTAACATAACATCATAAATTCAGCTTATAGTAGCATACCTGAAAATCTGCTCTTGATATTTAACTGTAAAGCCAATTATTTTAATGTATTTACTTGGCAGCTTTGTTGGGAACTTTAGCATTTTTCGAGCCATATCTTAAATTCCCATTCCTATTCCACCCATTCTCTGTCTTCTACTGGGTTATTGGTCTTGAGAAATTCTGTGAGTTGTGCTTTAACTTCTCCTCTCCCTATAGCATTGTAGCACAGCTTCTTGATTTACTCTTCTTTCAAGTTTCTCTGACCCGATTGCCCAGTTTTTCTTTCTGTCACTGGCAGTTTCATAACGAAGCTGCTCCTTGCCACCAGGAGGTCAGGTGGGGTGTGGACATAGGACTGCAGAGACAGAATGAGTGCTTGCAGAACTGCAGGGGCTACTCTAATGGATATGACTCCTGCCGTAGCTCCACAGATATTATTTTAGAGTAGCAACTGCCCTTCGTGTATGGGTCCTTCAAAATTCAAGGACTGCCAGCTGCCTGTAATTTGTAGGCATACTCAAACGCTTTTATGACTGCACCTAAATGTGAAGGGGGAGAAAGAAGTGGAATTGATTCCTGCAAATATTTTAAATGGGTATAGTTCCAATGTCAGTAGTAGTGTGGCTAAAGATAATGAAAAGTCTGCCTTTTTTTTTTTTTAGGACTCCTGATCACAACACATGATTTCTTTTTACAAGCAGTCATTCATTTAGACCTGCAAACACCACCACTGACGCCTTCTTAATGCTCTCTTAAAATCATTTCAGCGGTGCTCACAGATATTTGTGAACATGTTTAGTTCACAGATACACATTGTGAGATGCAGTAGAATGCCAGTGTAGAAAGCATATATGAAATGAGGCTGAAACTTTGTAATTGTTTATTGGATAGTGGCATTTTAATGATAAGCAGTATTTGGCTGTTTATGTTTTCGTGACAAACGAAAGAAAATAATTCCCAGCTGTTTAAGTTCTAAACCTATATATAAATCCACATGCTAGCAAGTAAATAGAATTCCTTTTCGATTTTTCTAAATTGTAAATCAGATTTATATGAAAAACCAGATTATATTTTCCCTTTTATTTCTCTGACAATAGTATTAAAAAAATACTATTCCCAAATCTTGATTCATCTTATTATAACTATTTTCCCAATTCCCTGGATTGTAATCCATGGAAACTCATCAGAGTGCAAGAGTTTTGTATTGCTTTGTTTTCTTTTTTTTTCCCCGTGCCCCTGACATTCAGCTCTGATGTTAAGCCATTTTTTTAGTTATAGTTAAAGTGAGACGTGCCTGGGTGATTTGCAGTTAACTGCTCGCCTCCACACACACAAATGCCTCAGCTTCTCATCTAATCATGATTCATCCCTTATGCCAGATTCTTGCTGTCATCCTAGCACCAGCAGATGGTGGGACAAGACCCCTGGGGCAGTCAACCCCAGTGTTCTACCATTGTAGCAGTGGTCAGAAAAGGAAGAATTTTAACATGGCAAACTGAGTTCAGTTCTTTTGGCTTCTTGCTAGAAAGAATAATAATAGTAATAATTAATAGAAACTTGGTGTCAGATTTTCAGGTGGTACCTTAAAAACTTATTTTTTAATCCAAGAAACAAAGTAAAAGTGAAAAGCCACATTGTATTTTATAAATGCGCTTGCTGAAAGGACAGCTCCTGTGTTTATGTTCTATCATGTGTACTTTACATTTGTAATAACCTGAATTGTGAGAAACCACTGAGTAGCAGCGTACAAAAAGACAAATTTCATTTACTTATGCTTAAGTAAGTTTTCTGTTCTAAAAAATAACACCAGTGGTTGCCAGGTGATACACATGTTGAATTGTTAGTGTAGTAGAATCTGAATTTGCTCTTCATGCTCTATGATTATTGGTGACTTTAGACAAGTTTATCTTTCTGGGGTTCTGTTTCTTCACCTAATAAAAAGCGCTGTTTTAAAGTAGCTCCAAAATATCCTTTTTTAATTACAGTACATAAAATGTAAGAAACTAAAATAGTATTAGCTGTATTGAAGTGTACTAGGCTTATGGAAAAGGAAATGCATGGATGGAGTTTCAACATTGACTAATTTTGATTACTTGATCTTTTGTACTAATGTCATATATAAACATGCACATATACCCAAGTAACTACAGTAATTGCAAAGAAATGTTTTTAAGATAACAAATCCATGGAACTTTTACAATTTTCAGTTTTTACAAATTTATAAATAATTTTCCATATAATTTTCTATTGCTTCAGTCATTCAACAATTCCAGCTTCTCCTGATGATGTTAAGAGTGTTATACCTCTTTAACCCAGAATCCTGGCTAGTCTTGGGTTACACAGAACATTGCTTTTTAACTTTTTGACCAGAATCTACGATTAGTGGTACATTTTACATTCAGTAAGCATACACATACAGTTACATGTGCATGTGTTTCACTCAGTGTTTTACCTTACTGTCCGCAAAAAAATTTTTTTCTATTCTTTTGTTGTTGTTGTGGATATTGTTGATCCTATTTCTCTTTTTAAGAAATTGCTGGTCCTTGTTCACTAGATTGATTTCAGGGTTCTTAATGGATTGGGACACACAGTTTGAAAAACACTGAGCTAAACAATCAGCACTTACTATAAAGAAATAGATAATTTTTTGTAGACTTTCTCAAATTATTAAAAATGATTTCCTACTCTCTGTTGATCAGAGCAGCTGCCATTTACTTAACAAGAAATCTTTAGAGTTCTCTTGTTTGTTTGTATAACCAAAGGATGTAAAGGATATAGAGGAGCTACACATAGAAATAAATTTAAATAGAATGTTTTAATGAGCCTTATAGCTCCCTGTTTTTAAACAGTGCCATTCCTCTTCATTGTTAAGAGCCAAATAGTAATTTTAAATTTTGTTTCCTTGAGCTTGTCTTTATTTCTGTCATCATTCCAGGTGTTCCTGTTTTTTATTTTAATAGGTCATGCTTTTTACATGAAGCGGCTTGATTTCATACAAAGGCTCTTTATTTGTATTTTAACAAAGATGGAAAGAAAAGGAAAGAAGTAGGCCTTTTTTTTTTGTTTGTTGGTTTGAAGTAGGTCTTCTTGAATTTCTGTATCACCGTATAGAGTTCTGAATACCATGGCCTTATTGCTGTTTACTATTTCCCTTTCTCATTAGTAGTGGTTTGAATAAGTTGTGTGAGAAACATAGTAATCATATGGAACTGAATAGTCTCTTCTATCACTCCATATAAAATGATATGAGGTGAGTTTTTTGCACATTTAGTTGCCACTTATTTTTTTTAATTGCTGTAGCATTATGGGTAATCATATAATTCACATGTATTAATAACACACTGTTAGAGAATTCAGAAGGGAAGTAGAAAGTAAAGCATTCCTACTCTGAATAGACAGTGTTGGAAATAACATTGAGAAGGAAGTTTGGTATGCAAATGGTATATTCAGAAGGAATTCCTTTATAATCTGTAGATTTAGAAAAGATTGTATTAGAAAGAGTTTTGCATAGGTAAAAACAACATAAAAGCAGCTTGTGGAACTGAAGGTAATTTTATATAAATATACACTTTTAATATATAATGAACTGTTTCTATTATGGATGGTGAAAATTCTTAAAGAAAGAATTTATCGTAGATGAAGTTGTCAGTGTTAGTGTTGAAGATGTTCGCTGAAGCTCTTTGTATGTATCTCTTTCAGATATGGAAACAAGTGAAAAAATCCAAGGAAGTGGAATACTGCAACTGTTTGCAAGTCTGTTGGTTCCACAGTCTTCCTGCACAGCCAAAGTAGCTAACATCATAGCAGAAATAGCCAAAAATGGTGAGGTTTTCCTCAAGAACTTTTCTGCTGGGAACATCTTCAGTTTTACACCCTACCTGTCAGTATGTTTTTATTAATTTATGTTTTAACTTTGTAGATTAGACCTTTTTACTTTCTTTCTATTTTTCTTTTCTTTGACTTTTTTCATGTAATGAAATGTTGTTTAAAATGACTTATCATTACAGTCATTCTATTCGTACGTTTCCCATTTGCTATTCCATTGCTTCAGAGTAGAATTAAAGCACAGCACTGCTAGTCCTGTACCTGTATCATTTATTGCTTTGGTTACAGGATTCTTGAGCTGCCACTGAGTCATTCGTCTTCATTGTCACAGGAGAGCTTACCCTTTTTCAATGTATACGTTGGTTTGTGTTATATCTAGATAAACTCACTGTTTTTGTTTTTGTTTTTTTAGTCTGACCTACTGATGTTGGCACTTGACTGCAACAGTGTAGTCGGAATACATACTGTTTTCTGAATTCATCTTCATGAGAAACATTTATTTCTTAGGTTTCCATGTAATGACAGCAAAGCATAGATTATAAAATAGCCATCCCATTATATATGGTTTATATCCAGTGAGAGGGGATTCTTTGGAAGAATTATTTTGTAGCAGAAATATTTGTGTATGATTTTAGTTTAGTCAATTTGAGAAAAACACTGACTTCTTAAAGCAGTTTTTACGCAAAAGGGGAGGCCATGCTAAATGTAATGCCATTAGTATGCCTCAGTTTGTCAAAGTTTGATATTATTTTTAGTTCGTTTATTTTAGTAAGTTGCATATATTATACTTTAAAAAAAGAAACTTTAAAATTCTGGCTTCAGTTTTACACAGTTGTATACATTGTGTAATCACTGTGGCAGGTGGCATTGTAAAGTATGTTTTTAGCCCAGTAAAACAACTTGTTCATATGTGTGTTACCAAAAAGAATTGCCATGAATTTTTTTTATTTGTTTAGAGGTGCTCAAAATATCTTTCCAAGTTCCAATATTGATAAATCATTTTTTGATTGTTAATGAAAACTGACCATCTATTGTTTGTATGTACATCTAAGCTATTGTAATTATAATCATTATGCTGTGCTTTGGAGTTGAGCTGGTCATAAATGTTCAGAGATTCCTAGTGGTCTGGAGTATTTAGTGTACTTCAAGAAGATTTGACCTGCTCTGAATAGATAGGGATCACTTTGGGACAACAAAGAACTCCTGAAGCAGATCTAGTTTGAAAATGAAACCCCTTCAGATATTGTTTGTTAACTTAGAGCAACCACTATCTAAATCTTCTTAGATGCAAAGCAGCTTGATTTTTAAGATCAAGTAATCTATTTTTAACTTCATTAGAAACACAGTGTAGTTTCCAGAAATCAATTTTTATCTTAAAACTTTTTTTCTTAAGAATGAGCACGCACACATAACATAGATTGAGAAATTTTGAATAGATTTTTTTTTTGAAATGGCTTGCCATTCCTATATGATCTTATTACTTAATAGTATCAGTCCTCATAATACTTGGTCACAGTTGCATGATAAATCTGCTGCTAGAGGTTGCTTCTAGTTACACTCTAGTAGATGACAACTATGTTTTAAAGACATAATTTATAGCATTTATACTTTTAATCAGAGGCTTGTTAAGGGCATGCCACTAATCCCTACTGGTTAAAATAAATGAGATCCATTTAAATGGTTGTTCACTGTTTAATTGCCACATTGTTTTTTTTTAAGTGACTGGCTGAGAAAGTGGATTAGAGTCTTTCTTTTTAAATAAATATCTTCAGAAATGCAACATGACCCAACAGAGATATTAACTGGCTTTATATTTCTTCTGGTTAGAAACTTGACAATGAAAGAAGATTGTGTGAACCAGAGAAAAAAAGAAATTGGAAGTTGATCTGTTCATCGTCACTCTGCTGTGCACGTTATATAATAATAGAAGAGAACTGTTAGCATATACTTGTTAGATTTGGATTAATTATAAAATATACTTAATTTGTACATACAAAAGGAACTCTCTGAAAATTAGCGTACCTGACTATGTGCTGATGTTCAAAATCCAGAGTATTAGTAAGAAGTTCCAGGGGCAAGTTTAACGTGGGAGCATAGCTATGACCATAAATTGCAGTAAAAGATTTTGATATCTTTTAAATAAAGTATTCCCCTATATAGCAGATTTAAGATGGATTTGAGGCAAAGGAAAAATAAGTAAAAGAGGAAGTATCTGTGAATATTTCTTCCTTTTTAGAATTGTACTCTCAGAGTGTCTAATAATAATAATAATTTCTGAAACTAGGTACTGTTATGTGTCTACAGTGCTGATAACTGAAGTTGAAAATGTGTGAAAGCAAACAAAACCTTTACATCTTATTCCCCTCCTCCAACTCCTCCCCCCTCCCCCCCCCTCCTCTTATAACATCCAGGTATAAGAAGATAGTGATAAATTAGGTATAATGAAAGTTAATGAAAAATTCTTTTGGTTTATGGTAGAGACTATCAGCAAAGAAAAATATGACCCCACTCATTTTTGTGTACTTATTTCATGAAGTATTTAGTAGGGTTGTAATGACACTTTTAGACAGAAATGTACTCTTCAGATAGTAAGCCATCTTAAACATTTTAATATTAGATATTTATTTTATTAAGGGAGGTTTTTTATGTAATTGAGAATCTTTATATTTTTAATTAAATATGTTCTTCTTTTCAGAATTTATGCGAATTCCATGTGTGGATGCAGGATTAATTTCACCACTGGTGCAGCTGCTAAATAGCAAAGACCAGGAAGTGCTGCTTCAAACTGGCAGGGCTCTAGGAAACATATGTTACGATAGCCGTAAGTGTTGAAATAGCAATGGTACACTTATAAACTTTTGTTTAAGAATTACGATTTTCATAATAATTCTGCTTTTAGTGTTAGCACTGTCTTTTCTAGGCTAAGACATTAATGTGAGCCAGAATGATTTAGCTCTGCTTATGTAGCTGAATCGATGGAAATTCGGGCCATAGTATTCTTTTAACTAAGACTTATCTGAAATGAATTCTTTTTCTCTGATATCACAAATGATATTTTCAGAGGAAAATAAGTCATTTTCTAAGAATTGGAGCTTTTAATTTTAGGAAAAAATATATCTTTTCAATTAGGTTTTATTGAAGTACCATCTCTGCATGAGAATACTTATGAACACATTTTTTAGTGTCTAAGTCTGTCCAAATACATTTTTAATTACTTGCAGTAAAGTAAAGCCATTCATAAAAACCATTATCTTCTCAAGAGCTAGATTGGCCTATTGCATCTTGCATTGATTCCATTCCTATTTGTCATAACGTCATTGTCATCCTCACCGCTTTATATAATATACTGTTCTACTAGGCAAAGAGAAAGCAAGAACTTGGGTATGGGTATAGATATTGCAAAATTTTTACATTTTCTACTTTTCCTTCCCACGTATATGCAAACAAAATACAGAAAAAAATCTTGAGTATGTTCAGTTTAATTAGGCTTATCCTGATTTTCCTTAGATTTCTGAGACAAAAACACATTTTTTAACATTCACCTTTAACGTCTCCTAAGAATTTAGTTCTATTTATACAACTAGGATGACTTTTATTGTTTATTTTCCCCATTGAGTTTATGTACAAAAATCATAGATAGCTCTTTTATAATACACAGTGTTTCAAAAAGTGATTTGTGCATATAAGGCAGACAAAATAAAGTCATAAACATATTTATTTATAATAAAAGAAAGAAGCAGAAAAAAAGATTGAAACTACAGCTTTCAGTTATAACTTCTCTGTAGCAGTAGTGGTAAGACTAGCCTCATTTATTTCCTTTTTCTGGAATATTATATATTATATCTGAGGACACGGGATGTCTTTTAATGTGAATTTTAATTGGAGATTTTCAGTCCCTAATGCTGCTTATAAATTTACCTATCCGTGCCTTCATTCCAATTCTTACTATCCTAGGGTATTAGCTTTGTTTATAAAATCCTAGTGCTCTATGTGTATAACTTGCATTTTCATATTTAGGATTTTTATTAAACACTATAGCTTCTAACGTTAGCTTTCAAGAATGAATGTGTATTTTATATGATTAATTTTAACAATATATATTTAATAGATCTCTGCAGAGTAATAGGCAAAGATTGATGGCAAGTATTTGGAGAGTATAATCATTACTCTTTTTATTTTTATCTTCTGTGTTTATTACTAGAATTTAAGGCTATCAAAAGTATTCTTTAATCTTTGTTCGGTTTAGATATTCTTGAATTATTCATTGTTTGAACATCATAGGAATTATCTGTTTTGAGTACTTCTGTCCTAGCGTTTCACTTAATATTGGCACAATGGAAGAAATACCCATAGTGATCTATTGTCTCATCTTGCTATGATTTTTATGGGCACAGAGTAATTTTATTTCCTGTATACGCTAAATAACCTTGAAGTTAGTGTAATAAATGTCTAGTTAATAAGTATCATTTTGATGAAACTGAAGTCCATTATTATGCTGTTTATCATATCCATTTACTCTGTTCTTATGAGGTATACAGTATAAAGTCTGTGGATATGCTTTAGGCTATGAAGTTAATTTTTTGGTTCATTTATTTGTAAATATTTATAACCACTTTATTCTCATTCAATTCAATGAAAATTATAGTTAAATAGAAAATTAAGCATAGTGAATACAGACTTTTTATACTTTTAAACCTTGTTTAAGGAAAATGAAGTTAGTAATCCTAAAAATGAATAAATATAAGAAGTGATTTATTACTGTAAATCATGTGGTAAAAATGTGTTCATTGTGCCATGCTGTCTTAAGCATATAATTTCCATAATACTGTATGCTTTCTTATCCTTTTATTTGAAATTTAATCTATGTCAGTTTATCAGTGATTTCTCCAGAATAGTTGTAGGAAGAGTACAGCACCTTTATTTTAATTACAAGAATGATATCAAAGTCTATAAATGGGATGCTGTGTGGTTGATTTTTTAATTTACTCGAAATGCAGTGACATTTTATGACAAGCAGGAGTTTGAAAGAACCCAGAAATTAGATTTCTCTCTTTAAAAAGTATTGAATAACTTCTATTTTAATTAATTAATTAACCTTCTTCCCTCTTAAGAATGTAATGCTTCATTCCTAAACGGAGAATAGAAAACTATAAATGACAGCCTTGTACATACAAGGAATCTTCTTCTTACAGATAACATGTGTTTTAAAATTCACGTTTGTATTTTATCAAACTTACCCATAGGACTAATCAGTTTATTCTTGTTTTATAAATGTATTCCAAATGAATAATTCTTTAGTGTGGGTTTATTCAGAATTTTATTGGGCTCACAACAGATAGTAAAGTCAATGTATACATAAAGTAGCATGGGAATTCAGTATTAGAGATAAAAATGTGAGAAACTTGTGCATATTTTATAGATTTTTATTTTGATACTTAAAACGTAAGGCAATTTGCCAGCATATGTCAGTTAACAGTTCTTTTTGAAAGGAGAGCTCTAGCTGTAGAAAGAATTACACTTACCACGAAATTCATGGAAATCTTTTGAAAAAAGTAGGTCAGATTTCAGATTTCCCAGCTTTGACAGTGCCCATTTTAGGGAACTCTTCCTAATGGAAGGAAACTGTCTTATATATCCTAACATCAGGTAATAGACTGATATAACTGCTAAATGGGACAGGATGAGGCTTTGTTGCTGATGAACTTTTTGAATCCCACTCAGTCTCTCTCTTGCATATAGAGATGAAAGCATCAGCGAGTGGGAACAGTTTTCATTTAAAATGCCTGGTCTTTTTTCTGTGCTTCCAGAGAGCTGCCAAGGCATTTATGGATTTCTCTTTCGAAGTATCCAGACTTCTGATATAAGCAACGTTTTAACTCTTTGCCCTTTAACTTCTCCAAAATAATTCTTCTTATAAGAAGTTTTACATCTTTTAGATCAAAGAAGAGAGAAAAATTATATTTCAATTTGGAAAGAAGTCAGCAAAGCTGTGATGGGATATGCTAGGGGATATGATTTTAGATAACGTAGTATTACATCTCAGCAGTGCATACATTTGGCCTGTTTAATTACACATTTCTCTCAAAGGTGATATGGAAAAAAATGAGCCCCTTTTTCTCCTTACCTGGCCATTTTTGTGGTATTCTCTTCTTTTAATGATTAGTTTTGTTTATATAACTGTGCACATTTCACATTGCTTATATAATTAAATGGTCTTATAGTATTGAAGAGCTTCATGTTAAATTCCCTCCCCCCCATGTTTATAATTCATAGGGATAAATTGGTGACTGGAGACTGAGCTTTCTCTGTAGATGGTACTGCTTGAGGTCAGGAAATAATTGATATCAGAAATACTGGTCAAAAGTCATTTAGTAGAGGCTAAAAGAAAATGATTGCATGAAATTAAATATTTGTGCCTTTTTATATACCAGAGAAAGAATAATATAGAATTCAAATTAATTAAAATTAAACAAATATACCTCTTTACAGAAATGAAATTAGTGCTTTTGATTATGTAATTAGTCCTGTTATTAGAAAGATGCGCACTTAAGAAGCTTGTTAGAAAGATGTTATTAGTTATCAGTTATTAGTTATTATAAGTCCTGTTATTAGAAAGATGCACACTTAAGAAGCTTGTATGATATGCTGACATGCTTCAATAAAGAAAATTGAATTCTTGCTCACTGATGAAGAAATAAATCTACCAAAATGAGGTGGCAATTAGGCTTGCCAAAGCCATTGTTTATGAGGTAAACTAAATATTGTTTATTTCAATGACTTTAAGAAGTGTAAAAATGAAAGGATGCCCAAGTACATGCATGGACCTATTTATATATTAGTGATTCTAACTGTGCTACACTATTTTTAATGTAAGGGATGAAGAAAAAATTTATTATTCTGACTGCAAACGCTGAAAAAGAATTAGCAATAATTCTATAATATTTCATAATGTAAGTTGGTTAGATAAGAATAATACAGACATGCTTTGAAATTGCCTAAGTAGTCAGAATATGTTTGCAGCAGTTATATTAAACACAGAACTATTTATACCTTACATTTAAAATGTTTGTTTCAGTGATATAAATTAGATTAAGTGTTTGATTATGTTATTAAAGAGTTTGCAGGTCTATAGATTTGTCCTATATTTTTTAGTATTCAGTTTTAGAGTAGAATAGAATTATCAGCCAATAAGTATAAAAATAAGATTCTTCAGCTTTTACTAATCAATCTGTTGTATTTTTTAATAAATTTATTGTCAGAGTACATCATGTATGTAAGAATAAACAACTGTATGCAGCTGCTTTTAGAGACAGTAAATATGACTCTTATCACATGAAAATCCTCGCTTGTAAAGATTTCCTACATATATAGTAGTTGGAAATAGATGTTGTTTTGTAACACTATCATAAGCTCTATAAAAGGTTCATGCCATTAAAGAGCTTTTAATATGGTGGAGAAAATAATATGCACAAAGGAACACAACTTATGGACAATTACAGAGTACACACTAAATATGTGGTTTTTGATCAGAATGAAAATAAATGGGTGATGGGAGTAGTATTTGGAGCCATTTTTTAGAAATTAGGCAAATGGTGCATTGCTTATAAAATATAGTTTATTTTTAACTTAATAAAATTATAAATAAGTGAAATTTTAGTGTGCTCTCTGGAAGGCAAATATTACAGATTGATAAGATTTCCAGATCTACCATTTACTAAGTTATCATTTAATCTTTCTGAACTTTAGTTTCCTCATTGGAAAAGTGGACTGTTATATGGATTAAATAAGGTTTGTATATAGATGTACAATATAAATTATGAACTGCTAGGCAAAGGAAATACGTAGCATTTATGTATGATCATTTGTCTTACTCAGTTTGGGCTGCTATATTAAAATATAGCAGTGTTAAATACCGTAGACTGAGTGGCTTAAACAACCAACATTTATTTCTCACAGTTTTGGAGGCTGGGAAATCCACCCCAGATCAAAGCAGTAGTAGATTCAGTATCTGGTGAGGACACTCCTTGTTTGCCCACAGCTTTCTTATTGTATCTTCACAGAGAGAGGAGAGCTAGAGGAAGCAAGCTCTCCTGTCTCTTCATTGAGGGTTCTACCTGCATGACCTAATTACCTTCTAATGTCAGGGGTTAGAATATCAACATATGAATTTTAGGGAGACACAAACATTCATTCTATAACATTGTTTCTAAAAAGTATGCTGTGACATAATGCAATGCATACACTAATGTACTCAGGATATTTTTTTTTTTAATTATAAAGGACAGAATCCACATAAGGAGAGGCAAAGATAAATCTAGTAAGAGTCAGGGATAATATACTTACCATAATGAGCACTAATTTAATTTGAGCATCTCAGTTGCCAAGGTGAAAAACTTGATATGCTATGTAATTTTTATTTTATGCTAAGGAGAAATTTTCTAGCTCTTCAGTTAAACAAAAAACTGTTGAGACAAATTCTAGAAGAGATTTATCATCAGGATATCATTAGCCTCTTAAGATGATTCTGTATACATTCCTCTTAAAATATGCAAAAGGTATTGGTTTGCATTAGACAGTATCTTCAATAACGGTTCTAAAAAATTGCTCAAATAGTCTCCATATGATTGTTTCTTATACCACATCTTTAACAGAATCCAAGAAATAATACAGAGTACTTTAGCAAGCGTAGTTCTATTTGGACAGTATAGCCCAGATGTGTTGTTTTTTGGTAGTTGAACTTGATTCAAGCATACAACTTAAAATTTTCAAGAAGTTTTGACTTGAATATATTTCCTAGTTTATTTTAAAACAAAATACAGTTCTACTTTGCATTCGTTATACCTGCTCAATTTCTGTGTTGTGTAATGTATCCAAGTTCTATTTTCTGAGACCAAAAAATATAATTATCTTTGATTTTTAAGCCTGTTATCGATTTGATAAAATTTGATTTACACAGTAGTGAATATTTAAAACTACCACAGTTACATGAATCTATACACATGATAAAATTGCTTTGAACTATACATGCCCACACACATATGCAAATGCATATAAAAACTGATGAAATCTAAACAAGGTCCGTAGATTGTCACTTTCCTGGTTGGTATATTGTATTAGAGTTATGTAAATGTTACCCTTGGAGCAAGCTGGTTGGAGGGTACATAGGACCTGTCTGTACTAATTTTTTTTTTTTTTTGCAACTTTCTGTGAGGCTCTAATTATTTCAAAATTAAAACTTTAAAAAACTCCACATTTCTAAGAGGCATACATATAATCTCTGGGAAATGACCTTGTTTCTATCAGTCCTACTTGAGGGAGTGGGAAGAAGAAATGTATATAACATAATTACAGACTTATATACATGTACATATAAACATTTAAAGTATGACCTACAACAATAATTTTCTTTTTATTGGATTTGTATAATTAAAGTGGAGGACAAAATTGCCTCTAATTTTTTCTCCCTCCAAATTTGACTTTAAGGGGAAAAAATCAACAAAAAAATGGACAGCCCTAAAATAAAATTTAGGGAGAGACAATTCATACTTTTGGGACCTTGATCAGAACAGGTAATCAGTAGGTTCTGCCTTCTGTGCATCCTGTAGGGATAGATTAGGCATTAGCACTCCTAGTCTCGGGAGGATTTCTGTTTTGGGCCACAAGCCTCTACTTCAGGTGAGATTTCTGGTGAGTCAGGATCAGCCTGTAAGTAGTTTATAATTTACCTTTGTTCTGGAAAAACCGACGCAACTAATGTGAGGGGGAAAATGGTTTTGCTGGTAATCACTTCTGTTTAATTGTTCAAGTGTGTCTCTTATGTTTAAAGAGTTTATAGTGCATTCAAGGTAATGAAACATGTATATCAGTGAGTAAAATAGGACACAGTGATGGTGCTGTAAGAGGATACACAATAGAGATCTAGGAGGGAGCTCATTTGTGTTTGAGCCCTTCCAGTGGTGTTAATAAAGGAGGAAGCAGTCAATCTGCATAGTATCTGGACATGTGGAGAAAGGATTAGGAGATTGTTCAGGAGCACAGAAAAGCATTTTAAAAGGTAGATAATATAGTAGAGAGATATGTCTGGAACCCATATTGGAGAAGGGCTAGTACAATGGGGAGTCATTGGAGGTATTTGAGCAAGAGTTAAATGTGCAAATCGATCCCATAGAAAAAGTTAATTTGAAAGAGATGTACATTATAAGATAGGCAGTTGCCCTTAACAAGAAGTATGTATCTGAAACACTTAGCGGACTTTTTCGAAATACAATTTCTTGGCCACACCCTAGAACCAGTAAATCAGAATCTCTGAGACTGGGATCTAACGTATCATCTATATTCTGCAAACACTCCCTAGATGATTCTAATGCACATTCATACTTAAAAACCATTGGACAGTGGACTAGGTGGAAAATAACCAGTTAGAAGGTTATTGTTTCTTTTCAAGCTTGAAGAATAAAAGAGAATAGAAAGGAAGAGAGAGAGAGAATGTGTGTGTGTGTGTGTGTGTGTGTGTGTGTGTAAGAATCCAAGAAAGTATCAGGTAAGAGAAGGGAGTCCATGAGTCCAAAATTCTAATCTGGATAATATCAACAACAGAAATAGATCTCAACCAGGTGGATATGTTTGGAGGCATGTTGAATTTGAGGTGCTGTTGTCACATTCAGGTGACAGAGCTTTGAGATTCATGCACTTAAAAGTGATGGTTGACCCATGGGAATAGAAGAAATGTTTAAAGGAAAGCGTGAGGAAAACAGCCACATTTTGAGTGTAGAAGAAAGGAAGGAGCTTATGAAGAAGCACTGAAAGATTCGAAGAAAACAATTTTCTTGTCATGGATTCCAAAGAATTGGGTGATAAACACTGTCAGGTACTGCCAAGAAAAATACTGAATTTTGTCATTTGATTAACAGACATTCATGTTTTTAAAAAATCTCTAAGTCGAGTCTTGTGGAGAAAGAAATAGAATTTTAAGGGCTATGGTGAGTAATGAAATGAAAAGAGGGTATTAACTTTCTAGAAATTGAATGAGAAAAGAAGAGACAGAAGCGGTTTGTGGGAAGGGCATCATTGTGAGAGTAATTAGAGTAGTAAAAACAGGAACTTATTTGTTGGGCTAGGAACCTATGGACAAGGACAGAGTAAATTTCATGGAGTAAATGATTGATGGACAAAGATCATAGATGAAAAAAGAAGAAATGAAATCTTTGGTGTTAGAATGGGAAGGGACATTCTTCCTTAGAGAAAAATAACAAGATAGGTGAAACTATAAAAAAACAATTTACAGTAGTACAGAGAGCAGTCAAAAGAGTGCTTCTGGCATGGCCTCCATCTTCCCAGTAAAGTACAAGTGAAGCTCCTTATTAAATAGAAGTCAGTTGCAAAGTGACGGTAAGAAGCTTTGGTGTGGGGAAGGGATCAGAGTTGGGGCTGTGAGGCATATTATAAGCAGTCATAAGGATATGATTTTTAGGTAACCAAATGGTAGTGAAGGTTTACTGTAGGTAGAGATCTTGATTTTGCATTCATTTATCTATTTGTGTTGTGCACTTACAATGTATGCAGGCTAAGGAGTTGTTTTTGTGCTGGAATGTGTGGACAGGAAAGAGCCACTGGAAGAAAACTTGAAATTGGTATTTTCAATTCCATAGAAGGATTCAACTTGTATTGGAAGGAGAGGAGAAGTGAGGTAGAGATATCAAAAAGCCATTATAGTAGACCCAGGTATGATACGGTAAATACTGACTGGGGCAGAGAGAATGAAGTTGAATTTTGAAGTGAGATTGGGTTGATTGTCATTAATTTGGTTGGTTCTTGCAAAGTACTGTACCAGGTTTAAGCAATGCTAAATATTTAGTAACCCTTCAGATAGTTTATACTTTGAGGAACTATGATTTTTCCATTTTTGTGCTTCATATTACATTCAAATACCTTTTGTTTATTAAAATGGTATTTAAAAATCTAACAGTCTATAAATTTTTACTTTCATAAAACTTGTACGGCAAAGAACACATTATTATATATTTAGCTGCTTTTTTCCAGTGCTTGATTGGTTCCCACGTACCATGTTATAAAAAAGCTAATGCCTTGTTAAAGAGATGGACTAATAGTTTACAGGTAGTTGTGATCAATTTTAATAGATAGGAAAGTAGAGACAACATGTGAGGGAGCATTGTACATGGCAAAAGTATTAGCTGATTTTTTTTTTTAACTCAATAAGAAGTCATATATGGTTGCGAAATTAAATTTTTTTGTGTGTCCCTTGGATACCAGATTCTCTCTCCTCTGAGTCAAAGCCTAAATGGCATTTGGAATTTCCCTTTCCTGATTAACAAGTCTTAAAAAGGGTAGGG
>NW_006790551.1:2178664-2206280 GCF_000442215.2 Lipotes vexillifer
GGAAAGTCTAATTATGAAGCTCTGCAAAAGTAAGATTTTTTGTTTGTTTTTGCTGTTGAAATCTGTTTTTTTCCCAGACCTTTACTATCCTAATTTCACCTGTTAAAGATAAAATCTATGTATAGACACATTAAACATAAAATGTCTAGTCTGCTTATTGAAACCCTGTCAGTACATAGTATCCTCTGCTCTTAATTGTGTTGTTTTAATTTTTCTATTTTTCTTCTTTGTAACCAAGCTAAAGTACTGAAAACTTTCTCTATTTTTAATCAAAGTTATCCCTACTGTGTGTCAGGAGTCTTTCCCTTGGTTGGGAAGGAATATAAAAGATAAATACTATTTAAAGGTGAATAATTCACATTCTTCTTGCTGAGTGGAATAATGTACCTTTTGAGAAACTGTGCTGTTATCAGTTTAAGTTAAATTCTAAGTCATTACTACATATACATGTGAGCACACATGCAAATACGTGTGTGCTCACATGTATAAAAAAACATAGTTTTTTTAAAGTATGAAATAGTTTGATACAAAAGCGTCTCATTTAAAATAGTTGGAATAAAATTTAATTTTGATCTTGAGCAATTAGACTAATAAATTGGAGCAGTAAATTATTTACATTGTTACCTGAATGCTGTTCAGAAGTCATTTAAGGTAATTTTATGAAATAACTGAGTTATTATTACAAACAAACAAACATTATTACAAACAAACAAATTATTAATTAATAATTTGTTTATAAAATACAGATATTCAGTCTTTTGCTGATACAGTAAGTCCCCTACATATGAACCTTCAAGCTGCAAACTTTCAAAGATGCGAACTTGCATTTCATCAACATCAGGCGTGAGTGAAACTGCAGCTTGCTTTCCATCTCCTATTGCTGATGATCCTTCAGCTCTACCATCTCCCACCTCCCTCCCTCCTCCAGTCAGTAACTCTTCTTGCCTTTTCACTTGATGCCAACCCCTGTATGCCGGCTGTTGTACTGTATTACTGTGCTTTTCAAGGTACTGTACTGTAAGATCAAAAATGTTTTCTTTATTTTTTGTGTGTTTTGTTTTCTATGTATTATTTGTGTGAAAAGTATTATAAACCTATTACAGTACAGTACTATATATTCGATTGTGTTAGTTGGGTACCTAGTCTAACTTTCTTGGACTTACGAACAAATTGGACCTATGAACGCACTCTCAGAACAGAATGCGTTCATATATAGGGGACTTACTGTAATGTAGAAATGTGAAAACCTGGTAAACAGAGTAACTTCAGGGATTTCTTTAGCAGATGCAGTGTGACTTACGGATGCTCTATTATTATATAAAGGCTTTTTTAAAAAATTAGAGTTGTCAGCAATTTTGACTGATGTGAGAAATCTATTGGTCTATATAAATTAATACTGATCTCAGTAGGCATGCCAAAGCTGTCCATCAGATGCCATGCTGTGACCTAATTTTAAACTGCATTTGTGGAACTAGTGCTTTCCTCTCCTGATCCTGCATTATAAATGTAAATATATAAATATTTGAAATTATCCTACATTAAATAAAGGCAAATTTTAAACCTGAATATAATACTGTGCCACCAAATTGCAAGCTTTATGTTTCCTTTTGATATACGGGTATTTAACGGTCATGATGTATTTTTCTTCATGACTCATTTTTGTAATTTCACTGGTGTAATATTTATAGCTTCTGCTTTTATATCTAGTCTTTCATGCATTTTACCTGCACCTGGATCATGAATAGGTTGTTTTTTTGAATTTCAGAAAAGATGTTGATGGGTTTAAATTTTTCATTTGAATGCTTAAAACATATTTGAATATGTCTAAGGTACATAGTAGAAATTACCTATTTTGACAAAATTATAGGGGAAAATGTAAGCATCAGAAGTTAATTTTCTTCCCTAGTAGATTTCATAAGTATGTTTTGACTTTATCTTGAAAAGCAAGGCAGGTATGTCTATTTACCAGTACCCTGCTCCTAAAAAATAAAATAGTGCTAGGCAAAATTAAGAGACAATATATTTAAGAAGAGTACAAAAATCCTTTATAATCTTATATATCAGAATAGACAATATGTCTGACTTACAAAAATATGATATTATTCCTAATGATTTACATCATGACTACCAACTTATTTTTTCTTCTTCATGCACCCATAACAAATAAAATTATAGTTTTTGTAGGCTACCAACTTTTTTGGGTATGAAGACCTTCTTTTCAGCACCAAAAATAATTGTCCTCCCCCCCACCTTTGAGGATATTGCTCACATACAGTAATGATTTATTTATTATGAAAGTTCATTTACACCATGTAGATTCAAAGGCTAGAATTTTTACATTGGGGGATAATTCTTTGTCATTTACAAAATGTTTATTTTGAATCTAGTCGTATGATGCTGAAGATTGCAAATCAAAAGAGACATGCCATCATAGTAAAATAGCTAACAGAGATTTAACCTGTAAACTCTTCTTTTTTAATCAGCCTTCTATATGACATAGGGGAAAAAACTGTCTCTAGTAAGTGAGATTAGAACTAGAAACATGACTTTATGTCATTGAAGGTATGTATTTATGTTCCTCCTTATAGAAAGTCTCAGTACATACACCATGGGTCATATTTGTTTTTTTCCAGTAATGATGATGAGTAAATCCCAGGAAATTCTCATTCTGTGCCTTTGTATTATTTCATGTATATATATGCACCAAATACTTTAATCAGCAAATATTGATTGAGCCCACTGTGTTCAGGGCATTGTGCCAGGTGTTGGGAATCATTGAAAATAAGAGCGAGAAGCCCCTTTGTGGGTATTGGACAGGAGGAGATAGATAATAAACAAGTAAACACTACAAAAAGAAGATATTTACAGATTGTGATCATTGGTATCAAGGAAATAAACAAAATGATATAATGGAGAGTATCTGAAGGTGAAGAAAGTTCTGGTTTTATCTGAGCTGAAGTCTGAAACAGGATAAAGTAGCTATTTAAAGAGAAGGGGAAGAATATTCCTTAGAGAAGTATAGTAATTACAAAGCGCCAGTTGAGGACAGAACTTAGTTTGGTCAAAGCACAGGAAAGAGACCAAGGTGTATGAGATGCAGTAGACAGGGAGAGTGTTGGATAATAAAGTGGAAGAAATAAATAAGACCTAGATCATGGCCTTGTTGGGCCATCCCAGAGTAATGAGAAGCTGTCAAAGGGGATCTGGCATAGATTTTAAAAACATCACTCTTGGAGCTGCATGAAAAGTGGGTTGAGAAGAATGGAAGAGTATGGAAAGGAAGTGTGGAGACCAATTATAAGATTTGTAGTAGTCCAGGCAAGAGATAATGGTGACTTGGATTAGGTTTGTGGTAGTGAAGATGAGGGCCATCAGAAGAATTTGAGAAATACTTAGAGTGGTGGATGAATCAGGAATAAGGGTAAAGGAGAAGTCAAGAGTGATTCTTAGATTTGGGGCTCGAGCAGCTGACCAGAGGATGGGGTAGTTTACCGATAAAGGAAAGAACAGAGGTTATTCTGTTATGTTTTTCTGAGTTTTGTTGTTATTGCTGCTTGTTTTTGTTTTGTTTTATTTTGTTGGTGGCAGTAATAAATCTGAGATTCTTAATAGAGAGATACAAGAGGAAATGGCAAGTGGGCAATATCTATATCTTTATATTCGTATACACTTTGGGGATAAACATTCAAAAAGTTTAAATCTCTATTGTTTAGCAAAATATTCAGATGTTACTTGGATAGAATATGTGGATTCAAGGAACAAGCTTAAGGGAATAAAGCCACATAGAATTCATGAAATTTTTTAAAAGAAGGGGCTTTTAGAAGTCATCTAATCCAACCCTGCCATATTTTACAGATAAGGAAACTGAGGCCTGAGAGTTCACATGACTTTTCAGGATCAGCAGCTAAACTGGTCATAGTGTTGAACTAAAATTCATGTCTCTTGTTCATTTTCTCAAAGTACTATAATTGAAGAAATTATCACTTTCATAAATACATAAATATGTCATCAAATACCTTTATGTTTCAGTATTAATAGTTCAGCTCTTAGAATTGCAGATAAAGGAATATGTTGTAAGAATTTTGCTAGAAGCTAATCTTAAATCAATATTTTGTTTACTCTGTTTTAAGTCCAAAAAGTAAACTACCTAATTTGAAAGAAGATAGAGCAGAACCAAGTGATGAAGGAGAAGCTTGTCACATTTCTCCAAATTTTAAAACTTTATGTAAAAATGTATATGTGTATATAAGCATGTACACATTTGATCCTTTATTCTTCTCATTTTCTCTAAATGTAGAAGAATGTATGAAATATTGACTTTCCTTTTTATTCATTGGGAAATGATGAACATTTAAATTTGATCAGGATTCTTAGTAAAAACTAAGGAAATCCAGTTAATAATCTGAGTGTTTTACTATTCTCAATAAACCAGCTAGACGAACATTGGTAAACCCTTCAAGTTTTCAGACAAATAGCTATTACTTTGTACTATTTCTTCTGCACACAAGGTATATAGATAATAAAAATTAAAATTATACTGTCCTTACTAAATATCCTGAATAATTCTTCCTTTCCTGGGATGAAAAATAATAGAAAGGAATTTATACACATCTTACATATTGTTAATAAATATTTTAAATTCATTTTTATTCTGTTTTACTGATTGATACACCCTTTTAAATTTCTCTAATTTATTGGCTTCACAAAGTGAGCTTTTCTATTTAGTAGTTCTCTAACCTAAAATTTTTCCTCATACTGTGCTCTAAATGAAATAAATTGGGATTTAAAGTAGAAAAACCATAATTAACAAATAAGCAGCAAAGAAATTTCCTGAGTGACCTGAAAAACCTTAAAATAAGCAGTGATAAGACACAAGAACAGAAACAGGGGACTTCCCTGGCGGCGCAGTGGTTAAGAATCCGCCTGCCTATGCAGAGGACACGGGTTTGAGCCCTGGTCTGGATAGATCCCACATGCCACAGAGCAACTAAGCCCGCGCACCACAGCTACTGAGCCTGCGCGCCTAGAGCCCGTGCTCCACAACAAGAGAAGACACCACAATGAGAGGCCCGCGCACCACAACGAAGAGTAGCCCCCGCTCACTGCAACTAGAGAAAGCCGGCGCACAACAACGAAGACCTAACACAGCCAAAAATAAATAAATAAATAAATTTATTTTAAAAAGAACAGAAACAGGTTCTTTCCTTTGGACAGCTTGTCATTTGAGTGAACACCAGGTGATGCTTGTTTTTTTCCTCTGTCTTCCACATACTGTAGTATGGGTCAGTTAAGTATTTAATATATGTTGTTTGTATTAGCTAATCTTTATTAGACCAGATCAATATTATGTAGTGTCCCATGATAAAGAAAAGAACGAAAAGAAGATATACCAAATTATTTTTCAGATTGGTATATATTTCATGATGCCGTAAGTGAATGAAAATCAGGCAAAATTAAAAAAAGATAAATTTGATGTTAAAATTGACTAACAACAAAGCCACCAGGTGAAATATTTAATGATTTCTGAGCATGGAATCAATTGCATCATTCTTACATGAAGGTCTAGTTGCCTTTTTCCTCTTTGCAATTCTGAATCGTTATGACAATTTCTTAGCACTCATTTCTAGAATTTTATTTTTTAATCAACCTTTCTTTTAGCCCTGAATTTTGTTCATTTTGTAACTTAGATGATTACTTATTTTAAAATTAATTAGAAAAGTTATACATTAAAATTAAAATCAGTTTAGTAGAATGAGGCTGATGCTTTTCTCTAGTGGCCAAATTGATTTTAGAGCAGAAGCCCTATGCTTGCCTAGATATGAAGCTAAGGTTTCACTTCAATTTGGTATGCATTTATGAAGCTAAGGTTTCACTTCAATTTGGTATGCATTTATTTAAGTACCTCTTATGCTCAGGAATACATGCATTGTCCTTTAAGAATTTTCCATTTTTACTGTATTTGAGAACTTTTTAAATACAATTTTTCAGTGGCACACCACATTCTTTTAACTGTAATAGTGCTCAGTAACCATATACTCATAAACGTACTCCTTCCATAAGAACCAGCTATTTCATTTCTATATATTTAACCAGAAACTTGTACATCAGCATTCACTGCAGCTGTATTCACAATAGCCCCAAACTAGAAACATCTCAAATGTCTTATACATTTAGGTGAACAGATTAAAAAAAGAATTTGTGACATACAATGGAATACTACTCAGCAATAAAGAAGAATAAACCACTTACGTACCTGACACTATGAATAAATCTCAAAATCATTAGGCTGAGTTAAAGAAGCTAGACATAAAAGAATACATATTATATGAATGTATTTATTCAAACTAATGTAGAATGACAGAAAACAGTGGTTGTCTGGGGACAGAAGTGGAGGGAAAGATGGCCTGCAAGGGGACATGAGGAATCTTTTGATTGTGGTAAAATGTTTTGTATTTTGATTGTGTTGGTAGTTTCTAGGATGTGCAAAACTGTCAGAACTCATCAATTATATGTTTTAAATCTATGTGTTCAATAGTTTATTTTACATAAATTTTTCCTTGATAGAGTTAATAAGGAAGGGAATTAATCAGAATCTAAGTGAAAAAGTACACAGTTGGGTTTTTTTTTTTCTTTGTATACACCTAATAAATGCCAGTAAGGACTTGAAAAACATTCTGAGAAACATGACAATGAATCTTTTTCTAACCCTTCTAGGTAAAACTTCTTTATTTGTGCTTGCACTGTACTCTGAAAACTTAACTGTTTACTGCATAAATATTTTCCTTCATACTTTTTCTCTCCTTAACTGTGAATTAGTTACCTTTGTATTCCCCAAACCTAGCTCAGTATGTGAAACACCATATGTACCCCCAAAACATTTTGATGAATAAATGCAGGGAATTAATGCTAATTTGGCCCCAGGTCTTAAAATACCTTGATTAAACTGAGTATGTAATTTGTGCCATTAATCAGTAGTTTGAGGAACTATTACTCCTTTTAAATAGTGATTAACTTAGATTACAGGTGAGCTAGAGAAAACTGTAATTTTACTGTATAAATATACCTATTATTATGGATTCATAATTTATAGGTCTTAGGTAACTACACTTAATGTTTATCATGAACATTTAATTTCTGTGAAGTTTTATCTAAACTTCCTTTCTCCTTTTTTCTCCATCTGTTCCTCCTGAACATGTATATATTCTCTTATCTGTGCTTCCATAACATGCTGTAAAAAACTGTATTGAAGCTTTTATTGTTTACTATTCTGTCTTTCTCACTGAAATAGAAACTCTATAAAAGAAGAGGCTTCTTATATTCCTGTTGATATCCACACTGTCTGACATAAAGGCTAAGTTAATATTAATAAGTACCTATTCTATAATTGAATGTGTCAGTTTCCTTGGATAAATTGGGCAATATTAATTTCTGTCATTTGTCTTCGTGATTGACTTCTTATACCTCTTTTTAATTCTTTAGTGGTTGCCCATACATACATCTTTAACTTACCACAGTTTACCATCAAATACTATATTATGTCACATATAGTTTAATAACCTTACAACTATATAATTCCAATTCCTTCCTCCCATTCTTTGTGCTATTATGGTCATATATGTTTTTACATGTTAGAAATCCAACAATATATTGTTAATTATATTGATACTTTACACAGTTCCTTTTGTGAAAGAATTTATTACACTGAACAAAAAAATTCATGTTAAAAGCAGAAGGAACCATATGGCATACTGAGTCTGGATCCTTTGTGGTTTTTTTTTTTTTTTAGCAGTTCATTGTAGATTTATTTATTTATATTTTTATATAGCAGGTTCATCTTAGTTATCTGTTTTATACATATTAGTGTATATATGTTAATCCCAATCTCCCAATTCATTGCCTCGCCCTC
Organism: Lipotes vexillifer; assembly: GCF_000442215.2. Classification (NCBI taxonomy): domain Eukaryota; kingdom Metazoa; phylum Chordata; class Mammalia; order Artiodactyla; family Lipotidae; genus Lipotes; species Lipotes vexillifer. The sequence continues at coordinate 2,186,571 of NW_006790551.1, forward strand.
AGCTTTCCCCGCTTGGTGTCCATACGTTTGTTCTCTACATATGTATCTCTATTTCTGCCTTGCAGACTGGTTCATCTGTATCATTTTTATACATTCCACATATATGCGTTAATATACAATATTTGTTTTTCTCTTTCTGACTTGCTTCACTCTGTATGACAGTCTCTAGATCCATCCACGTCTCTGTAAATGACCCAATTTCATTCCTTTTTATGGCTGAGTAATATTCCATTGTATATATGTACCACATCTCCTTTATGCATTCGTCTGTTGATGGGCATTTAGGTTGCTTCCATGACCTAGATATTGTAAATAGTGCTGCAGTGAACATTGGGGTGCATGTGTCTTTTGAGTTGTGGTTTTCTCTGGGTATATGCCCAGTAGTGGGATTACTGGGACATATGATAATATTATATTTGGTTTTTTAAGGAACCTCCATACTGTTCTCCATAGTGGCTGTATCAATTTACATTCCCACCAACAGTGCACACCCTCTCCAGCATTTGTTGTTTGTACATTTTCTGATGATGTCCATTCTAACTGGTGTGAGGTGATACCTCATTGTAGTTTTGATTTGCATTTCTCTAATAATTAGTGATCTTGAGCAGCTTTTCATGTGCTTCTCGGCCATCTGTATGTCTTCTTTGGAGAAATGTCTGTTTAGGTCTTCTTCCCATTTTTTGATTGAGTTATTTGTTATTTCAATATTGAGCTACATGAGCTGTTTGCATATTTTGGAGATTAATCCTTTGTCCATTGATTTGTTTGCAAATATTTTCTCTCATTCTGATAGTTGTCTTTTCATCTTGTTGATAGCTTCCTTTGCTGTGCAAAAGCTTTCAAGTTTCATTAGGCCCCATTTGTTTATTTTTGGTTTTATTTCCATTACTCTCAGTGGTGGGTCAAAAGATCTTGCTGTGATTTATGTCAAAGAGTGTTCTTCCTATGCTTTCCTTTAAGAGTTTTATACTGTCCAGTCTTACATTTAGGTCTTGAATCCATTTTGAGTTTATTTTTGTCTGTGGTGTTAGGCAGTGTTCTAATTTCATTGTTTTACATGTAGCTGTCCAGTTTTCTCAGGACCACTTATTAAGGAGACTGTCTTTTCTCCATTGGAGATCCTTGCCTCCTTTGTTGTAGATTAGTTGACCATAGGTGCATGGATTTATCTCTGGACTTTCTATCCTGTTCCATTGATCTATATTTCTGTTTTTGTGCCAGTACCAGATTGTCTTGATTACTGTAGCTTTGTAGTATAGTCTGAAGTCAGGAGCCTGATTCCTCCACATCCATTTTTTCTGCTCAAGATTCCTTTGGCTATTTGAGGTCTTTTGTGTCTCCATACAAAGTTTAGGATTTTTTTGTTCTAGTTCTGTAAAAAATGCCATTGGTAATTTGATAGGGATTGCATTGAATCTGTAGATTGCTTTGGGTAGTATAGTCATTTGCACAGTATTCATTCTTCCAATCCAAGAGCATGGTATATCTTTTTGTGTCATCTTTGATTTCTTTCATCAGTGTCGTACAGTTTTCTGAGTACAGATCTTTTACCACCTTGGGTAGGTTTATTTCTAGGTATTTTATTCTTTTAGTTAGAGTGGTGAATGGGATTGTTTCCTTAATTTCTCTTTCTGATCTTTTGTTGTTAGTGTATAGGAATGCAAGAGATCTCTGTGCCTTAATTTTGTATCCTGCAACTTTACGAGATTTATTGATTAGCTCTAGTAGTTTTCTGGTGGCATCTTTCAGATTCTCTCTATATAGTATTATGTTACCTGCAAACAGTGACAGTTTTACTTCTTCTTTTCCAATTTGTATTCCTTTTATATATTTATTTTCTCTGGCGTGGCTAGAACTTCCAAACTATGTCGAATAATAGTGGCAAGAGTGGACATCCTTGTCTTCTTCCTGATCTTAAAGGGAATGCTTTCAGTTTTCACCATAGAGAATGATGTTTGCTGTGGGCCTTTGGCCTTTATTATGTTGAGGTAGGTTCCCCCTATGCCCACTTGCTGGAGAGTTTTTATCATAAATGGGTAATGAATCTTGTCAAAAGGTTTTCCTGCATCTATTGAGTTGATCATATGGTTTTTATTCTTCAGTTGGTTAATATGGTGTATCACATTCATTCAATTGCATATATTGAAGAATCCTTGCATCCCTGGGATAAATTCCACTTGATCATGGTGTATGATCCTTTCAATGTGTTGCTGGATTCTGTTTGCTAGTATTTTGGTGAGGATTTTTGTATCTGTGTTCATCAGTGATATTGGCCTGTGGTTTTCTTTCTCTGTGACATCTTTGTCTGGTTTTGGTACCAGGGTGATGGTGGCCTCATAGAATGAGTTTGGAAGTGTTCCTTCCTCTGCAGTTTCTTGGAAGAGTTTGAAAAGGATGGGTGTTAGCTTTTCTCTAAATGTTTGATAGAATTCACCTGTGAAGCCATCTGGTCCTGGACTTTAGTTTGTTGGAAGATTTTTAATCATAGTTTCAATTTCATTACTTGTGATTGGCCTGTTCATATTTTCTATCTCTTCCTGGTTCAGTCTTGGAAGGTTATACCTTTCTAACAATTTGTCCCTTTCTTCCGGGTTGTTCATTTTATTGGCATGGAGTTGCTTGTAGTAGTCTCTTATGATGCTTTATATTTCTGCGGTGTCCATTGTAACTTCTCATTTTACATTTCTAATTTTATTGATTTGACCCTCCCTCTTTTTTCTTGATGAGTCTGGCTAAAGGTTTATCAATTTTGTTTATCTTCTCAAAGAACCAGCTTTTAGTTTTATTGATCTTTGCTATTGTTTTCTTTGTTTCTATTTCATTTATTTCTCCTCTGATCTTTATGATTTCTTTCCTTCTACTAACTTTGGGTTTTGTTTGTCCTTCTTTCTGGAGTTCCTTTGGGTGTAAGCATAGATTTTTTATTTGAGATTGTTCTTATTTCCTGAGGTAGGATTGTATTGCTATAAACTTCCCTCTTAGAACTGATTTTGCTGCCTCCCATAAGTTTTGGATCATTGTGTTTCTGTTGTCATTTATATCTAGGTATTTTTTGATTTCCTGTTTGATTTTTTCAGTGCTCTCTTGGTTATTAAATAACGTATTGGTTATCTTCCATATGTTTGTTTTTTTTCCCCTGTTATTGATTTCTAATCTCACAGCATTGTGGTCGGAAAAGATGCTTGATATGATTTCAGTTGTCTTAAATTTACCAAGGCTTGATTTGTGAACCAAGATGTGATCTGTGCTGGGGAGTGTTCCATGTGCACTTGAGAAGAGTGTGTAATCTGTTGTTTTTGGATGGAATGTCCTATAAGTATCAATTAAATCTATCTGGTCTATTGTGTCATTTAAAGCTTGTGTTTCCTTATTAAATATATATCTAGGTGATTTGTCCATTGGTGTAAGTGAGGTGTTAAAGTCCCCCATTATTATTGTGTTACGGTCAATTTCCTCTTTTATAGCTGTTAGCATTTGCATTATGTATTGAGGTGCTCCTGTGTTGGGTGCATATAGATTTGTAATTGTTATCTCTCCTTGAATTGATCCCTCGATCATTATGTACTGTCCTTACTTGTCTCTTGTAACATTCTCTATTTTAAAGTCTATTTTATCCGATATGAGTATTGCTACTCCAGCTTTCTTTTGATTTCCATTTGCATGGAATATCTTTTTCCATCCCCTCACTTTCAGTCTCTGTGTGTCCCTAGGTCCGAAGTGGGTCTCTTGTAGGCAGGATATATTTGGGTCTTGTTTTTGTATCCATTCAGCGAGCCTGTGTCTTTTGGTTGGAATATTTAATCTATTCACATTTAAGGTAATTATCAATATATATGTTCCTCTTACCATTTTCTTAATTGTTTAGGGTTTGTTTTTGTAGGTCCATTTCTTCTCTTCTGTTTCCCACTTAGGGAAGTTCCTTTAGCATTTCTTATGGAGCTGTTTAGGTGGTTCTGAATTCTCTTAGCTTTTGCTTGTATGTAAAACTTTTGATTTCTCAATCAAATGTGAATGAGATCCTTGCTGGGTAGCGTAATCTTGGTTGCAGATTCTTCCCTTTCATCACTTTAAATATATCGTGCCGGAAGAGTAAGATGTGGAGATCACCTTCCTCCCCACAAATACATCAGAAATACATCTACATGTGGACAAACACCTACAGAACACCTACTGAAAGCTGGTAGAAGAACTCACACCTCCCAAAATGCAAGAATCTGCCCACGTACGTGGGTAGGGCAAAAGAAAAAAAAAAACAGAAAAGCGTAGAGACGGGACCTGCACCTCTGGGAGGGAGCTCTGAAGGAGGAAAGGTTTCCACACACCAGGAAGCCCCTTTGCAGGCAGAGACTGTGGGTGGCGAAAGGGATAATCTTCAGAGTCCCGGAAGAGAGCGCAGCAACAGGGATGCAGCAGGTAAAGCAGAGAGATTCCCCCATGGAGGATTGGTGCTGGCCAGCACTCACCAGCCCGAGAGGCTTGTGTGCTCACCCGCTGGGGCAGGTGGGGGCTAGGAGCTGAGGCTCAGGCTTCGGAGGTCAGATCCCAGGGAGAGGACTGGGATTGACTGCGTGAACACAGCCTGAAGTGAGCTAGTGCACCACAGCTGGCCGGGAGGGAGTCCAGGAAAAAGTCTGGAGCTGCCGAAGAGGCAAGAGACGACTTCTTGCCTCTTTGTTTCACGGTATGCGAGGAGAGGGGATTAGGAGTGCCACCCGAACGAGCTACAGAGATGGGCGTGGCCCATGGCTATCAGCACAGACCCGAAAGACAGGCATGAAAACCTAAGGCTGCTGCTGCAGCCATCAAGAAGCCCAGGCTTGCTGTGTGCAAGCCCAGGTCACAATCCACACCTCCCCTCCCCGGAGCCTGTGCAGCCTGCCACTGCCAGGGTCCCGTGACCCAGGGACGACTTCTCTGGAGAACACACAGCATACTTCAGGTTGGTGCAACGTCATGCTGGCCTGTTCAGCCACAGGTTCCCCGTATTCCGTACCCTTTCCTCCCCCCGGCCTGAGTGAGCCAGAGCCACTTAATCAGCTGCTATTTTAACCCCGTCCTGTCTGAACGAAGAACAGACGCCTTCAGGTGACTGACTAGTAGAGGCGGGGCCAAATCCAAAGCTGAACCCCAGGAGCTGTGTGAACAAAGAAGAGAAAGGGATCTCTCCTAGCAGCCTCAGAAGCAGCAGATTAAATCTCAACAATCAACTGAATGTACCCTGCATCTCTGGAATACCTGAATAGATAACGAATCATCCCAAATTGAGGCAGTGGACTTTGGGAGCAATGATATATATTTTTTTTCCTTTTTCTGAGTGTGTATGTATATGCTTCCGTGTGTGATTTTTGTCTGTATAGCTTTGCTTTTACCATTTGGCCTAGGGTTCTGTCTGTACGCTTTATTTTTTTAGTATACTTTTTAGCACTTGTTATCATTGGTGGATTGTTTTTTGGTTTAGTTGCTTTCTTCCTTCTTTCTTTTTTTTTATTTAAAAATTTTTTTAATTGTTAGTAATTTTTATTTTAATAACTTTATTTTATTTTTTCTTTCTTTTTTTCTCCCTTTTTTTCTGAGCCGTGTGGATGACAGGGTCTTGGTACTCCCGCCGGGCTTCAGGCCTGTGCCTCTGAGGTGGGAGAGCTGACATTGCTCCACCACAGGACATGAGTCTACCAGAGACTTCCGAGCTCCACGTAATATCAAATGGTGAAAATCTCGCAGAGATCTCCATCTTAATGCCAGGACCCAGCTCCACTCAACAGCCAGCAAGCTACAGTGCTGGACACCCTATGTCAAACAACTAGCAAGGCAGGAACGCAACCCCACCCATTAGCAGAGAGGCTGCCTAAAATCATGGTACGGTCACAGACACCCCAGAACACACCACCAAATGTGGACCTGCCCACCAGAAAGACGAGTGTAGCCTCATCCACCAGAACACAGACACTAGTCCCCTCCACCAGGAAGCCTACACAACACACTGAACCAACCTTAGCCACTGGGGGCAGATAGCAAAAACAATGGGAACTACAAACCTGCAGCATGCCAAAAGGAGACCCCAAACACAGTAAGTTAAGCAAAATGAAAAGACAAACACACAGCAGATAGTTAAAAACCCACCCAACCAAACAAATGAAGAGGAAATAGGTAGTCTACCTGAAGAAGATTTCAGAATAACGATAGTAAACATAATCCAAAATCTTGGAAATACGATGGAGAAAATACAAGAAATGTTTAACAAGGACCTAGAAGAACTAAAGAGCAAACAGTGATGAATAACAAAATAAAGTTAAAAATTCCCTAGAAGTAATCAATGGCAGAAGAACAGGTAAGTGACAAGGAAGATAAAATAGTGGAAATAACTACTGCAGGACACAGTAATGAAAAAAGAATGGAAAGAATTGAGGACACTGTCAGACTTCTCGGATAACATTAAACGCAACAACATTCGAATTATAGGGGTCCCAGAAGAAGAAGAGAAAAAGAAAGGGATGGAGAAAATATTTGAAGAGATTACAGTTGAAAACTTCCCTAATATGGGAAAGGAAATAGTTCATCAAGTCCAGGAAGCGCAAAGAATCCCATACAGGATAAATCCAAGGAGAAACACGCCAAGACATGTGTTAATCAAACTATCAAACATTAAATACAAAGAAAAAATATTAAAAGCAGCAAGGGAAAAACAACAAATAACACACAAGGGAATCCCCACGAGATTAACAGCTGATCTTTCAGCAGAAACTCTGCAAGTGATGAAAGGGAAAAAACTAGAACCAAGATTACTCTACCCAGCAAGGATCTCATTCAGATTTGACAAGCAAAAGCTAAGACAATTCAGCACCACCAAACTAGCTTTACAACACATGCTCTAGACAGGAAACACAACAGAAGGAAAAGACCTACAATAACAAACCCAAAACAATTAAGAGAATGGTAATAGGAACATACATATCGAAAATTACCTTAAATGTAAATCAATTAAATGCTCCAAGCAAAAGAGATAGACTGGCTGAATGGATACACAATCAAGACCCGTATATATGCTGTATACAAGAGACCCACTTCAGACCTAGAGACACATACAGACTGAAAGTGAGGGGATGGAAAAGATATTCCATGCAAATGGAAATGAAAAGAAAACTGGAGTAGCAATTCACATATCAGACAAAACAGACTTTAAAATAAAGAGTATTACCAGAGACAAAGAAGGACACTACATAATGTTCAAGGGATCAATCCAAGAAGAAGATATAAAAGTTGTAAATATCTATGCACCCAACTTAGGAGCACCTCAATACATAAGGCAAATACTAACAGCCATAAAAGGGGAAATTGACAGTAACACAATCATAGTAGGGGACTTTAACACCCCACTTTCAACAGTGGACAGATCATCCAAAATGAAAATAAATAAGGAAACAAAGCTTTAAATGATACATTAAACAACATGGACTTAATTGATATTTCTAGGACATTCCATCCAAAAACAACAGAATACACTTTCTTCTCAAGTGCTCATGGAACATTCTCCAGGATAGATCATATCCTGGGTCACAAATCTGGCCTTGTTCAATTTAAGAAAATTGAAATCATATCGAGTATCTTTTCCAACCACAATGCTTATGAGCCTAGATATCAATTAGAGGAAAAAAAGCTGTAAAAAGTACAAACACATGGAGGCTAAACAATACACTAGTTAATAACCAAGAGATCACTGAATAAATAAAAGAGGAAATCAAAAAACACTATAAACTATGACAATGAAAACACAATGACCCGAAACCTATGGGATGCAGCAAAAGCAGTTCTATGAGGGAGGTTTATAGCAATACACTCCTATCTCAAGAAAGAAGAAAAATCTCACATAAACAATGTAATCCTACACCTAAAGCAATCAGAGAAAGAACAAAGAAACCTCAAAGTTTGCAGAAGGATAGAAATCATAAAGATCAGATCAGACCTAAATGAAAAAGAAGTTAGCAAAGATCAATAAAACTAAAAGCTGTTTCTTAGAGTAGATAAACAAAATTGGTAAACCATTAGCCAGTCTTCTCAGGAAAACAAGGGAGAACTCAGATCAACAGAATTAGGAAAGAAAAAGGAGAAGTAACAGCTGACACTGCAGAAATACAAAGGATCATATGAGAGTACGTCAAGCAACTATATGCCAATAAAATGGACAACCTGGAAGAAATGGACAAATTCTTTGAAAAGCACAACCTTCCGAAACTGAAGCAGGAAGAGGTAGAAAATATAAACAGACCAATCACAAGCACTGAAATTGAAACTGTGGTTAAAAATCCTCCAACAAACAAAAGCCCAGGACCAGATGGCTTCACAGGCAAATTCTACCAAACATTTAGAGAGGAGCTAACACCTATCCTTCTCAAACTCTTCCAAAATAATAGCAGAGGGAGAAACACTCCCAAAATCATTCTATGAGGCCATCATCACCTTGATACCAAAACCAGACAAGGATGTCACAATGGAAGAAAACTACAGGCCAATATCACTGATTAACAGAGATGCAAAACTCCTCAACAAAATATTATCAAACAGAATCCAACAGCACATTGAAAGGATCATACACCATGATCAAGTGTGGTTTATCCCAGGAATGCAAAGGATTCCTCCATGTGTGCAAATCAATCAATATGGTACACCATATTAACACACTGAAGAATAAAAACCATATGCTCGTCTCAATAGATGCAGAAAATGCTTTCTACAAAATTCAACACCCATTTATGATAAAAATCCTCCAGAAAGTAGGCATAGAGGGAACTTACCTCAACATAATAAAGGCCATATATGACAAACCCACAGCCAACATCATCCTCAATGCTGAAAAACTGAAAACATTTCCACTAAGATCAAGAAAAAGACAAGATTGCCCACTCTCACCACTATCATTGAACATAGTTTTGGAAATTTTAGCCCCTGCAATCAGAGAAGAAAAAGAAATAAAAGGAATCCAAATTGGAAAAGTAGTAAAGCTGTCACTGTTTGCAGGTGACATGATACTAGATGTAGAGAATCCTAAAGATGCTACCAGAAAACTACTAGAGCTAATCAATGAATTTGTTAAAGTAGCAAGATATAAAATTAATGCACAGAAATGTCTTGCATTCCTATACACTAGTGATAAAAATCTGAAAGTGAAATTAAGGAAACACTCCCATTTACCATTCCAACAAAAAGAATAAAATAACTAGGAATAAACCTACCTAAGGAGACAAAAGACCTATATGCAGAAAAGTATAAGACACTAATTTCCTAATGAAGGAAATTAAAGGTGATACAAATAGATGGAGAGGTATACCATGTTCTTGGATCTGAAAAATCAACATTGTGAAAATTACTATACTACCCAAAGCAATCTACAGATTCATTGCAATCCCTATCAAACTACCACTGGCATTTTTCACAGAACTAGAACAAAAAATTTCACAATCTGTATGGAAACACAAAAGATCCCGAGTAGCTAATTCAATCTTGTGAAAGAAAAACGGAGCTGGAGGAATCAGGCTCCCAGACTTCAGACTATACTACAAAGCTGCAATAATCAAGATACTATGGTACTGGCACAAAAACAGAAATGTAGATCAATGGAACAGGATAGAAAGCCCAAAGATAAACCTATGCGCATATGGTCTACTTATTTTTGATAAAGTAGGCAAGACTGTACAATGTTGAAAAGACAGTGTCTTCAATAAATGTTGCTGGGAAAACTGGACAGCTACATGTAAAAGAATGAAAGTAGCACACCCCCTAACACCATACACAAAAATAAACTCAAAATGGATTAAAGACTTAAATGTAAGGCCAGACACTATAAAACTCTTAGAGGAAAACATAGGCAGATCACTCTATGACAAATCACAGCAATATCCTTTTTGCCCCACCTCCTAGAGAAATGGAAATAAAAACAAAAATAAACAAATGGGACCTAATGAAACAAAATCTTTTGCACAGCAAAGAAAACCATAAACAAGATGAAAAGACAACCCTCAGAATGGGAGAAAATGTTTGCAAATGAAGAAACTGACAAAGGATTAATCTCGAAAATTCACAAGCAACACATGCAGCTCAATATGAAAAAAACAAACAACCTAATCCAAAAATGGGCAGAAGATCTAAGTAGACGTTTATCCAAGGAAGATACACAGATTGCCAACAAACACTTGAAAAAATGCTCAACATTATTAATCATTAGAGAAATGCAAATCAAAACTACAATGAGGGGCTCCCCTGGTGGCACAGTGGTTGAGAGTCCGCCTGTCGATGCAGGGGACACAGGTTCGTTCCCCGGTCCGGGAAGATCCCACATGCCACGGAGCGGCTGAGCCCGTGAGCCATGGCCGCTGAGCCTGTGCATCTGGAGCCTGTGCTCCACAACGGAAGAGGCGACAACGGTGAGAGGCCCACGTACTGCCAAAAAAAAAAAATAATAATACTACTACAATGAGATATTATGTCACACCAGTCAAAATGGGCATCATCAAAAAAATCTACAAACGATAAATGCTGGAGAAGTTGTGGAGAAAAGGCAACCCTCTTGCACTGTTGGTGGGAATGTACATTGATACAGCCACTATGGAGAACAGTATGGAGTTTCCTTAAAAAACTAAAAATAGAACTACCATAAGACCCAGTAATGCCACTACTGGCCATATACCCTGAGAAAACCATACGTCATGTACCACAATGTTCATTGCAGCTCTATTTACAATAACCAGGACGTGGAAGCAACTGAAGTGTCTATTGACAGATGAATGGATAAAGAAGATGTGGCAAGTATATACAATGGAATATTAGTCATTAAAAGAAACGAAATTGAGTTATTTGTAGTGAGGTGGATGGACCTATGTTCTGTCATACAGAGTGAACTAAGTCAGAAGGAGAAAAACAATACTGTATGCTAACACATGTATATGAAATCTTAGAAAAAAATATGGTTATGAAGAACCTTTGGGCAGGACAGGGATAAAGATGCAGACGTAGAGTGTGGCCTTGAGGAGACCAGGAGGGGGAAGGGTAGGCTGATACAAAGTGAGAGATTGGCATGGACATATATACACTACCAAATGTAAAACCAGTAGCTAGTAGAAAGCAGCCACATAGCACAGGGAGATCAGCTCGGTTCTTTGTGGGCCATGTAGAGCAGTGGGATATGGAGGGTGGGAGGGAGGGAGATGCAAGGGTAAGAGACATGGGGATATATGTATATGTATAGCTGATTCACTTTGTTATAAAGCATAAACTAACATACCATTGTAAAGCAATTGTATTCCAAAAAAGGTTTTACAAATAAATAAGTATATTGTGCCACTCCCTTCTGGCTTGTAGAGTTTCTGATGAGAAATCAGCTGTTAACCTTATTGTAGTTCCCTTGTTTGTTATGTGTCCTTTTTCTCTTGTTGCTTTTAATAATTTTTCTTTGACTTTCATTTTTGTCAGTTTGATTACTCTGTGTCTTAGTGTGTTTCTCCTATGGTTTATCCTGCCTGTGACTCTCTGCGCTTCCTGAACTTGGCTGGCTATTTCCTTTCCCATGTTAGGAAGTTTTTGACACTAATCTTTTCAAACATTTTCTTAGGTCCTTTCTCTCTCTTCTTTTGGGAACCCTATTATGTGACTGTTGTTGCATTTAATGTTGTCCTAGAGGTCTCTTAGGCTGTCTTCATTTCTTTTCATTCTTTTGTCTTTATTCTGTTCTGCTGCAGTCAATTCCAGCATTGTGTCTTCCAGGTCACTTATCCATTCTTCTGCCTCAGTTATTCTGCTATTGATTCCTTCTAGTATATTTTTCATTTCAGTTATTGTATTTTTCATCTCTGTTTGCTTCTTCTTTAATTCTTCTAGGTCCTTATTATACATTTCTTGCATCTTCTCGATCTTTGCCTCCTTTCTTTTTCCAAGGTCCTGGATCATCTTCACTATCATTATTCTGAATTCTTTTTCTGGAATGTTGCTTATCTCCACTTTATTTACTTGTTTTCTGGGGTTTTATCTTGTTCCTTCATCTGGTAAATAGTCCTCTGCCTTTTCATTTTGTCTGTCTCTCTGTGAATGTGGTTTTTGTTCCACAGACTGCAGGATTGTAGTTCTATGTGCATCTGCTGTCTGCCCTCTGCTGGATGAGGCTATCTAAGAGTCTTGAAAGCTTCCTGATTGGGGGGACTGGTGGTGGGTAGAACTGGGTGTTGTTCTGGTGGGCAGAGCTCAGTAAAACGTTAATCTCCTTGTCTCCTAATGGGTGGGGTTTAGTTTCCTTCCTGTTGGTTGTTTGGCCTGAGCCGACCCAGCACTGGAGCCTACAGGCTCTTTGGTGGGGTAATGGCAGACCCCTGGCGGGTTGACGCCAAGGAGTACTTCCCAGAACTTCTGCTGCCAGTGTCCTTGTCCCCGCAGTGAGCCACAGCCACCCTTCACATCTGCAGGAGAGCCTCTAGCACTAACAGGTACTAACAGGGTCAGTCTCCTGTGGAGTCACTTCCTCTTCCCCCTGGGCCCTGATGCGCACACTACTTTGTGTGTGCCCCCCAAGAGTAGAGTCTCTGTTTCCCCCAGTCCTGTTGAAGTCCTGCAATCAAATCCTGCTAGCCTTCAAAGTCTGATTCTCTGGGAATTTCTCCTTCCATTCCTGGACCCCCTGGTTGGTAAGCCTGACGTGGGGCTCAGAACTTTCACTGCTGTGGGTGGACTTCTGTTGTATAACTGTTCTCCAGTTTGTGAGTCATTCACCCAGTGGTTATGGGATTTGATTTTATTGTGATTGAGCCCCTCCTACTGTGTCGTTGCAGCTTCTCCTTTGTCTTTGGGTGTGGGGTATCTTTTTTGGTGAGTTCCAGTGTCTTCCTGTCGATGATTGTTCAGCAGTTAGTTGTGATTCCAGTGCTCTCACAAGAGGGAGTGCGCGCACATCCTTCTAGTCCACCATATTGAACCAATCTCTCTTGACAGGTATTTTTAAAAACAGGAGAAAAAATTTTTATATTTACTTTGATTTTTGTCATATTTACTGTTCATTGTTTCTTTGGATACATTCAAATTTTTGTGTAGTATTTTACACCTTCTGCCTGACAATCTGTTTTGTTAACAGGTTTTTTTTTCTTTCAATACTTCAAAAATGTTATTCCATTGTTTTTTAGCTTGCATAGTTTTGGATAAGAAGTCTGCTGTATTCTTATTTTTGCTATTCCAAATATAAATATTTCTATTTTTTCCCTCTTGCTGCCTTCAAAGATTCTCTTTTTCTTTGATTTTTCAGCAGCTTGACTATTTGGTGTGTATTTTTGTTTTCTTTGCTGGCGAGGGGGAGGGTCCCTAAAGTTCACAGATTTGTGGCGTGATGTCTTCCATTATTTTTGGAAAATTTTCAGCTGTTAACTGTTTAAATGTTTCTTCTACCATGTTCTCATCTTTTCTCCTTCTGGGATTCCAGTTATACTCATGTTAGACCCTTTGCTATTTTCTTTCAGCTTGTATGTGCTTTGGGATTTCCCCCACTCTTTTTTGTCTCCTTGGGTTTTAATTTTTATTTCTGTTGATCTACAAGTTCACTGAGTCCTTCATTTTGTGGAGTCTACTGCTCAACCTTTTGAAATAATTCTTTATCTTTGATAATGTTTTTCATTCTAACACCTGCATTTAACTCTTATAATTTCTGTTTCTCTACAAAATTCCACATGTGTTCATGGATATTCACTTTTTGTACTAAATTCTTTAATGTATGAATCATGATTATTTTAAAGTCCCTTTCTGATAGTTCTAACATCTTGGTCACCTATGAAGACTCATTCTGATGATTGATTTATCTCTTGACAGTGAATTATTTTTTCCTTCCTTTTTAAAATGTATCTCTTAATTTTGTATTGAATGATGGACATTGTGTGTAGAAAAACACTAGAGACTGAAATTAGCAATATTTAATCTCCGGAGGTAGCACACTTCCTTTTATTTCAGGCAGTTAGTATGGGGTGGAGGACCAGCCAATCTAGTCAGAAGTTGAGCTGGGTTCATGTTTTGCTGTTGCTAACTTTACTTCAGTGCAGTAGTCTTCAGAACTTTAGTAGTTGGCTCCTCCTACCTTGTGCTTAGAGTAGGCGTACTAGAGGACTTTTTTTAGTGTTCCTGCTCTCTCTTCAGACTTTAGCCATTCATGCCTGCCTGTTCCACAGAGAGATTCTCTCCGTACTCTTGTTCTTCTCCCAACAGTAGGCTATTATTGACAAGCACCATGCTGAACATCTATCACTGTTACTATTTATCTATGAAGCAAAACCCATTTCTAAACATTTTGGTTCTAAGTAGAAAGAAATTCAAAGTAGATTAAGTAGTGAGGAAAGAAGCTGTAATTTTCCATTGGTTGTACCCATATCACAGTTGCTACATGTGATTAAGTAATTAAATAGGTAAGTAAATAATTCAAGCCATATATTAATTGATTAAATAATATAATGTCCTGTATTATTGACTAAATAAAGTCTTGTATTAATTATACTTGAGAAATATTGTTAGTAATCTGAAAACTAGTTTCTGTGAGATTTATAAAACCTGAATATATAGTATAGGCTTACTTAATGTCAAATATTCTTTTTTTAATATGAAGCTTGAATATTTCACATTGTTTTTGTAGAGAAGTGTATTCGTTTCCTGGGGATGCTGTAATGAAGTTCCACTAACTGGTGGCTTAAAACAACAGAAATTTATTATTTTATAGTTGTGGAGGCTGTAACTTCAAAATCAAGCTGTCAAGCAGGACCATGCTCCCTTTAAACCTGTAGGCAAGGAGGGCTTTTTTTTTTTTTTTTTTTTTTTTTTTTTAAAACAACAGAAATTTATTATTTTATAGTTGTGGAGGCTGTAACTTCAAAATCAAGCTGTCAAGCAGGACCATGCTCCCTTTAAACCTGTAGGCAAGGAGGGCTTTTTTTTTTTTTTTTTTTGCTTCTTCCTAGCTTCTGGTGGCATCTGGAGTTCCTTGGCTTGTGGCAGCAAACTCCAGTCTCTGCTGTTGTCTTCACATGGCTGTCTTCTCCATTTGTGTTTTCATGTCTTCACATGGCATTCTCCTCTCTGCGTCTCTCTCTTCTCCTTTTAAGAATACCAGTCATATTGGATTGGAGACCCACCCTACTACAGTATGACCTCATCTTAACTAAACTCTCTTCAGTGACCCTGTTTCCAAATAAAGTCTGAGGTACTGGGAGTTAGGACTTGAACATATATTTTTGGGAGATACAGTTCAACCCATAATAAGCAGGAATAATGTCAGTGTCTCAAAAGCAGACTCCTTTATCAGTAGTGTTATCTCAGATAAAGATATTAAACTACTGAACCTAAATGGCAGGCTAAACATATGCTCATGAGTAAATCTGTGTGTCATAAATTTGTGTTTTAAGTTTATAAGAAGAAATTGGATATTTGATTCCTTTTCAGTTCAGGTAAATTTAGAGATAGCGACTAACATTTTTTAAATCACATTTTAATGAAAATATTTACAAACTTTATCCTATTTACTCCTTATTTGGATCATTATTCATACAGAATTCTGGAAAACTTTAGAAATTCAATCATTTTCTTAACTGAGTAATGTGATAGTTTGGGGATTTTCAGTAATATTTTTCATTTAGTTATCTAAGACATCTGAGTTTTGTAACACATGTGGCTGGCATTCACTGAAAATGAAAGGGCTCTTAATGGGCTCTTTGAAGTTTAAAATCTAGGATTCTAATCTCAGTTACAGTTTACTATTGACTAAAAAGTCTCAGAATAGTATTTGTGTCCCTGCATTTAATATGAGTCTAATTTATGTTGCCTGTTGTATTAAGATCCTTGTTTAGTATATATTACACATTTTCAAATTCTGTTATAACAAAGTATTTGTTCTTAGAGGTTTAAAAGTGGCATAGTAGTAGAGTCTGAAGGAAAGACGTGAGGAATGTGATTAAAATAAATGTTATTAAAATAAATGGCATCTTTATAATGTTATCACTTTTTCCAAACCAATACTAGTAAGGTCTTAAGTTATAATTGTTTTGACTTTAAGCACCTATTCTGAATCACTTTTTTGTTCACTAAGAAAAAGCACATCAAAAATTATTATTGTTCTTTCTAGACAGTATAATTTTTCAGAGCTCAGCTTTGTAGCTTAGCTTGTAAAAAGAATTTCTGATTTATTTGCCTTGGTCTTTATAGTGTCTAGTAATATTTACTTGGGAAAAATTTAAATAAGTACATGAATTATAATGATTAATGATTGGAAAGCTAAAATAGCAAAATTTAACACATTAAGAAACCTTACACAGTATATGTTAAGTATTTCCTGTGTGCACACATGGACACAGCAGAAATAGAAGTAGAAATTGAACTGAGTAAGAGAATGTCAAAGCTAAAAAGAAGTCTAACCATCTTCTACTCTTGCTTTCCCCCCTTTTCCAGATTAGGAAACTGACATCAACAGAGGTTACGAGGCTTTCTTATGGTCAATCTTAACAAAACCCCAAATTTAAAGACCTTATTATAGTTATTTTATAAGTCATTACCTCAGTGATAATCACTCAGTGAGTGATTACCTCAATTTTTTTAAATACTAAAAACCTCTACTTTGCCTTATTGAAATTCTTAATTTTAACATTCCAAATTTTAGGTAACAAAAAAATTCTAATTTCTACTCCAACAACCAGGACTAGTCCAAGGACTTCATCATTAAATGTTCTTTCCCTTCAGGTCCTCAGTTTATGACATGTCTACAACTTTATTTACTTAAAAAGGGAAGTCTTACTTCCTGTTGAAAATAAATCTTCTTTACCCTTAAATAGCTATAACTGAACTTTAATTACAGTATGAGATACTGAAAGTGATTGGGAAAAGTTGCATATCATCCTAGGTCTAATAGTGGAGAGAGTGAAAAAGTGGGGAAGATTGTATCTGATGTCGTCTCTTTTCTGTCTGTGAAAGTAGGATGCATGGTTTCTGTTAAGAATGCAGAAGTTGGGAAAGGGAGGGACTTGTCAAAGTTGTGACTATTTGGATGGCTCATCATGGGTAATGTGACAGGGATGTGTGAAAAGATGTGCAGCATAGTTTAAGGGTTTGTCCTTGTTTATAAGGCATATAAGTTTTACAGAGTTAAAGAAAAGATTGTGTAATTTGTTCATTCTTTGCTGTGATTCTAATATTGTTAGTTAAAGCACATTTTCTCAGAGATATGGAAAATTTTCACTCTCATCGTGGATCTCAATGAATGGATGTGTGACTCTCCATGAGTTTTGGTACGGATATGAAAATTGTGTTATTGTACTATGCCTCTTTAATCTCTTAACCAGTTATATGTGAAATAGATTTTGCCTATCATCTTCTCTCCATTTAGCCTGCATTTTGGACAGCTGTTGTTTAATGTAGATTGGTCTTAATATTTGCTAAGTTCATGGATACCCTAAAAAGATTTTGGGGGTAAAGATACCCAAGAACTTGTCAGAAATGAATCTTTAAAAAAGATTCACAGTTGACACCGAGACAGTGCTACTGTCTTGCTGAACTAAATGGTAAAAGTATTTCAATATACCTGTTTTAGTGTTTAATGAGGGAACGTTGAATTGGAATTCAGATTTCCCAAGTTTTAGTTCAGAAGGCTGATATTTAATCATCACAATTTCTTTAAGCAAAGTCTGAGTTGAAATATAAGAAAAACGAAATATGGCTTATAATTTATCTTCTTAATTCACTTATAATAGTATTATCTCTAAAGTACATGTACAAGAAAAGTCATTTTTATCTCTGTGTTCAGAGCCTTAGCTTTTATTTTGACCATCAGTAACCCTAAAGAGCCTTTGTTAGCTTTATGCTCCATATCATCTTTAATTATGCCAGATCTCTAGCACTTACTACAATGTGTGTGTGCAGCCGGTGCACAGCCAGCATTGTTAATTAACAGAGCATTTGCACAGGATGCTTTTATAGAAAACAGAGTGAGTGAGGCAGTGCACAAGTCCATGACAGTGTAACATGTTAAAAGTGAACTCTTTAATTGCTAAAACTTCTTTGAAAACACAAAAGATAATTTATTCAGTAGTATCTCCACAGCACATACTTTTCTCGTGTTTTTCAATATTAATTTTTGACAAAATTTAGATGAAAGCTTATTAGTATGATCAGCTCCTGTAGTTTATTTCTCTCGTGTAGTCATAATTTTCTGAGGTGCTGCATCATAATCATCACCACAGCAACCACTCCTGATGTCACAGAGGATTATTACTTCTGGTGGGAAATAAGTAGTTTGAGCAGCTGGATGCATAAGGAATGAAGATCTTGTTATTATACAAATAAGTAGAGGGTGGGAGGAAAACATATCAAATATGTATGTAGGCATCATTTTTTTTAAATAGAATTATGATACTGAGAATTTCTGAGAAGAAATATGTAAAAAGGTGATGTTTAAACCACAAAAGTGGAAGGTAGCATGGAAAACATAGACTTTTAGATTATAAAAATAAATTATTTTAAAAAATTAATTTTAGATAAAATTTGCTATTGCAAATTTTGGGCCACTTTTGACATCCAACACCGTGCTACTTCCCCAGTCTTCCTCCTTAGTCTTTTCAAAGATTTAAGCCTTCTAAATTCTCCTTTCAGAAAGCTGGTGATTATTGAAATGATAAAAAAAAAATAGTGTATTTGCTGATATTGTAAGGCTTTTCTATAAGCAAGAGTATAAAAATGTTCCAGAATTGTGCTTATCCAGTCATATTATTACACAGGCTTGATAGTCAGCTTCTATTAGCTACTTGGCTCTCTTTCCATTTTTCTTTTCAAATTCTAACATGTATGTAACCATTTATCTCTCTCTTTTTCTCCCTCCCTCAACGTGAACTGTTTTTTTCCCCATGTACATGCTACATACTGTTGAACTAAATTGTCTTATTGAATGTACAGAAAAGGAAACTGTCAGCAAAGACCTGCTCCTGTATATTCTGCAGTAGGTTCAACCTCACCCATCAGATTTAAAAATCAAATAGAGGGCCTCCCTGGCGGCGCAGTGGTTGAGAGTCTGCCTGCCGATGAAGGGGACGCGGGTTCTTGCCCCGGTCTGGGAGGGTCCTGCGTGCCGCGGAGCGGCTCTGCCCATGAGCCGTGGCCGCTGGGCCTGCGCGTCCGGAGCCTGTGCTCCGCGGCGGGAGAGGCCGCAGCAGTGAGAGGCCCGTGTACTGCCAAAAAAAAAAAATCCAATAGAATGCCAATGGTAGTGAAGGAGTGAAGCAACAGGAACTCACACACTGCTGGAGGGAATGTACACTGGCTTTGGAAACCTGTTGGTCATTATCTAAAAAAGTGGAAGATGTGCAGATTCTATGAACCAACAATACCACCTGGGTATTATAAATAATAGCCCAAACCTAAAAACAACCCAGGTAATAGCCAGCAAAAGAATAGACAAATAATTACTATGTGTTCATACAATGAATATTGTACAGCAAAGAAGCATAGAGTGGATGAATTTCATAAACATACTGTTGAGTGTAAGAAGGCACAACTAGGATGAATATAACATGAGTTCATTCAAATAAAGTTCAAAAAAAGCAAAGCCAAACCATATTGTGGTGGTTTAAACATTAAAAAGGAAGTAAATGATTTTCATTCTTATCTCTCTCTCTCTCTCTCTCTCTCTCTCTCTCTGTCTCTCTCTCTCTCTCTCTCTCTCTCTCC
>NW_006790551.1:2206313-2272974 GCF_000442215.2 Lipotes vexillifer
CTCTCTCTCTCTCTCTCTCTCTCTCTCTCTCTCTCTCTCATCCCCAAGGTGAATCATACTTTACCAAAATCTACCCTAAGGCCCCACCCATTCCATAAATATTGACTGCCTGCTGTGTACTAAGCATTTGGGGAAAGATACAAGCAAATCTGAACGTAGGATATACTATAACCCATCAGGTAGTTGTATTCAGAGGTTATTTTTAGGTCCTTTCCTCATCCTTAGCGTATAACGTACTTGGTAATGGAATACCATCTTGTTCACATTTTTTTCTCATTTGTGAGGCATACTAAACATGACATACAAATTTTATTGCTTCCTGCTTTTGGTGCTGAATATCTTTTTGACTACTGAAGAATAATACCACCTGTTAGATTTAAAGTGCAGTATCTCATTAGATTTAAAACCCTGCTCTTACCTAGTGTGAAGAAAGATCATATTTGTGCTGGAAACTACTTTGTGTGACAGGTCATCATTAAAGAATGCAGCAGGGCTTAAAGAATTGGTGGACTGCACTTTCCCCAGTGGTTGGATACCTCATAATTATGGAAAATAAAAATGTAAATTATATTTCTAGAAGTGACAGCTCAGGATGCTTCACAAATTAGAAGTCACTTATTATCAGAAGAGTTAAAAGTGAGCCTGCATTCGGGGATATGAACGTTTAGGATAAGGAACCTTTTGGAAATTATTTTTAAGTGAACAATAATAATACTTATTTTAATATCATAACATAAAGCTATAGGGTTACCTTTACTGTGGAAACACAGTTTATATGGGCTTGTGTAATGACAGATGTTCTAATATGTATTTTGAATAATTTGTAAGATGCCTTTAAAAACTTACCCACTGGTTTTGGTAGAATAAAGGAACACAGCATTATAGCACAGGGAACTCTACTCAATGCTCTGTGGTGACCTAAATGAGAAGGAAATCCAAAAAAGAGGGGATACGTGTATACATATAGCTGATTCACTTTGCTGTACAGTATAAATTAACACAACACTGTAAAGCAACTATACTCCAGTTAAAAAAAAGCATTATTATTGCTTTACATCTTCAGATTCTTTAAAATATTTTAATAAAATTCTCTTTGACTCAGATACCTTCTATTATATGTGCTTTGCTTTTCTTCTCAAATTTGGTAATAATGTATCAATAATTTCTAAAGTAGAAATTGAGCTTATGCTCTTCAGCCAACCCTTGATAACACATAGCTATATTGTAGTCCAAACAGGGCAGGGAGGGAGGAAGGGAACGAAGAAGGAAGCAAAGGAAGGGAAGCGAAATACTGTGGTTCTGAAACACAAGTAGGTAATTTGCCTTTTAATTGTAGCTTCGTTCTTATTTATTGCATTATTAAATTTGATGAACTAATTTGTTGAATAAATTTGTATTAAAATTTATTGAATTATTTAATGTTTTGAATATTGAATACCTGAGTGTTGATAGGAAGCCAGCTTAGCTTTCTAAGCATACACGATTTATATTTTGAAAGTCCATATTTACTCAACAGTTAAAATCAAAAACTATTTGAGCTTTGCAGTTTAGGGATGGGATATATATTGTATATGCATAGTATTGAAGGTCTGAACCTTTAGATTTGTCATCCTAATATTTAGTTTTTTCTGACATGATCCGCCTACAAATTGCCCAACAATTTAGATAATTTACATTTATGTTATTGGAAAAGAAAACTTTAGAAATTAGATTTCTAAGTGAGATATGACCAATGTACTTGGCTGGCTCATGTGACTAGCTACCTTGGCACTTAAGAATTTTCTGTGATCTTATTAGCTAATTAGCATAGGGTCCTTTTCTGCATCTGTATAATAGAATAAAGCCAAGTGGACGTGACACAAAACTTAAGTGAACAAAACTGTTTTGTTTCATTTTAGTATGGATTTCCTTAAAATTTTGCAAAATTATGAAGCTAGTATTTATGAAGCCCTGCTATATAAGTTGTGTGTGTGTGTATTTCTACCACAGGAAATGATATGTATTGCCTCATTTTCTAATATGGTTCAGCAACAGTTATAAAGATATGACCTTAGTTTCAGTTCTTTTATTAGGAAAATGAAAATCTTTCATTTACTCACTAATTTCATAGCTCTGAGTCCTTTGTGAGCCATTTCTTTTACTGATCCTTTTGTTGTGCTTCTATAGCTGCAAGATCCAGTATAGCAGCCACTAGGCATTTTGACTCTTGAGCAATTGAAATGTGGCTAGTCTGAATTGACATGGAACTGTAAATGTAAAATATAAAGTACACTTGGATTTCAAAGATTTATTACAAAGCAGAGATGTAAAATATTTCATTAATAATTTGTATATTGATTGTGTATTGGAGTATTTTAGATATTGGATTGAGTAAAATATATTACTAAAACTAATTTTTCACTTTTTATGTTTTTAATGTGGCTCCTAGTAAATTTAAATTATGTAGTATCTCACATTTGTGGCTCTCATATTTTTATTGGATAGCACTGTTCTAGAGTCTGTCATTTTTTTGGTTTTTTTTCTTTTTGCGGTACGCGGGCCTCTCACTGTTGTGGCCTCTCCCGTTGCAGAGCACAGGCTCAGGACGCGCGGGCTCAGCGGCCATGGCTCACGGGCCCAGCTGCTCCGCAGCATGTGGGATCTTCCCGGACCAGGGCACGAACCCGTGTCCCCTGCATCGGCAGGTGGACTCTCAACCACTGCGCCACCAGGGAAGCCCAAGTCTGTCATATTTTATATAAGGAAGTCAGATTTAGAAAGACATAGTCTTTCTTTCATCTCTTTCCAATTCTATGTTCAAGGGTTAGAAAGTATTTTAAAACAGTTTATATGTTCCAACAATTAAATGATATCTGTTCTATGTAATGTAGGTGTACACATAATAGGAGGTATGTCTGACCATTTGACCACTGGTTGTAATGTTGAAGTGTATTGGTATGCTCTTGAATGGAGAGAATAAGGAAAAATGAAACAGACTACTAAGAATTGAGAAAGGGAACATGCTTATGTGCTATTGAAAATGCCAGTAAAAGACCCTAGTACTAATCTTTAGGAATTATATATTGTAATCTAAAATTATACTGTGTTGCAGATGGTTATCTTTGGTAATAACTGACTTTGAAACCACTGATAGATACATTTAGTGGTTTCCAAGCTGAGAAAAAAAATATTCCAATGGAATATTAGTTCCTATTTTTTTCTCTTACACAGAGTTGTCATCTGTGAAAGAGGAGGCAGAATATTTCACATCATAGTCATAAAATCTTAGGACCCACAGAAGTTCTTTAGGTTCCTATATGATACCAATGAGAATAATCATTTTTCTCCTTAAAAGTGATTGTCTCTTTTCCCCATCCCACTCCCATTTCCATGTTTATTTGTTTTGTTTTCCAAAAAGTCATATTTAATGCCCTACTTAGGTTTATTTTCTACTTACTCACTAAATAAGGAATAACTGTTATGTTTTGTATTTGAAATTGTAAGGTACATTTCTTTTTTCTTTTCTTTTTAATTTGACTCTTTGTTTTACAGATGAGGGCAGAAGTGCAGTTGACCAAGCAGGTGGTGCACAGATTGTAATTGACCATTTAAGGTCACTGTGCAGTAAAACAGATCCCGCCAATGAGAAGCTCTTGACTGTCTTTTGTGGCATGCTGATGAACTATAGCAATGAGAATGGTAAACAAAATTGAAAACTTGCTTTATCTGTGGGGGAAAAATTAAAAATCATTACTGTAGTATAAACCAAAACTATTTAGAAAAATTATGAACAAAGCATTGATAAGTAGCGTATAAAATTAGTAATTAGTCAACATTAAATAACGATGTTTAAAAATACAAAATGGTCAAATTTACTAAATGGGACTAATTATTGAAGGGTTGTCCATGTTAATCAATACCCAAAACAAGAAACAACATAATGGTATGGTTTAAGATTTTTTGCTGTGAACATTTAAAAAATATACAATGTTAAAATACCTTCATGTTTATTACTTTATATTAATACCAGGAGCAGCTTTAAAGCATAAACACTGTCTATATAAATAGAATTATTTTCTCTAGATACTGGGTTTACTTATAACAATAAAAAAATCTTTTAATGAAATCTGGCCTTAGAAAAATAAAGTTCAGATATTTGATTTTAGAAATTTAATAAATACTTGTAAACAGAAGTTTCTTTTCACTATAAAACATTCTTAGAACCCAGCAACAAATAACATGTCAATTTTCAGATAGCCTATATGGTTGTTAATTAAATGAGCATAAGAACAGTGAAACAAAGGCTTCATTGTACTTTTAAATGTCACAAAAAATTCATCTATCTATTTTATGAATTACTGCATGGTAAAACACTCAAATTCTAGTAGGTTCCTAGAATTAATACAAATAAGGTCTTTCTGTGGCTTATTTCATCATGGCATTTTAAGTTGTAGTCTCTGGCAGAGACCAATTTTACTTGTATATTGAAAATGTAATAGTATTCTTTCATGTGTCCTAGAAACACATGGCCCTTTAGGTATATTTTTTATTTCTTCATGAGTCCAAAGAAATATTCTCAGTAATTAAAAAAAAAAAAAACAAGGTAAACATCAATGACAAATGGCTACTGACATTTGACCTTGGTGTTAGTGACAGCAGCAAATGGTGGGGACTGAGCCCTGTCCCATTGAAAGGGGAGAGCTACTGCTCTCCTCTAGCCAGTTGTTTCTGTGTGGCAGTTTGGCCACATACTGCCAAATCTTTTCATCTGGAGGGAAGAGGAAGCTAGAAATTTAACTTTTCATGTGACATCTGTTTTATAAATGGTGGATTACATTTGCTTCTCTAGCACTGTACAAGCTAAACAGAATGTGTCCTCAGGTCACATCCTTTCCAAGAAACACCAGTTTTAAACTTATGAATTAAAGTTATCCATTATAATGATAAAAATAGTTCTTATTCATCAAATGGCTTGCCTGTTAAACTTGAGCTAGTAACAAATGTAGTCTTTATAGGGTCAGTTACCTCTATTTTTCTTACCCTCTGGTGGAATCATTTTTGAAGAGAAAATGTCCTAAACAGGAACAGGAGAATTCATCTATCTGGGTAATCTACAAAATGAACAGTCAGTTCCTAAATAATTGAAATTTGACCATAATACACAGGTATCTGAATTGCATTAAGAAATCATTGGCCAGTTGTTCATGTCACTTGCTTTTTCTTCGGCTTCATTTAGGCTTGGACACCTGAGACAGTGGGACAAAGCTAAGTGGGAGAATGGTTTAGAAAGACAAGTGAAAGAAACTAGTTGTGAAGTTATTATGGCAGCTTTGGATATAAAAGAATTAGGCTTGTTATGCATCTAAACTAGTTGTTTATCCTTTGAGGAAGTTCTTCAAAAATCTGTACAAAAGCTTATCAAATGGCAAAATGGTCTTCAAAAACATCACTAATTCGAATCCAAAGGAGATTGTGATTGAGTCTCTATAATAGGGTGTCACACTGTGTAGAGAGGTGTACTGAGAAGGTAATGTTAACAATACGCAGAGGGCACGGTCTAAATGTGTGATATATTTCTTTTGTTAAGGGTAGGTTTTTTTTCCCCCTGGTGTGCAAGTATTCCCAAGAAATAGCTTAGATACTTTAGAAAGCTATATTAACTTTTCTCAGAACATTACTTGAGCAGTGGTGTTTTTGTTCCATTATTCTAAAAGCTGAAATTTGAATGCAGCTTTCAAAACTTATTAGATAAAATAGAAGTAAACTTATCTTTAGTATTTTAAAGGAACAAATGCCAGACTTGTGATGATCTTCTTTCCTCTGCTTCCTTTTACTTTTGTCTGTCATGGGGATCATAGTTTGTGAAGTGGTTCTTTTTCTCCATAATGCTCTTTAACTTAAATTATATCCTTTTTTGTTTTGCATAATTATTAAGCATCTTTGTTGTTGTATCAATTATTTACTTACTCTTTTCTTTAAAATACGTGTTGAAAGACTTTCCAACTTAATGTTAGGTCTTCTTGGTTAACTTAAGATCATTTGGTATTGATCCTGTCTACCTGTATGAGTCACTGAGCCAAAAAGCAGTAGAGCTTTTTGAAACTCAGGAGGCGCTTTTTATTAGCGCTGATAAATGAAATTCCTTTTTATGTGTATTTACTATTGAATTCCAGTACACAAGCCTGTGCTAGTTTCTGAGTAGAATAGTTGCGTGATAAATACCTCCTTATTACTCTAACAGAAAAATTAACTCTACCCTTGGGCCCAATAACTTAAGCCTCATTCGTAGTTAGGGAGTTATTCTTTAGCTTCATAGATAAAATTTTTTTAAACAGAGAGATAAGAAAGTACTGAAATGTGGCTTCCCTGGTGGCGCAGTGGTTGGGAGTCCGCCTGCCAATGCAAGGGACACGGGTTCGTGCCCTGGTCCGGGAAGATCCCACATGCCGCGGAGCAGCTGGGCCCGTGAGCCATGGCCGCTGAGCCTGCGCGTCTGGAGCCTGTGCTCCACAGTGGGAGAGGCCACAACAGTGAGAGGCCCGCGTACCACAAAAGTACTGAAATGGTAACAAAGACCCACCAACATAGTTTCTCAAATAAGAACATTTTCAAATTGTTTATTAGTCCTAACGGTGGCTTGACACCAGGCTGAGACTTAGAATATATTGATTCCTGTCCATATAGTGGACAACTCTGAGCATATCAAATCTTTGAATACATTAAATAGGAAATCAAGTTTCTTAAACACATGCAAGAAAGATATCTATAATGAAAACACTCAGTAAAGGCATTTTTATGCCCTTTGATAAAACTGTATAAAACTCAAGGTTCACGAGTTTTAAAACTTTTGAACCAGCTCATGACTTTAAGCTATGAGCTAGATATATTCTTTTGTTTCCCCACTGGTGAAGCAATTAAAACTTTCTATATTCAGACAAGTAAGTTTGGAATATCTGAATAGAAAAAGTTATAATTGATTAGCTAGAAAAGTTGTGTCATTAATATTGCTAAATAAAATCATGTTTAACTAGAATAACAAACAAAACTTTGTTTAGTAAAAATCATTTCAAATTTTTCCTTTGGGGAAAAAAATCATACCTGTTTTTCACAAGGCGAAAAAGCACTCTTCAGTTCTGTGGCCCTCCAAAATATTCTGAGTATTTGACAGTTGTGGTTAGAGACAAGCGTATTGACAGTTTGACGTTCAATTTGAGGAAAGGTGAACTTCCTGTATTTTCTTTATGTAGTTACAGCAGGGTCCCCAACCCCAGTACCGGTCTGCTACAGCCTGTTAGGAACCGGGCCTCACAGCAGGAGGTGAGCAGTGGGCAAGCGAGCCCTTCTAAAGTG
Organism: Lipotes vexillifer; assembly: GCF_000442215.2. Taxonomy (NCBI): domain Eukaryota; kingdom Metazoa; phylum Chordata; class Mammalia; order Artiodactyla; family Lipotidae; genus Lipotes; species Lipotes vexillifer. The sequence goes on from NW_006790551.1 coordinate 2,213,643, forward strand.
ACTAACATAATATACACAGTCTATGATGGGCTTCTTCATGTGACCAGTGTCATATATATGATATATGTATGTGTATGTGTATATATAGATATATGTATATACCTATGATTTTTACAAATAGAGCTGATTTTTCTGTGGTATCTTAATAACTCCTTATTATTGAAAGAGTAATTTCTCTTTTTTTATGGTTCCTGAAATCTCTCTGCGATACTCTCATGATAATTCTCACATTTATTTGCCGCACGGACTTATGATAACTGAACTATGGTTGAAGGGAGGCCATCTGTGTGATTTAAGAAATGCAGCTCATGGAGTATCAGAGCATTTTAACAATTGAATTTAAGTATTAAGCCCAGTACTTAAATTCAGTTGTCTAAAATAGGCCTGTAAAGTATCTTCTCTCCCCTAATTTAAATCGCTTAATATGTAATTAGTTTTAGCTCCTTTCATTTCAACCAGCAGTTTTCCAATTCTAATAATACTTTTCCTAGTGAACTCAGCCAATAACTTGGCTTACTTGATTTTTCTTCATATTTAAAATAGGAAGAATAGAAATTAATCAGGAATAATCCTGATTAAAAACTAAAAACGTACTTTGGACTGTTTATGTTTTGGTATTACTTTATTATAGGTAAGAAAGAATACTTCCTAGATGTTAGATGTTTAGAAAATGATTTGCTTTGCATGAGCGAGGAACTAGTTCCAAAGTTTACTTACTGTGGGTATAAAGCTAGTTAATAATTCCATAAATTTCCTAAACACTGAAGACTTTTTGCCTAACTTTAAGGGGGAAAGATAAAACAAAGTGTGTTTTTGCAATTTATTGTCTTTTTTTCTTAATTATAATTTTCCTGTATACTATTTTCATGTATTTTCTGTTCATAAAGGCATGGAAGATGTACTTTTAAGTTATATCTTTTGAAGCCCAGTTTGTCAAATTAAAGTTCTTTAGTATGTTAAGGTGTGTTAAAGACTTATTGTACCCCTGGAAAGTTTTTAGGTTTTAAAAAATAATAATATTAGAATTCTTTATTTACTAACTGCTGTTCTCTCTAAAAAATTTCTGGATTTTTACTGTTTGTCCAACAGAGCTTTCTAATCAATCTGAAGTCGGTTGCATTCATGAAGTTCTGCTACAAATGTCATTTTAAACAAATTGTTTTATTGACATACAGAGCAGTTAGTTGTTCTTGTGCCTCCTGCTAATTCTGCGTATTAAATTTGACCAATTAGACTAGGTTAGCTCTTCACCATAATCCTCCTAAACAATTACTATAATAATGCTGTTATTTAATGGACAGGCTAAGAACTTGGTTTTTAGTAGAGGTGTACCAAATGCATATTTTGGTTTAATTCCACATAGACAAGTATTAGCGTTAATATTCAGCTTTGGCCATTATAGAATGAACTTCTGAATGCAAGAATTGGAAATTTTATCACAAAAAAAAATGAAACGATATAGTTTTTTTTGTTAATGATTTAAAGTTTGGCATTATATTATAGAAATTATACTCTTTGCAGCATTTTCAGCTTCTGGATTATTTTTATAATCATGGCAGTGCATTTAGCATTGTGATACTAAATAACAAATTTTAACTGGGGACAGTGGAGTAACAAAATATGTTTGGGGTTCTTTATTCTCTAACATGTTTTTCTTCATTTGCTTTATGTCTTGATTGAAGATGACTAATGATGGATGTTATTGAATATTACTTTCAAGAATTTTCTCATAGTGAAAATTTAAAGAGGCAGAGTTGGCTTTCTGATTTTAACTCATCCTCATAAGATGTAAAGACTTCTCAAATTGGACTTTTTCCTGAAAGATTCATGGCCTGAATGGAATTAAGTAACTAAAAATCAAAAACAACTCCTAACATTTATTTTATTTTTTGTTGTAAATTATAAAGAGAGTAGATAATATAATCTCTATTATTCTGCCTTGATTTAATTTTTACATTTGTATAGCTCTCACCCTCATTAGTTATTGCCACATTTTAATATTGCAGTATAAATACACATTTACATTTCAGCTAATAGAATTTCAACACGTGAAACACATTGGGAGATTTTTCTCTGTACATGAAATGCTTACCTATATTTAAAAATGCATATTTAGATAGTAAGGATAAAACTGAAAGACCAGGCCTTGTTTTTATTTTTGATGTTACACTGGTTGAAATATGATGGTATCAAGCACGTGATCATTGACTATGCACAAATTTGTCGGTGCTAGAAATGACATCGAAGTAAGCGTTCAGGTGTTTGACCTTCAAGGGCTGAGGCAAAAGCCAGAGATGAATAATGGATTTTGACCATATATCAGTGCATCTTTAATTCAGACCATTTAAAATATTCATTCAGTGAGAAGCTCAGGACAGAAAAGTATCATATGTAAACTAACTCGTGTAAAAATTAGTAATCCTGATTTCTGACTACAAATAAGTCCAGTTAACAGCAAACTGCCTATATTTTATTTACTGAAAAAAATTTTTAATTAAATATTTGAAAAATGTTTCTTGGAAAGAAATTAGAAATCTTTGGGTTATATAGATATTTCTTGTTAACACAGTTTGTGTGTTGCAAATAACTTCTATGAATTTTTAAAGTGTAAAAAATTTAATCATAGTAATGCTCCAGGGTAACTAGTATTATTTGGGTTTTTGTTAAAACCAGTAAATCCTTTTGTAAAACAGAATTTTCATGTTTTTTAAATGCATATGATTATAAGATATACATGTTGTCTGTAAATTAACCTGACAATTAGCTCAACTTGCTATACAAAAATTTAGGCTTAAATTTATACTTACTATAGATGTGGCCTTTCAGCAATGCCCCATGAGAGCCCAGACTGGATTTATTTCTCCCAATAAGAGCTACGTAAACAACAGCTGGCAGTAGTCCTCTTCTAAAAAAACAAAAAACAATTTTAACTTGTAAAAGACCAGTTTGTTTCTGAGATGAAAGCACAGCATTTTCTTAAATCAGAGTAGATGTATATGTAGAAATCTTTGTAGCAGTATTCATTATAACAAGAGTTGATCTGTAGTAAATAATTTAACCTGAAGTGAGTCTAGGGAAAAAGTTTTCTGCTGGACTAAGACATAATCATTCTAGATGTTATTGGATTGAGAACAGCAAATGGGTGGGCCTCTTAAGAATAATAAAACATTTTTCCTTTCTCTTGTGATTTGCTTTGAGGTTTTTCATTGTTGCTGTGTTTTACATCATACTCACTCATGTACTTTTGTCAGTTATCTCTAGAACTTTTACGAAAGGGAAATTTTGCTCTGTAGAGACTTTTATTTTCAGAACCCAGAAAAAAACTTTTTCATTTTTTACTGTTAACTTTTAGAAAGCAAGAAATGTATAAATGTATTGTTTTTAGACTCATATTCTCAATACTAATGAATCTTGATTCTCTTTTTTTTATTTTTCTTTGAAATGGCTGTTTGTCATGGAAATGTATAACCTGGGGCTTAAATTATAGAGGTAATCTGGGTGCAAAACATATAATGCAGGTTTTGTGTAAAGAGGCCTTTGAAAATCATTGAAGTTAATTTTAAACAGTTTAAATATTTTTGGTTTCATATCTCAGCACTAGGTTTAGAATAAAAATTCTTCACTTTCCTGATCAATCAACAAAAAGTAAGTCATAAGTAACTGAAAAGGAAGTCTTTACTTGTACCTGCACATGTGTATGTATAAAGTTTTTAACCACAAACCATCCTCTTGGTTGCTGTATTTAAGTCAGTTTACTTTTTAACATTATAATAGATAGAGCTGCAACTTGCTTCAACTTGCAAGTTCTACTTCACTGTTACCTCATTTCTAATTTTTACTTTTTATATATATTTTTGGAAATATAGATGTGCCATTAGTAAAGGGCAGTTTTCTTCCATCTTCATTATGCCCAAATGATTTTTATCCAAATTGTATTAGAACTTCTCATCAGGATTTACATTTGCTTGTTTTTATTGTTTCAACTGTATATAATTAATTTGACTAGATTAGGTTTTTATGCAATCCTGTAAATAGGAAATGTTGTACTCTTTATACTATAAATAATATACATACTAATGTGGAGACTGTATATTTTGAATTGTGTGTGTGTTATTTTGGCACAGTTTCATCATTAAGTCCTATTTATCAATAACCTTATTGTCTATAAGGGCCATTTCTTAGGAATAAGATAAACGTGTTATAATCTTCTTAAGAAACCTATTCTTTTTAGTAATTGATCAACATAACTTCAGTTGAGTTACTGCAATTCTTGGCATACATTTCTGGACCTATAATCTATACCAACGTTTTAAACATTAAACTTAAAACTCAGGGGGAAAAAGGTTCTTCAACTTGAGATCTTCTCTCCAGATCTCCATTCTTTGGAGTTTCCATGTGTGTGACCTGAAGAACTTGGAACCATTGAAATTCAAATGTAGGTAGGTAAGTGTTCACACCAGCGCATGCGTTGATTGCCTTATATTTCTTTGTATATGCATCTGTATTGCACCCCCTCAGTGCCTTTCTTCCTCTTCCTCCCCATAGATCATGCAGGGCCTGTGTCATCTTGATATTATGTAATTTTGTAATTCTGTATTTTGGTCAGTATTTGTCTGTGTTGTGTGTCAGGAGCAACTTTTAAAAGTCTTCAGACATTTATGACATTGTGCTGTCTAAAGACTGTCTTTCACACATAAGTGTTTGCTGTGTATGGGCCTTGGTTGCATTTTTGTGAATTGTGTTTGTTGAGCTCTGACAACATTCCCTTGGAGTTGCTGGTATTCTTTGAAGGATGCAAAAAGTCTCAGTCTTGAATTATGTTACTTATTTTCGCAAATCTAGAGAATGTGAACTATTTCTGGTTCTAAGGATTTCTTCCAGTTAGTCTTTAATTTAAAAGTCATATTCCTGATACCATTCACAATAGCATGAGTGTCAGCTACTATCCTTTGAAGTCTATTCAAAGCTTTCTTTGGGCAATAAGAAAAAGTGATTCAACTTAATCATTTGCTTCCAGCAGTAAGTACTAATACTAATTTATTCCACACAAACAGGACCTCTACTTAACTCTCAAAAAAACTATTTATTGATAACATAGTAAGTTGTAACTGAAATAGGCAAACAGATCTAATCATGAAATATTTTCCTAGGCTTAAGTAGAATTTCTGCTCACATAAGCAAAATGAGATGTTCAGGTGCTTAATTAACGTTATTTCGCTCAAAATATCTGAGCATCACAATCTAGGATTCCTACCGTGCTTTTAATTTTACATTTTTTCTATTGTCACATCTGCCAAGCATTTCATTGAATTTCAGAATCTCTTTTTCCATATTGTTTTTCCAATTCCTATAAAAATGAGGTAATCTGTTGGCAGTGGTTCTTAAACTTTTGATCTCAGAACTCTTTTAGACACTTAAAAATTACTGAAGATCTCAAAGAATTTTTGTTCATATATATGGGTTATATCTATCAATATTTACTATATTGGAAATAAAAGTGACAGTTTTTAAAATTATTTAGTATTGCATTTTACTATCTTAACCTACCATTATAGGTTAAGATAAATAGCATGTTTTTATGAAAAATAACTTAAAAAAATTTTTTAACAATTGCTGAGAACAGCATTTATTTTACTGTGAATGTATGGTGGTAAAGAATACAATGACTACTAATACAGTTTGGTGCCACTGACTGCGTTCATTCTAATGCCCCAGCAGTTTTGCCCACTAATGTTTTTGTACCATCATTGCCAATGTCAATACAGTGAAAAAGGCAAATCAAATCTTGGTATTTTTATGAAAGTAGTTTTGACCTGGTGATCTTCTGAAAGGGTTTTGGGGACTCCACTTTGAGAACCATGTTCTAGGATGCTTGCTTATCTCTAAATGAAAATTTGTACCAACCTGTTTGAGTAAAGTTTTTTCCCTCTTCTGGGCCTCCATTATCAAAGGAGAATGACTTGCTTGTAATTGGTATGAACAGATTTTAGAGTTACTTGAGTATAATTTTTGTTTTAGTTACCGTCATAGAAATGGATATAAAAGAAAGCGCCCAAGTGGTCCAAAATGAGGTCTGTCCATTGGATGACTATATATTTTTCTCTTTACTTGTGTGTGGTATGTGTGTTGTATGTGAGTATACAATCAGTTTGGCTCCTGGGTAGCTTGAAAACACATTTTCATGAAGCAGTGTGATTTTCATGAATTATGGCAATTCACACCATATGCCATTGGGGTATGCTACTTTTTCTGCTGATCTACCACAATTTCAAATATTACTGCTTCAATTTGTATGCCACAGATTGTATGAAACTCTGTAATATTTCTTAACCTTTTGTCCCTATTATCCCTGGAACCAAAATTCATAATATTGTAAAATTAGAGAGCATTAGAGATGCTAAGTTAAGAGAACATGCAGAATATCTAAGTGGCATTCTCCTGTTGAGTTATCTCCTTCACAAATTTTGTTATTCCTCTAATGTCCCTGGGCTGTTGGATTTTTATAGTTTGGACCAATAGTACTGAGGGGGTGTGTGATGCTTACATATATGCAAACATATAGTGGAGTTTGACTCACTCAATGCATGCGCTAGTGCTCACGCTTACATACCTGAAAATTAATGATTCAGTAGCTCTGCAGTATTTGAAGAGGTAGTCAAAATGAATAAATAAATAAAGTTAAAAATACTGCTAAAGAACAAGAATCTGCAGAGGTGGTCTAATAGTAAGGAACTCTGTCTACTGGTAAGTAACCAAAATAATTTCTAATATGGAAAGCTTCTTGGTACATGATCTTTAAAAATACTATAACCACAATACAATATTCTGCCACTATAACACATAGGTATAATACTATAATAGATATAATATTATAGGTATAACAAGTAATTTGCCTGTAAGATAATATAAGTATTGTGAGTCATTCATTAATTACTAAATTGTAGAGTTAGAAAAAAATATTTAGCATCAAAAGCATAAAAACAAATCATTTAGCTGAATATGTTCTTTTGTATCTATCTCCTTTTAGAACAGACTTCATAATTCCATTGCAAATTTTGAAATTGTTTTAGACTATTTGAACTCTAAATGTAAACTTAACTTTGTCTCAGGCCTTGTTTCCTATTCTTGTTTTGGTAATAGGCCCCTTTCTAGTATAGATGGTACCCACAGCCGAACCAGATAATATCCATAATTACTGTCAGTTTTCAGGGCTGATAAGCCTCTGTTGGCTGTCTCTTCATACTTCACTCTAAAAGCAGTAAAAATTAAGTACAGAGACCTCCAGGCAAGTAATCAATTGGCATGTGAGACAGCTCAACCTTGCCTTTATGTTCTTTCCTGACGGTTAAGAACTATGAAGAGTGACGAAGAGATTAGTACGCAAACTCCATCAAGGGATACATGCTATGAGGAAAATGTGTTCTGTAAGAAACAGATTTTTAATCTTTAGATTCCAAGTAGGTAACTTAAAAGAATTTAGAGAAAATTATTAACTTGAAAATGGCATATAATTTTTAAAAGGAAAAGAAAAAAATTTTGAAGGCATTCCTTTATCTTTAGATGAACCAGTTATTAACAGTAATAGTGTTTTGCATAGGCATGTGAGTGTTTATGTCTTTCTTCTTAGCTTATTCTAAGAGGCAGTACTTCTGGTTTTCATTTTGATTTATTTACCTTCAACTCTACTGCTATAGGTATTCTATTATCATTGTTCATGAAGAGCCATTGTGGAAATCCAAGGCATACTAAGTACTTTAAAACCAGTTAGTTTCTTAGAAAATGAAGGCAAGCGATGATGACAAAGCTATTGACCTCATTCTCTTTACCTCTCAAGCCAAATTTTCTTTTCTTTACTAAGATGATTGTCACGGTTATTAAATAAAACTTTGAAAAGAAAAATATTTTAAGTAACCAGATTTTTTTTTCCTTGTTAAAACTACTTTCCTTCCTAACAGTCATCAAAGAACACTCTGCTGCAAATAAACAATAACCTGTGTGTGTTATATACTTTTCATTCTTTATTATGAAGCAACTATTTTTAAGGGATTCTAAGATTTTTATTGTCTTAGTCTTTATTAAAATTGCTTTTTTTCTTACGCTTTTCTTATACTCTGTGACTTCCTGTAATGCACATGTTACTTTGTCTAACCTTTTAACTTAAAAACCAGTGGTAGTGTTTAATTATTTATACATTTAAAAACCTGCTCTGTAAAGATATAAGATCATGTTTTTTTAAAAAAAATAGTGATTTGACATCTTATTTGAATTATTTTCATTTCTAAATGTCTTTTAATCATTGAAAAGTTTTAAAAGTCAACTCTTCTGAACTAATGTCTTAAACATTTTCAAGGCAGTTATATGAGTGGACTTAATCTTGCTTTACTCTAATTGAGGTAGTGTTGAGTTTGCAATAGAGAGAATAAGAGGTGTTTTCTTCTTACTAATATCCATTTAATACATAAACATTTTTTGTGTGTTTTGTTTTGTTGTTTTTTTTCTTTTTACAGATTCCCTTCAAGCTCAGCTTATCAACATGGGTGTTATTCCTACCTTAGTTAAATTACTGGGCATCCACTGCCAAAATGCAGCTCTTACAGAAATGTGTCTTGTTGCATTTGGCAATTTAGCAGAACTTGGTAAGTCCTAGCCATGAGTCAAAAATGTAATTAACTTATTAATGTACTTATAATAAATTTTCCTTTAGAGGTTAACCTGGGAATCTGTTTAGATTATATTAGTTTTTTTTTTTTTTGAAGCATTGTAGATACATTGTTTCAATGTTAAAAAGTGTAGATCCAATTACATCTTAGGATTGTATTGTTTATAATTGGAGCTATTTTGCTTTCCTAATTGCTTTATGTATTAAGGTTTAAAGTTTATACTTGTATACTATTTAATAGAATTGAATATTTAAAATGACCTCCACTTGACTTGAGTATTCTTAACGTGAGGGATGGTCTTAAAATCAAGTATTGTATTTCCAGGGCAAAAATAAGGACCTCATAATTTATTATATTTTGTATAAACTATTTGCTTATCAGGTGAAAAGGAATCTAGCAGACTAAGGTTCTTCCCTCTCTTTTTACAAAATCCAAAAAAATAATAGAGAACTTTTTCATCAGAATATGTTTGTAACAGAATTGGAAAAAAATATGAGAAATCCTTGAAAATCAGAAGGTGGGCAGAAACAGACCAGTGCTGGCAACACAGCCCAGCCCTAACAGAGGGAGGGCTGATGACCCCAGCACCCCCATCTCTTTTCCCTGTTTCATTTTTCTCTATATCATGTATATTACCCTTTCTTCTTTTCTCTCCTTCCTCCCCATAATTCTTGATAGAAAGTTACAACTCCTGGTCTAAATCTACCCCACAACCATGTTCATAATAAATTGTTCATCATGGGGACAGTGAAACCAAATGATGTTTCATCATAGCTAAAGTCATAGCTATATCAAATGAGTAAATCAATTCTATTAATCTCCCCATTTTATAAATAAATAAACAGAAGCACCAGGACTCTAACCTTGGTTTTTCTAACTTAAAGGTCATCCCCTTGCACACTCACATTAAAATCTTGATTTCAGTACTTTACTTTTGCTTTGACTTCAAGTTAAGGGAATAGGGATTATTTATCAGAGTTAAGTTTTAGAAGTCATTTTTATTCAGTGGGTCATCTCCTGGCATTTGTGAATGTTTCTTGTCTTCTGCTTTTTTCTTTTTCATACTGTCTCATTATTTCCATCATTCAAGTAAGGCCAAGAATGAAAGAACATTCATTTACTGTTTTACAAGTTAATTTCCATTATTAAAATGGAATATAGGAGTTTGTGTTTAATATACTTTGTAGAATTAAAACAGAAATTATGTTATAATCCCTGATAATGTCATAACCTTTGTAACAGAGACAGACACCACTTAATATGAGTTACCTGTGTTAAGGTGTCAGGATTTGTTTGGGAAATTATATAGACCACCTCGATTCTGCATATAGAGAGACCTGGGTCTGTATTAAAAGATGGATATGCACCCAATTTAGTTTGGCCCAATTCCATACTCTGGTCCCAGCTGTTACTGCCCTTACCCCATATGGAGAAAGAAAGTATAAAAGAGAAATACTTCTTCATTTACTAAGACTTCTAGAGTATATATCATGAGTCTGTTATGCCCATGTAATAGCTAAGTTATACATCACCACTGAAATAAAACATATATGCCCCAGGATACATGTTTTCTCTTTTCAATGTGGGCTTTATTGCCCATGAGTTAGCGAATCACCTAGTATTATTTTATGGACACAGGTAAAGATCAAGATCATATCACATTTATATCACATACTTCTGAATATGGCATATCATTAAATGCTAGAGTTACTTTTTGTCAAAATTTCTTAATAAAAATGTTAAATAGCAGAAATTTGTGTGGTTTTGCTCACTAAAGATATAATATAAAGACAAGATATAAAATAATTAAACAACTGCAAACTATTTCATTATTGGGGGCCAAAAAGGAATGTGCAGCTCTATCTTTTTATTCTCTTTCAGTCCTAGTTTATGTGCACACATAATTTTTCTATATTCACAATTATAGCATTAATCCAATTTTAAAGTTTGCAGATTTATTTAACATTATAGATTAAGCAGAATAGGATTTTTCCCCTTTTTATTTGGCTCCACAATCTTTTATAAATAAAATTGTCTGCTTAAAATATTAGTATTTGGGGGGTTAGAGATGTTAGAATGAAAATCTGCACTTACTTTCACTCCCTTCTGGAAACCAACTAAAACTACAATAGATTCTTTTTTAAATGCAAAACCATCAAGGAAAAGCAGGGTTGGTGGGGGGACCAAGTAAAGAGGATAACACAGCAACTTTTTAGAGCCCGGAAAGAAAAGCAAGCAGTAACTCACTTAGCAAAACTTTGAAATCTAAATCCTGAATTGGAAAACCAAGAACTAACCAGTTTGCTCTTTGGAATCTTCAAAAAGTTTAGGATTTGGTGGCATCAAGATTTCTAAACCTTCTTTCCCTTCCCACACTGTGGTAACTAGCCCTTCCCATCTAAGCAGAAGGCTGCGTCTACTCTCTGGAGAGACTAAAAATAGAGGGTTTGTACACTGGGGACATCAGACTAAATGAAGTAAGAGGTACCAGAGTACCATTCTGAACACAGTTAAGTGAAGGTAAGTATGCTTAATGGTCCCATTTGTCCTCTAGAACATGGACTTAAAAAGATACTTATGTTGGAGTTTCTCTACAAAAGAGCCATCAGACCAACAGGGAATCTTTAGTCAACAGGGCCACTCATCGATTGGCATTGACATATATACACTAATATGTATAAAATAGGTAACTAGGGCTTCCCTGGTGGCGCAGTGGTTGAGAGTCCACCTGCCGATGCAGGGGATACAGGTTCGTGCCCCGGTCCTGGAGGATCCCACGTGCCGTGGAGCAGCTGGGCCCGTGAGCCATGGCCACTGAGCCTGCGCGTCCGGAGCCTGTGCTCCGCGACGGGAGAGGCCACAACAGTGAGAGGCCCACGTACCGCAAAAAATAATAATAATAAATAAATAAATAAAACAAGGCCACTCCTACTCATAGATCCTAATCAGTTTTTAGATCCCAGTTAATCAGTGGCAGACAAGTAGAGAGGTGACAACAGCCTCTAAGTGGAAGATAAATAAACAAAAAAAGGTAACTCGGAGGAAATAGAAACTAGGCAGGATAGGGGTGGGGGAAACTCAAACATGCTCAGATAAATGAGAAAAATGCTGTAATCATGAAACTAACAGGATGCTATTTTTAAAGAAAAGGAACAAATGAAAAAGCTAAAACATTAAAAACACAATAGCTAAAATGAAAGACAATAAAATGTATGGAGAAATATTTATAGATATAAAGCAAAAAACAAGGATATGGAAAGTAGAAGCGAAAATATAGAGGATCAGGCAAAGAGTTCTAGAAAGAGGTAAATAGGAGGAAATGGCCAAATAACTCAAGTACCACAAAACTAAAGTATGTATTTCTCCAGATTGGAAGAATCTGTCAAATGCCTAGCCTAGCAGATGAAAATTAGGCCCCCAGACCATGGCACATCAATGTGAAGTTTTAGAATAATGGGGACAAAGAGAATATTTTACAGACTTCCAGAGAGAGGGGGAAAAGTTACATAAAGATGGTGAATCAGTAGACATCAGATGTATCAAAACAACACTGGTAACCAGAAGAAAATGGAATATTGTCTTCAAAAATCTGAGGAAAAATTATTTCCAATATAGAATTCTATATGCAAACCATCAGTCAAATCTGAGGTTACAATAAGGACATTGTCAAACATGAATGTCTCAAAATTGGTGTCCTACATCTTTCCTGGAAGCCACTGGAAGATGTGTCCCACCAGAACAACGAATATAAGTAATAAAACCACATAGGAATCAGGAAACAAGGGATCCAACAGGAAAATAGGAGTTCCTAGTATTATGGTGACATGAGAGCCCCAAATGGCCTATTTTCAAAGAGCAACCAGTCTAGATTGGGGAAATTCTTTACGAGATGAAATTGATTGAGCACCTAAAGTGAACGAGCTTATTAAGAGAAAACTAGATAACTGACAGAGAGTGTGGAGTTGAACTAACGTAAGTACATTGAAAACTAAGTAAATGAGAAAAAAAAAATTCCCCAGGAAATAAAAGTAATTCCAGGGCAAACGAAATAGTGTATCATTGAAACACTAATAATTGAAATAACCAAAATTACAGTATAATTACATTGAGAAGATGGAGGGTATTGTGGAGACAAGAAGAAAAGAAAGCTAGTGCTTCATCTTTCATAGTGGGAAGTCAATCAAAACTTAATATAAATACGTTATTTAAAGATTTGGAGCTAAATACCAGTGAATTAGCTAAAAGAGCTTTATGTGCTTATTTTTGAAGAAGAAATGGGCAAGGGGACTCGATTCTGCTGGTACTGTAAGTATTAGGACTAACTCTTTAAACTCATATATAATTTTGATTAAAAAAAAAAAAACCCTTAGGAAATAAGCCTTCTTGCTAAAGGTCTGTTAAGGATCCATGGCATTTAATTCAAATATAATGTCCAAATCATAATTCACGCTATCTTTTCTCTGTATCCACCTGCAGGATAAGTACAGGTTTTTTTCGTTAATTCCTATGTTAATCATAGTGCCTTCTTTCCTTGTGCTGGCAAATGACCTGAATTACTTAGCAGCAGTGATTTGGTTTCAGTTTAATAAGTAGAAGAATAAAATGTGGATTGGAAAAAAGAGTGCTAGAACTATTATTTTTTGAAAATAATAATAGCACATAACTAGATAAATGATGTCTATCTACTTCACCTGTGATTTTGTGTTTCATTTTATTTGAAGAATTGTCTGAAACAGGAATAACCACCAGCATTAAGGAGTTGAATCAGTCCTATTTAAATCAAACTAACCTTTTAGGGTAAGGTCGGCTGACGTTTGTAAACTATGATTTCTGAGGGTTTAGGTAGCTTATTAGAAAAGACACTTCACCCATACTCCTTTTTTTGTGGCACTAAGGAGTCCTCCTTACAAGTCTTGGAGTGGATTCTCATCATTTTGGCATAGATCTGGTACATGAGCCAAAAGCAGTGTAACAGTAGAGTGAATCAAAACTGTATTGAGCCATATAAAAATTTATGTTTCTCCATTTTCTTTTAAAGTTGAATTTGTAATATGTTTTATTTGATATTGGCAGAGATTTACCAGAGACTAGAGAGCAGAATATTGCTCTTACATTCATTTACTTGTTCTTCCAGTCACACATTCATGCAATCAATAAATTTCTTTTGAACACCTGCTCTCTACTGGGCACTATATTGTACACTGTGTTTATGGTAGTTAAAATACTATACACTGTCTGTGCCCTCAAAGAGCTTATAGTTTAGTGGGTGAGATGGAAATTTATTTTTTTAATGAATTTACAAATAAGCCTATAATTTTAAATTATGGTAATTGCTAGTATGAGAAAGTAATTGAATGGGGTAAGGAACTAATTTAAATGACGGGCATAGACTCTAGGTGGGAAAGAGCATTTTCAGACAGTCAAAATTTCAAAATATTTATCTCCTATACACAGTACGTAGTAGCTTTCTCAGGAAGCTGCTGGAGGATGCCTCCACCAAAACTAAAAATGTGAAGGTGAAAGGACACAGATAATAGAGTATCTGATACAGGAGGGAGAAGAAAGCATCCATCAAGGCAATGAAAAAGAAATTCCAGGATGTCAGCTGTGCCCCACAAACATGGAGAGCAACTAATCTAGGTTGGATTTGGTCAGAATTCTCTGAAAGAAACTTTTAGATAAATTGATAGGATATCTGATGCAGCAAAAGAAACTGAGAAGAGACTTGGAGAGAAATGGAATGGATTCTGATTGTATTTTGGAGGCAGAGTGATAGACCTTGGTTATTCTTTGGCTGTACAGTTGAGTGAGAACAAGTGAGCAGTGACCCCCAGGTTTCTGCCTGCATGGCAGATGGGTAGGTGGCATGTTCCTTCACTAAATTATGGAAGTCTGGAGGAAGAACAGATTTCAGGGGAGTATCAGAAGTCCACTTTAGACATGGAGTTTGGATGCTAGAGAGAGATTCAAATGGAGATGTCAAATGGCCAGTTAAATAGCCTGGAGTCCAGAAGAGGGCTAGAGATATGATTATATAAGCATCAACATACAGGTGCTATTTTATGCTATGGAAGAGGTTAGATTGCCTAGGGTGAGAGTAAGGCTCAAAAAGGTGAGAAGGCAAAGGATCAAGTCCCAGGGAACCGCAACAGAATGTATAGAGGTCTGGTGCAGGAGGAGGGGCCAGCAAGGGAGACCGCAGAATGGAGAGGTGGGCCAAACTAGTCTGAGCTGGGTTTAGGAATGCATGTGAGATGAGAAAGTAAAGACAGTGTATGTAGACAATGCTGTTAAGAAACTTGTTTGTGAAAGGGAACAGATTGGATGGTAGTGAATAAAAGTGGTGTAAAGGGAAGGTGTTTGTTTTTAATATTGCTATTTTTCTGTGAGAAATATTAAAGCACATTTAAATGGTGAGGATGAGGCTCTAGAGTGAGAGGCTGGAGATGGTGAAGAGGCAAGAGGGAATGAGGAATTGGCCTTTGATAGAAAGACTTGTCAGGGGCTTCCCTCGTGGCGCAGTGGTTAAGAATCCAACTGCCAATGCAGGGGACACGGGTTCAAGCCCTGGTCCAGGAAGATCCCACATGCCACAGAGCAACTAAGCCTGTGCGCCACAACTACTGAGCCTGCACTCTGGAGCCCACAAGCCACAACTGTTGAGCCCACGTGCCACAGCTACTGAAGTCTGTGCGCCTAGAGCCCCTGCTCTGCAACAAGAGAAGACACTGCAATGAGAAGCCTGTGCACCGTAACGAAGAGTAGCCCCCACTCGCCGCAACTAGAGAAAGCCACACGCAGCAAGGAAGACCCAACACAGCCAAAAATAAAATAAGTTTTAAAAATAAATAAATTAGAAAGGCATGTCAAGAAGAATGCAAAAGTATACCACTGTATTGGTGTAAAGAGAAGTCACCTTTAATTCAGCCATGTAAAATGCAGTCTGAGTAATTTTTCTTCTTTGACTAAAAGCCTTGAAACTATGAATTTATAACAGTAATTTTACTGTTGCTATGATTACCTATATGTTATGCTAGTGAACATTTATTTTATAGCCTTGAATAAAATTGGGCCAGAACATTTTCTTTAAAGACTTAGATGTTTTTCCTCTTCAGGGGCATTTAAAAAAATGGTTTTGATTGTTCCTGTATTTGAAGAGTGTTTGTACTTATCAGTAATGGTAAAAAATGACCAAATATTGAAGGTAATAGAAAACAATTTCTGGGCTTAATTTTGTTTGATTACTCTAAATTTTCCTCTTGTTTTTTACAGAGTCAAGTAAAGAACAGTTTGCCAGTACAAACATTGCTGAAGAGCTGGTAAAACTCTTCAAGAAACAAATAGATCATGATAAGAGGGAAATGGTGTTTGAGGTTCTTGCTCCATTGGCAGAAAACGGTGAGAAAATAAATGCATCTCTTGATTTTTGATCATGTAGGCTTTTTCCATTTTTTTCTAATATTATTTAATTGCCAGCTATTTAACTCAAAATTCTTTTTTTTTAATTAATGATGTGATAAGTTTTATTTTGTGTATCTCTTACTTCAGCTACATTATCTACTGCATAACTATATCTACATTGGCCAAAGCTACTTTCCAAGTTTCTTTGATTTTATAATCTTGGCAAAGATGGTTCTGTAGCTTACACATTCTTATGCCAACCTGGAAAAGGCAGCCAATAGGCTGAACTCCACTTATGTACCCTTGCAGGGCAAAACGGTCATAAAAGTTAGAGTACCAGGCCTACCAACAGTGTGAACACTGGTAAACTATTCCTGTCTTTGAGCGAAAAATCTTAAGGGATACACTCTAGGAATAAGAGGGAACCAGAGTAAGCAAACCATCCCATATAAATAATTTTTCAAATACAGTGTCTAGCACACAATCAAAGAGGACCAGACACATGAGGAGATAAGACATTGTAAGCAAGAATCAGCACAAAGAACAGGCAACAGCAGCAAATCTCCAGATACTGGAATTATTAGACATTGACTCAAAACAGGTATGCTTATTATGTTCAGAGAGTTAAAAACAAGCTTAAAATTTTTAGAAGGAAACTAGAAACTGTAAAAAGTGGAATGAATAGCAGATTTGAAAAAGAAGCAATTGGAAATTCCTGAATTGAAAAATACAACCAAAATTAAGAACCTAATAGGGCTTCCCTGGTGCCACAGTGGTTGAGAGTCCGCCTGCCGATGCAGGGGACATGGGTTCGTGCCCTGGTCCAGGAAGATCCCACATGCCGTGGAGCGGCTAGGCCCGTGAGCCATGGCCACTGAGCCTGTGCATCTGGAGCCTGTGCTCCACAATGGGAGAGGCCACAACAGTGAGAGGCCTGCGTACCGCAAAAAAAAAAAAAAAAAATTTAAGAACCTAATAGATGAGTTTAACAGCAGATTAAATATAGTTGAATTAGAGAACCAGTGAACTGGAAGATAGATTGGAAGAAAATCCAGAATGAAATAAAGAGAAATAAAAGAACCAATATACATAAGAGAGAATAAGAGGTACAGAGTATAAAGTGAGAGGGTCTCATATACATTTTTTGGAGTCCCAGGAGGGCAGATGAGAGGGTAGAAGTTTGAAGAAATTTTGTCAGAACCCTTACCAGAAATTATGAAAGATATCAAAGATTCAAGAAGCCCATTGAATTTAAAACATGATAAAAAGAAATACACATTTTGATACATCATATTGAAATTGCAAAAAAAAAAATATGAAAAAAGTTTTAAAAGTAGCCAGGAAAAAAATAGATTACCTTAAAAGAGGCAAAAGTTTGACAGCTAACTTCTTGACAGCAGCAATGAAAGCCAGATGGCAAACATCTTCTGTGTGCCGAAAGAAAATAAATTCAATCTAAAATTCCAAACCCAATGAAAATACCCATCAAAACTGAAACCAAAATGAAGATATTTTCTGGTTAGAAACTGTGAAAGTTCACCACCAATATACCCTTACTAAAGGAAATTATAAAGGATGTTTGTTAGAAAATAGGAAAATGATTCCAAAAACAAAAGGAAACTGACTCCAGAAGGAAGGTTGTAGGTACAAGGGAGGAGAAGGAAGCGAAATAACCCAGTAAATATGTGTGTAAACTCATGAACATTGAATATATAAAGTAATAAAAATAATTCACTGTGAACTTTAAAATGTATATGTGTATAATCTAAAATGCACCACAGAATGAGTGTATGAATCTGGAGGGAGGTAAAAGTAATTAAAGAGTCCCAAGACCTTTGTACTACATGGAGGAAAGTACTATTAGATTCTGGTGAATAAATTATTTCAAATTTTAAGGTGAACTAAAATAATTTTTAAAACCAGTCTGTAACTACCAAACTAATGGAAGGATTTATGGAAAGGTTTTTTTTGTTTTAATACCCCATCAGTCCTAATTAACAGAAGAGCAGAGAGAAAAGGGAACAGGGAACAGGGGGTAAAAATAGGACGGAAAAAATATGCTAGATTTATGACACAGTATTTCATTAATTACATTAAATGTATGTGGCCTGAATGCTTTAGTTAAAAGACTAATCGTTAACTGAATTTTAAAAAACCAGCTTTTTTTTAAACAAGCAACACTTCTTAAGTATGAGGAGATTTAAAAGGTTGAGATTAAAAAGATTGGAAAAAATATACCATTCAAACCTAAAAAAGGCTGAGGTAGTTATATTAATATCAGATAAAAGAGACTTTAATATTAAAAGACTTGGTAGAGATAAAGAAGGTGACTTTATCATGATAAAAGGTCCAATTCTTGGAAGCTATAAAAATGTACATTATGTCAAAAGATATGAAGCAAAAATATTCAGAACTATGAGGCACCCTAAATATCCACAAAAATCATTATAGAACAAACATTAAAAAATAGGAATGTAGAAAATGTGGGCAACATGATTAAGAAAATTGATTTAATGGACATATTTTGGAACACTGCACCCTGCTTCAGAGCCCTTTCTTTTCAAGTACATATGAAACATTTAAAACATGTATACTGGTGGAAAAAAATATCAAAGGATTGCAATCTTAGAGTATGTTCTCTGATCTAAGTGAATTACAATAGTAACTAATAATAAAAAGATAACTAGGAAATCCCCATTTGTTTAGATATTAAGAAATACACTTCAGATAACTCGGAGGTCAAAGAAGAATCATGAAGAAAATTAGAACGTTTTTCTAATAATGAAAATGAGAACACTATCTGAAACCTTGTGTGTTGCAGGTAAAGCCATACTTAGAGGGATTTTTTTTTCACTATAAATGAATATAATAGAAGAGGAAAAAACTAACATCAGTGAGCTCAGTATTAATCTTAGGAATTGAGAGAGGGAAAACATAAATGAAACCCAAAGAAATTACAATAGAAGGAAGGAAATACAGGAACTGAAATTAATAAAATAGAATATATGTAATGTAATATAAGCATATACTTGCCTATGTTGAGTCTGAAAAGACATCATAAAACTGGTAAATCACTAGTAGGATTAATCAGGAAAAAAAGAGAGAGAAAGTACAAATAACCAAAATCAAGAAAACAGAGATCTCACTACAGATCTTACAGATATTCGGAGAATGTTATGAAAATTTGATGCCAATACATTTTCAAGTATGGGTGATATAGAATAGAAAAGCTGAGTAATCTTATCTTAAATTTTTTCCAGAATAGGAAAAGTAGATATACTCACCAATATATTTTGTGAAGCTAATAAAATACCAACAAGGGCAATACAAGAATAAAAATTAAAGGCCAGTCTCACCATGAACATAGATCCAAAATTCCCATAAACTTCTAGCAAACAAAATCCAATAATATATTTAAAAATTAATCATCATACCAAATTGGATTTATTCTAGAAATATAAAGTAGTTTAGTATTCCAAATTCAATCAATATAATTCATCACATTAAAACTTAATAAAGGGGAAAAAATCATATGATCTTGTCATTCAGAAAAAGCATTTTATAAGATTAGCCATCCTTCCATGATTTTTAAAAACTCTTTGCAAACCATCACTAGAAGAGAATGAAAAGAATATATAACCAGAAGGCTATATAGAAAGCATCATACTGAGTGGTATAACAAAAAGCATTTCCTTTTAAGATTGGGAATAAGAAAGGTCATCCCCGTTTTTATTTCTTATTGTATTGTAGGAACTATCCAGTGCTGTAGAGTAAAAAAGAAAGAAAGAAAAGATAGGAAAGAAATAAATAAAACTATCATTATTCATAGATATGATTATGTATATCAAAAATACAAAAGAATATAGATTAATTTTTAAAATTAGAATTTGGTTGGGTTGCCAGGCAAGACAAAGAAAATCATCTAAAAACCCAAAGCATTGTATTTCTACATACCAGCAAAAACAGAAAATATATTTTTAAAAATACACTGTTTACTGTAGTATAAAAAATGAAATGTTTAAGGGAATTCCCTGGCGGTCCAGTGGTTAGAACTCCTTGCTTCCACTGCCAGGGACCTGGGTATGACCCTTAGTCACGGAACTAAGATCCTGCAAGCAGTGCAGTGTGCCAAAAAAAAAAAAAAAAGGAATCCTTAAGAATGGACTAATAAAAGATGTGTAATCTAAACAAGGTCTCTCTCCTTGTAGCCTTCTTCCTTAGCCCTTCCCCACCACTGTCTTCCTCAGGCACACCATTTACCAGAAGATTCGACTTTAATGCATGTAATAGATGTGTTTGTGTATGCTTATATGAAATTGTATTGATATAGTTTCATGAATGTATCTGTTTATAATTTACACAAGTGACATTTTTCTATAAGTTTCCTTGTATTCTTAACTTTTGTTGCTCAACAATATGTTTTAAGAGTTATGCATAACATTCTGTTATATAAGCCTACTTCACTTTTATTATTTATTCTATTTATTCTTAGTTGTCAACAACCCTCATATCCAGCAAATACTGGATTTCATTGTTCATTTCTTCTTTGCTAGTTGTTCGAAAAGCAAGTGTTTCATTTGATTGAACTTACAAATGGAGAGATGACCCATAGTCATTATCCCAGACAGCATTCCAATTCTGCAGAAACCAGTACTGACCCAGACAAAGAAATTATTGAAGCCATTGGGTAAAACACATAGATCTATGTGCCATTTCTTTATGAAGATACCACATTTTGGATTTCTCTTTTTGTGAAATCTAGAGGTTGTGTTGCAATTTCAAGAAGAGGGTGGGACTGTATGAGACAATGACAGTCTTTTAACAGATACAGTTTTGATGTTATTCTTTTTTTTTTTGCGGTACGCAGGCCTCTCCCGTTGCGGAGCACAGGCTGCGGACGCGCAGGCTCAGTGGCCATGGCTCATGGGCCCAGCCGCTCTGCGGCATGTGGGATCCTCCCGGACCAGGGCATGAACCCGCGTCCCCTGCATCGGCAGGTGGACTCTCAACCACTGCACCACCAGGGAAGCCCATTTTGGTGTTACTCTTTTTTTAAAAAAACTTTTCCTGTTTAAGCAACAAATGGTTAGAATTGTTACTTTTTAATGTCATCTTGGAAATACCATCAAATGAAATTTGAAAAATAAATAAATAAATAAAAGATGTGTAAGAAAACTGTAGAAAGTCATCAAGAGAAATTAAAATCTAAATAAGTGCAAAGCTATATCACTTCCATAGATTGGAAACCTCGATTTTGTAATGATCTTATATCTCACCATACTGATCTGAAGACTTATGGCAGTTCTCATCAAAATCCCAAAGACCGGGCTTCCCTGGTGGTGCAGTGGTTGAGAATCTGCCTGCTAATGCAGGGGATACGAGTTTGAGCCCTGGTCTGGGAGGATCCCACATGCTGCGGAGCAACTAGGCCTGTGAGCCACAACTACTGAGCCTGCGCGTCCGGAGCCTGTGCTCCGCAACAAGAGAGGCCGCGATAGTGAGAGGCCCGCGCACCGCGATGAAGAGTGGCCCCCGCTTGCCGCAACTAGAGAAAGCCCTCGCACAGAAACGAAGACCCAACACAGCAAAAATAAATTAATTAATTAATAAACTTCTACCCCCAACATCTTTAAAAAAAAAAAAAAATCCCAAAGACCAAGAGTAGCCAAGATACTGTGAAAGAGACTAAGGTAGCAGAACTGATTTTATTGCATAACAATAATAAAATTTCATTCTGATAAAACTGTAGTATTTAAAAGACAATGTGGTATTGGTTCAAAGATGGACAAGAAGACCAGTCGAACAGGATAGCCCAGAAACAAATGGATGCATTAGTAGATGTTTATTTTACTAAGAAAAAAAGGTGTCACTGCAAAACTATATTGAAAGGAAAATCTTTTTAATTAACAGTGCTGGGAATGGAAAAAAAGTACCATTGGAGACACTCATACAATCCCACTTAATACTATTTTTATTCTTTAAATTTTTTAAAATTTTTATTTATTTTTGGCTGCGTTGGGTCTTCGTTGCTGCACATGGGTTTTCTCTAGTTGTAACGAGTGGGGGCTACTCTTCATTGTGGTGTGCGGGCTTCTCATCGCGGTGGCTTCTCTTGTTGTGGAGCATGGACTCTAGGTGCGCAGGCTCAGTTGTGGCTCGTGGGCTCTAGAGCGCAGGCCCAGGAGTTGTGGCGCACGGGCTTAGTTGCTCAGCAGCATGTGGGATCCTCCCGGACCAGGGATTGAACCTGTGTCCCCTGCATTGGCATGCGGATTCTTAACCACTGCACCACCAGGGAAGTCCCGATACTATTTTTTAAATTTCATTTCAGATAGATTATTGACCTGAACATAAAAGTTGAAACAATAAAGTTTATCTTAAAATAGGAGATAGGAGAATATCATCACAGCCTTGGAGTACAGAAAGTTTTCTTAAGTCACAAAAAGCTGTAACTATAAAGGAAAAATTTATAAATTTTGTTATTTTAAAAGGAAAAACGTTTATTCCTCAAAGAACACCATTAAGAATGAAAAGCATGACAGTAGATGAGAATTTATTTACAACACATGTAACCAACAGAGGGCTGATGTGTACAATATATAGAAAAACTCCCTCAAATCATTAAGAAAAATGTAGAAAACCCAGTGGGAAAATGTGCAAACGATTTAAGAAGGCAAAAGATAAAATCCAAGTGGCTAATAAACACATGAAAATATGCTCAACTAATTAAAAATCAGGGACTGCAAAATAAAACCACAATAAAATACCATTGTGTACTCACTGGAAAGTGATAATACCAAGTGTCGATGAAGGTGTGGAACAGTGGAAACTCATTAAGTGCTGATGGGAGTGTAAATTGGTACAATTTGGAGAACAGTATCTACTGAGTTGGAGGTATGCCTTCCCTGTGAGCCAACAATTCCACTGTTAGGTGTATACCCAGAAATGGGTACATGTGCACCAGGAGCCATTACAAGAATGTTCATAACAGCATTATTTGTAATAATGAATAAATGGAAACAACTCATATCCATTAACATTAGAATAAATAAATTATGGTATATCCATATTATGGAAAAATACAGTTATGAAAGAATGAAGACAGCTGTAACCAATAGTGTAGATGAATCTTATAAAAATATTAAAAGGAAAAAGCCAACACTGAAAAATACATATTTTACGATTCCATTTATATGAAGTTACAAAAAAGCTAAAATTAACTATAGTTTTTAGGAATGATTATTTGGTGAAACTATAAAAGTATGGATGTGATTACCTTAAATAGTGTGGTGATTTGAAAGGGAGGGATATGTGATAGAAACAAGTAAAGCACAGAGGGGCTTCCAGGGTTGTTGGCAATGAATTTCTTGATCTAGGTGATAGTTACACAGTTATTTACTTAGTAATAGTAATTAAGAGTAACGTATATTTTATGCACTCTGTGGCATTTGTGGGCTTTTTTTCACCACTTAGAAAAGATTTTCAAATATACGTTTATACAGATATACCTGTACATATATATATGTATGTACATATATGTGCGTATATATGCAAATGGTGGTGATAAAGATAGATGTCCTTGGGCAGAATGGTATTGATCAGTGTGTGCTGGGCTGTCTGCTTTGGCAGAATGCCTCATTAATCCTTTTTAATAAGGCAATTTAAGCTTCCCACTTATATATGTGACTACAGTTAAACTGTTGAGAGGAAAGATCTGTAAACTTTAATCCTGACACATTTTAAATCTTCTGAATGCCTTAGATCTTATTCTTTAGGAAGAAATTTATTTTTCCTCTCATTTGGTGGTTTGGCCAAATAGGAAATTTTCATTGTGACCTTCAGTCAATTTTATGCCAGAGAATGACCTGTACCCTTCCTTGCAATATTTCAAAATAACAGTGTTTTTCTCTCTTATTTGTTTTGTCCTCCACTATTTTCACTTGTGTTTTATAACTGTGCTGTGGATTGAATGATACTTTTGAAAACTTGTTTCTGGACTAGCCTTAGCTAGGTTATCATCCTTGGTTTTCCTTGTATGCAAAGGAGAGTGATTCCAACATTTAAACTGGGATTTGTATAATTCAAGGTTTTTTGTAATTTTAAGGCTTTTTCATTGTGGCTTTCAATTCTAGTCGCCACACATTTCTACTTCTGTCATTCTGTAACCAAGGAAGCTCCCTACTTTCAGCATAGCACAGTGCAAGTATACCTTTTAAAAAAATATTACAGGTTGAATATTCTGTGTATTCTGAAATAATATGCTAAAGAATATCAGCGATCCTAGTGATAGAAAAAAGCCAAACTTTTACACATTAAAATTGTCTGAAAGAACAAGTCTTAAGTATGATAACAGTCTTTCCAAATAAAAAAGTTTCTTCCAAATAAAAAACTTGAACTGCCATTGCTGTAGATATGTGCATATACAGCTTAGGGAAACTGAAGACTAAAATAAAATCCAACTAGAAAATACAATTTAAATTAAAAAATTTATGTGTAACAAATGTATTTCTGAGGTCAGTTGATCAGCATTTATCTTAAGCAGTATCAAATATACCCAAAATATTTAAGTAGGCCAATTTAGGTTAAAACACAAAGATGAATGAGGTATATTGGGGGAGACAGATATGGATGCAAATATAAAATCTTCAACGAAGTAAGTTCTATAATGAAAGAATATTTAAGATATTAGTGGTGCAAACAATATCGATTTGATAGGCTCACAGAGTTTGCTATGAAGATGATTTTTAAAAATATAATTGGTATGTAAATTCTGTCTCTAAAATTCCTTAGTTTGTTAGTTATCCACCAGAAAACTTGAAAGTTATTTGTTTCTTTCAACTTTTATGGTGAAAATTTAAAAACCTATTCAGGGACTTCCCTGGTGGTGCAGTAGTTAAGGATCCGCCTGCCAATGCAGGGGACACGGGTTTGAGCCCTGGTCCGGGAAGATCCCACATGCTGCGGAGCAACTAAGCCCGTGCACCACAACTACTGAGCCTGTGCTCTAGAGCCCACGACCCACAACTACTGAGCCCACGTGCCACAACTACTGAAGCCCGCATGCCTAGAACCCGTGCTCCGCAACAAGAGAAGCTACTGCAATGAGAAGCCCGCGCACCACAACGAAGAGTGGCTCCCGCTCACCACAAGTAGAGAAAGCCTGCACACAGCAAGGAAGACCCAACGCAGCCAAAAATAAATAAATAAATAAATTTTTTTTTTTTTTTTAAAAAAACAACCTATTCAGATATAGAGAGATTGTAGTATAATGAACCACCATGTACCCATCACCCAAGAAAGCTTCAAATTAATGAAAACCTGAAATGCTTTCTAAAAACATGACTTTCAAGTTCAGAAATTTACAAATTAATTAACTGCCCTAGAAAAATAACATCTGTACAAATATGAATCCAAATGTACATACTTGTGATATACTTTGAAATTTACTAATACCTCTTTTTAGTATCTTGGTATTCAAACTCCATTAGTGAATGTGTTTTAACTTTAACAGTTATGTGTGTTTTATTTTAAACAGTGTGCAATATTTTATAGTATTGCCTTTTAAATGTGAGCATAATATCTAGAATAACAGTAGAATGATATTACTTACCTTCAGAGCTGAGAATCAATTTGTTTAGTTGCTGTCAGACATTGTGAAAAGTGACATCGTATCAAATAGAAATGAAATAAAGCTTTTGTGTATTTAAGCTGCACTGTCAGATACTCCCTTTTGAAACTCAAATCTTCAGAGGTGTGTTATCTAAATCATGCACTTTTTTGGTTTTTTAATAATTCTTTACATTAAATTGCTTATACCAGAATTCCTATTTCATCTCAAATTTTGGTTATTTTGTTCACATTATTCTTTAGATGCTATTAAGCTACAGCTGGTTGAAGCAGGCCTGGTAGAATGTCTACTAGAGATTGTTCAGCAGAAAGTGGATAGTGACAAAGAGGAGGCTATTGCTGAGCTCAAAACCGCTTCAGATCTCATGGTTTTATTACTCCTTGGAGGTGAGTTGTAATTTATGCCAACGAAAGAACATGACTGTCAGGTATTTAAAAATTTATCGTCTCTTTCATAAATACTATATTAGGCATTTTCTCATTTTCCTGTCACACTTAATCCTGTTGATGTGATGATTTTGGAACCTTAAATACATCTTCCAGTATTTAAAGAGCTGTCATATAGAAGAGACAGTTGTGGCACCAAAGGACTAAAAGCGAGATGGCTACTTGGGACTTAGACTAGAAAAATTCTAAGCCCTTTTGTCCAGTCTCTGCTAAAAGGTTATTAGAAAAAGAGTCATTACTGGGACTTCCCTGGTGGTGCACTGGTTAAGAATCCACCTGCCAATGCAGGGGACACGGGTTCGAGCCCTGGTCTAGGAAGATCCCACATGCCGCGGAGCAACTAAGCCCGTGAGCCACAACTACTGAGCCTGCGCTTTGCAGCCTGTGAGCCACAACTACTGAGCCCGCGTGCCACAACTACTGAAGCCTGCGCGCCTAGAGCCCGTGCTCCGCAACAAGAAGGCACCGCAATGAGAAGCCCGCGCACCGCAACGAAGAATAGTCCCCACTCACCACAACTAGAGAAAGCCCGCGTGCAGCAACAAGGACCCAACGCAGCCAAAAATAAATAAATTTATAAATTTATTTAAGAAATAGAGTCATTACTTTTCCCTTTGTGAATTATAGATTGTAAAGTATCAATATGTGATTTCCCAATTGGGTATTCAGTTAAGAATAGGGATATGTTACTTCTAAGTTGGTACTTCTAAGTATTTTCCTCTTACCTGTTGCATTTACCTCTAGATGAATCCATGCAGAAATTATTTGAAGGAGGAAAAGGTAATGTGTTTCAAAGGGTACTGTCTTGGATTCCATCAAATAACCACCAGCTACAGCTTGCTGGAGCATTGGCAATTGCAAATTTTGCCAGAAATGGTAAGCATATGAGTTCATCCTTATTAAATCAGACCTTCTGTATTTTTAAATTTTGCTTTGCCATAACGTATACTAAACCTAAAACAGTTCAGAAGCGTGTGCAGTATCTGTGTGTAATACTACCTTAATTTTTCAGAAATCTGAAATACTAATATTGACTTTCCCAACAAATTACATATTTTATGCAATTCAACTAAGTTCTAATAGTTTAAAGGTCATGAACAGTGATTATGAAGTCTTTCTTTTGAGTACTGTGTACTTCAGGGATGAATAAACTTGACTCCCATTCTAGTAAACATCTGATCTGGGAGGATATACTTTTTTGCCTGGTGATTTTATTTTGGATTTAATAATCTGAGTATTCATTATTGTGCCTCATTTATAGCCTATAAAATCTAAGCATGGGTAATCTTCTGGTTTAGGATAGAATATTTACTTAAATAAAATTTCAGAGGCACCAGACCTCCATGTATGTTTCTGAAGTCTGACACTTCTGCTGTTCCCTCTAAAAACTTATACTGTGTCTAGGAAATATGAGTTATTTTTGTTTTTAATTTGATTTTATTTGAGTATTAACCATTGTTATAGCATGTTATAACAGATGACATATTCCATTTTTCCTTCCTTCTTTTTGGGGACCATCATTAACTCCTTAATGATGAAATTAAGACTGGCAAAATATTGATAATTATTGAAGCTAAATGGGGGATAAATAGTAGTTCATTATAATATTCTCTCTGCTTTATAAATGTTTCAGAAATTGTCTTTTAAAAATAATTGAAATATCAGCCATGATGACAAAATGTAGAGTACTGTCACTGTAACGTTCGCAGAACGCTGGCATACTTCACTATAAACGGAAACTATTGGAGGACATTTTAAGCATATGGTTTCTACTTACTCATCTTCTGATATATTATCAGGAACTCAGCTAGAGACTTTTTTGGCCAGTTTAAAAAATTTTATCTATTTTAAGAATCTTATAATCAGACTTCTCAGTCAGTAAACAAACAAAAAAATCTGTAAATCTGATGTAAGAAGGAGATGGAATTCATTTTATTTTCCTATAGCTCCATTTTCCCTAATGTAGATAATGGGCAAACATCAGTTTTACAAAATATTTATAGATATTTGTAAAGAGGGAAAAAATGTTTTTTGTTGTTATTTAGATGGAAATTGTATCCATATGGTAGACAATGGAATTGTAGAAAAACTTATGGATTTACTGGACAGACATGTAGAAGACGGAAACGTAACTGTGCAGCACGCAGCACTAAGTGCCCTCAGAAACCTAGCCATTCCAGGTAAGACTTAAGAGTGGGAGCCAATGAGATTTATTCTAAAAGTCATCTATGAGATGGGGTGCTTTGAGACAGTTGTATCAATAGCCTTTTTATTATCTCAAATGCTTTTATCTCATTCTCAGTGCAGTCCAATATTTTAACCTATTATTTAAATGAAATTCGTGGTTTCAGTCATAGAAACTGCTCTGAAACAACATCAAAGCCACGGTCAATAGCTCAAAAAGCAATAGTGCCTACTGTACAGCACAGGGGACTCTACTCAATATTCTGTACTGACCTATATGGGAAAAGAATCTAAAAGAGAGTAGATATATGTATATGTACAACTGATTCACTTTTCTGTAAGCAGAAACTAACACAACATTGTAAATCAACTATACTCCAATAAAAATTAATTAAAAAAAAAACAGAATGGGAGTCAACTGTGTAAGAGATAAAGATCTGTCATTTTGGGAAGATGTTTATGTGATTTGTGGACCTGCCCTGACCAAGAAAAGAAAACTAGTCTTCAGATTGCCTACATTTTTCTTACTAATAAATGGAGATAATATGTTAAAGAAGTTTTCTGAGACTATACAAGCATAATGTTCCTTTTTCAGATTATTCAAATATTCTATTACTTTTTGTGAACTCCTAGATTTTCATCATATTGTATAGTTAAGATTTTTTAAGCATCTTCAGCTGAGGTAAGATAATGGTATCAATTAACAGAATCCCTTAAAGAATGACTTTTAAGAATTCTTTTTCCCTACGAGCAGACGTACAATTTTTTTAAATAGCCTTAATGTGCCTTTTTGGATTACAAGCCTTTTGAAATCACATTATCATGGGAACTAATACAGGATATAGTCGAAACTATCCTTTTATTCTACTTTCTAAAGGTAAATTTCTGATTAGGTAAAATAGTACAACTATATGAAAATGCAATCTATATAAAATCAATTTGGCTCATGTAGCAGATTAATATTGTTTATTAATGTCTATAATATCTATATTAACAGTTGGGTCCATGACAGAGGTAAAAAGAAACATTTATTAAAGTTGAGGAATTGTGCTTTTCATAAATAAGAAGGCAACATTGTCAGATTTCCTTTACAAATTAGTTTATGATTAGATTTTAAAAGCAAGTAAGTGTGATTTTGTATGTTGTGCTCCTGTAGACAAATAGGATACTTATCCCCTAACCCTCCCATTCCCAGTCCCATTCTTAAAATTAACAGAAAAGTAACAATGTTGTTTTTAAGTAGACAAATATAACATGGGGCCTTAAGATAATAAGACACTCAAAAAATGTATATTGAATTGAATGATTATCATCAAAAATGCTATCATTTTAACCAGTGTTTTTTTTTTTCTCTCTCTCTCTAGTTATAAATAAAGCAAAGATGTTATCAGCTGGCGTCACAGAGGCAGTTTTGAAATTTCTTAAATCTGAAATGCCCCCAGTTCAGTTCAAACTCCTGGGAACATTAAGAATGTTAATAGATGCACAAGGTAAGAGAAATGCTTTCTCAAGGTGCATTTTTGGTATAATAGTCTTAATGTGCCTCTAGTGGAAAAAGGACCTGTTTTTAGCTTTCAGAATTATGTAATCATAAAGATAAGTAGCAAATAAAAGGCAAATAGAGATTGGTTTTGGAACCCCCATTCATTAATTTCCATGCTTGTTATAATTGACTTTAAGTGGAAATTATATTGCATTTCTCTCTCAGTACATATAATCTAATTTTAGGTTGATTTATTAGTGGTTCATGAGGGGTTTTTATGTTTTGGCATTTTCTATACCCTTTCTTACCTTGTAAAATTATCAAGTTTCAATACAGTGACAGTTAAAATTTTTTTAAATTTGTTCTGCAAACAAGGAGATCATTTTTCTGTTTACAGAAACAATAATGAAAACCAATCCTTGGAATGAGTTACATTTATTTACTTATTTCTAAATTCTAAACCTTCTCTATATTGTTTCCTTAGAGTACTGCTAAAAATTCTTCAGTACAGTTTTCCAGAGTACTAACAGACTGCCAGGCTGAACCAAAAGAGTATAAAGTTGTTTATTTTGTTTTTGTATAAAAGTCCACAACTGAATAGAAAATCTCACTAGTCCATCAGATACGGAATATTTGCAGTTCTTGCTTTAATAAAATTGTTGTGTTCTGTTTTTAGACCTGTAATTTTCCTTCATACTCTTATATCTACCAATTACTTCAGTTGATTGCCTATCAGTGATTCATTCCTTTGTGGTTTGCCTTCTTTCCTATAGCAGAAGCTGCTGAACAACTGGGAAAGAATGTTCAATTAGTGGAGCGTTTGGTGGAATGGTGTGAAGCCAAAGATCACGCTGGTGTGATGGGGGAGTCAAACAGACTGCTCTCTGCCCTCATACGACACAGTAAATCAAAAGTAAGTCCTGGAGGAAACCGTTCATTTATTTATGAAACAGATTAAAAGAAGATGGCAAGAGAAAAAGCTTAAAAGTAAAGGTATTCCTTGAGTTGTGTAAATCTCCTTCATATAAATAATTGACTTCACCATAGTAACTATTCCAGCTGGCCGGCCACAGGAATGTTCCTCCCCATCAGATGCTACCTCTTGGCATCTTTCCCCGCAGCAAAAGCAGCTGTTAACTTGGACCTTCCTACTACCTGTCTCACCTATAGCAGCCTAAAATCCCATCCATTTTCACTGACACCAGTACAGGACCAAGTATATTGTTGACAAGATGGAAAGTATCAAGAAAGTATAGCAAAATGAACTCCTGTGGTAGTCCTTTTACCTCTTCATCATAACTGCTCTGTCAGGCCCATTTGTTCATTTCACAGTCAACATTTTGGTACTTACAGTGTAAGTATTATAAAATATAGTATGACTTTCAAGAATTAACGGTCCAGTGGGAGGGCAGATATAAAAACAGCATTAAAGCCACAGACTCCAATTCAGATATAACTTAGAAGACAGAGAGACCAACTGTCTGGGCATCACAGAAGGGGTCATGTTTTAGATGTTAACTGGGGATCTCTCAGGATGAGAGTGGGAAGAGAAAGCATAGAAAGGCCTCCGAGCAAAGACCACAGTGTGTCAACAGCACAGAGATCTACAACAACATAGTCCGAGAGGAAAACTGCAAGTAAAGCAGTATTGCTGGAGCAGAGTGTGTAAAGACAGTGACCAGAGAGGAAGAGAAGAGGGGATCAAGATGAATTATGTGCCAGCTTAAGGCGTATGAATTTATCCTATAGAGAATTAGGAAGCTCCCAAAGGATTTTAAGCATCAGGGTGCCATTATTTGGTTTTCATTAGAAAGATGACTCTAGGGCTCACTAAGGGCAAGGAAAACACAGTTTTTCAAAAATACACGTGCGAGATGATAAGGGCCTGAATTAAGGTTTTGGGTTAAGCAATTTGAAGTTGCTGGTATTCAACCATTTTGACACAAAGAAACAAGTATCATATGGTTCAACCTAATAGAAGCAGTGAGGATGGAAAAGAAGGATTTGAGAAAGATATGAGTGGCAGAATTGACAGAATTCAAAAGTGGGGTCCAAGGAGAAGGAGGTTTTAGAATTCCAAGTTTGGGGCTTAGCACCAGGTGGGGTAATCATGCCATTCATCAAAATAAGAGACTATGGGAAGAACTGATATTCCCTAACTTGCTTACTGCCAAATCACTCTTCTATCCTTTTCAGTCTTTACCTAATTCTTGGCTCTGTTCTAGGAGAATTCTTACCAGTGGTTTCATTTAGGCAAACCATAATTCTGTTAACTAGATTGCAACAAACAGAGCCATGTTTTGGCATCTGAATTTGGAACTCTCAGGTAAATTCCTGTTACTTGTGGTGGTTAGGCCAACGAAGATTTGATTAATCCATAATATACCTTAAGTTCACTAACAACTAACAGAATTGTATAACCAAACCATTAGTGGACACAAAAATGTGTCCACAGGAAGATACGTTCCATCATCTTAAATAACCAAATCTTGGAACCAAAGCTATTCAGATGCTGTAATATTGAGATCTGAGGGTTTTGAGGCTTTTCTGTGGGTTTCATTATCACAGATTCCCTTTCCCTTATCTAATACCATACTCCCTCCCCCCAAAAGTTTTCAAATAAAATACCCATTAAGCATCCATCACTATGTAGGTTCTTTGAAAAGACTTATGAGAAATATGGGATGGTACCTTTCTAGGTAGGGGTGTGTGTGTGTGTGTGTGTGTGTGTGTGTGTGTGTGTGTGTGTGTGTAATAAACAATTTGAAATGATATGGGATTGCAACTTTATAGTTACATTATAACTTTTTTACAATTCAGTACCAGATAGGCTACTTTTTCCTTTACATATGTTTCCTACAATTGAGATTATACTGCTACTAAGAGGCAATAGGAACCTTGATTCATAGATGTTAATGATTAGAATACAAGGTTTGTTATTTGAGCTCTGGATTAGAATTATTAATTTAAATTATTTTTAAATTTAACAAACATTAAAGGAATAGATGATTCTGTTTGAACAGCATTTCTCAAAATATGTTCTATCGAATAATAACCCCAAGAAATGTTCCAAGAAAAAGGGTTTCATGGTCAGAGTAGTTAGGATAATAGTGCATTCCCTTTACTTGCCTTTAGAATTCTGTAGAAGCTCTAGAGAAACTTCCTTAACTTTAGCTATTTAATTGTGGGTCTTTTTTGCAAGAGGCATCTATTAACATTCCACTGGACATACTTTGGAAAATGCTGCTCTGGAGTAAGTTTTTAAAATAATTAAACACTAGGTACAAATTTGTTACATTCCTGTATATCCTTAACCAACTGTGAATCAGAGCTCTGTCCTTATGTTATTCTTAAACTTTGAGTATTCTACTCCTTTTAAAGTACTTTGAATATTCTACTCCTTTTAAAGTCACCCTGAATTCTACCTTAGAGTCCAGTCCTCCAAAAGTTTGCACTGATTCATGGGGTTTCATTGTTGCCTTAGGCCTTTCAGCCATGTATGGTGTATCCCTGTGCTTATGCCAATAGGTAAAATTACATCTTCCCTCTAAAGAGTGCCCTAGGCTACGACTCCTAACCAACTAGCTGGACCTTCTGACTGCGGATATCAAAAACAGAGAAAGAAATATAGTTTGCCTCTACAATAGGAAAATAAAAATTCCCTCTTATCAAAGTAGGCACTTTTCTTTAACCTGTAAGAGTAAAACATTCTTCATCAGTATCAAGCTAAAAACTTGTTTAAACAAATGTACTTAGTCATTTGCTTATTCATCCAACATTTACTCAAACCTGTACTGAGAGCCTTGATGATACAATATTAAAAAAGAAAATTTTTGGTAGGTGATTTCAGTAGCTACACCAGCCTACAATCTTATAAATCGATTATCTCTAATTCAAGCCTATCTCAAACCATTCCATTGTAACAACATTGTTATACAATTTTCAACAGAGTCTTTAGCTGGATTTATCTCAACAGTTAAGAGCAAACTGACCATAAATGCTAAATATGTGAGACTGTTAACATAGATAATTTGCCTTAGTTATATATGTACCAAAATTTAGCTTTCCATAAGAAAACTCCTTGAAAAATAGGATTATGAAATAAAATATTGTTTCAAACTTTGTAAAGCATTATAAAATATTTCCAAAATTCTTAAAGACTCTCCAGAGACATCTAAGGTTTAGAAGGATTACCCAGAGAAAACGTCTCATTATGTGTATCTACAGTTTACTTACTATAAAGGAAATGGTTTCAGAGAGGTTAAAATAATCTCTGGATTAATTTTAGAAGTGTATTGGTTAAAATTATTTTTAATTCTCCAGATGAACCTTCTTGCTCTATGGAGTGGTGCTAATATTCTTTTTTTTTTAATCTTGAAGTTCAAAATATAACTTTAAAATACATTCATAGAGCCCCTTCAAATCACATTAAATGACTGCCTCTGCTTGGCATTATGATGAATTCAGTGTGTATGCTTTTCCATAGACCACAAATGGTTAAAAACAAGACCTAGTAGTCAAACTGCCTGGATTGAATCTTGGCTTTTTACCATTTAATCACTGTCTGATTTGGGGCAAATTCCATAACTTAATCTAAGCTTCAGTTTCTTCATCT
Organism: Lipotes vexillifer; assembly: GCF_000442215.2. Lineage (NCBI taxonomy): Eukaryota > Metazoa > Chordata > Mammalia > Artiodactyla > Lipotidae > Lipotes > Lipotes vexillifer. The sequence goes on from NW_006790551.1 coordinate 2,248,060, forward strand.
ATAAACTGGAGATAATATCTAGCTAGTGGGATATTCTGTGAGGATAAAAATGAGCTACTATCTGTAAGTTACCCCAGTGTGTAAGTGTTGTCCAGTGTATAGGTGTTTCTCCATATAGGGTAGCTGTCAATAGCAATAATCCTCTTTTGTCATATGACACAAGTACAATGCTTCATTTATCTTTTATCCCCCATTCTATCGTACAGTGATTCTGTAGAGTAGCTTACTCAGTAAGCATTTATTGAAGTAGGAGGAGAGAGGGCAGGCACTTTAAAGGACAGTACTCAGATATTCGTTCCAGAAAAGTGAGATGGAAAAGAAGCTACGCTTTGATTTAAGGGGTCAGGGTCGGGGGTGATGATTTTTGGTATTTCTGATGTGCAAATTTTCTTCATTCATTCATTCCTTTCCCTTCTTTCTACTACAGTGGGCTTTTGAGGGTGAATCACAAAAGAGAGGATGAAATGACAGTCCAGGAACCTTCCTAGGTGACTGCATATGTATCTTGTGAATCTCTTTTGATCTTTTTTACTCAACAAGCTCCTTTGTGATATTTATAAAATTCTTTACTAATTTTAAGAATTCTGTATCAGTTTCAAATAAACTGCCTCTGAGTAAGCAGTATAAAGCAGTATATAGTCATCCTCGTCCCTTGGTATCTGAGGGGGATTGGGCACCCTCTCAGATACCAAAATCTGTGAACGCTCAAGTCCCTTATATAAAAATGGCATTGTATTTCCATCTAACCTACACACATCCCCCTTATACTTTAAATCATCTCTAAATAACTTATAATACCTAATATGATGTAAATGCTAGTAGATAGTTGGAAATACAGTGTAACTACTAAATAGTTGCCAGCGCACAGCAAATTCAAGTTCTGCTTTTTGAAACTTTATGAAATTTTTTTCCCCAAATATTTTCAATACATGGTCGGTTGAATCCATGGATGCAGAACCTGAAGGTATGGAGGGCTGACTATATTGGGAGGCTTTCTTTTCATTAGAAAAGGCTTTAAAAGATAGTTTCTCACTTTCTAAAAAACTTGATGTGAAAAGACATTAAATGCTTGAACACAACTGCTGTAGAAACTCAGAACTTAGACTCTATTGATTTAGAATGTTTGCTCACTAAACAAGTTTGGACTCAAAGCAAAGATACTGTCTATAAATAGTTTTCTTAAAAATTTACATAAGGTAGAAGCATAAAGCATAAACCCTTTTTCCAATAGTTTAGCAAATTAATTTGAAAATATTTCTAATTACAGTTTTGTACCATTGAAGCTAACTTGGACAGGCTGCTTAAAATATTCAGTGCTTACTTCAAATTACTAAAAATAGTGAAAAGTAGTAAAATTACTTTTTAAATATTTTATAATTGAGGCTTTCCACTAAATCATATTTAATCCAACAAAACCCTAAGTGAGATGAAGACAGAGATGAGTACTAGAAATAAATGTACCCATTTCTTTCTGTCTAGCCTTTGCTGTATACTTTTATGTGTGCTCTTCATGTAATAACTTTGTAATTATAACAAAAACCTATGAGATATACACTTACATTGTCTCAGTGTTATAGGTGGTCTCTGAGATGCAGAGAGTCAGTAGTTTGCTCAAAGTCAGTGGGATTTATTGAGTCTGGAGCCCACTGCCCCTCTGCCGCCGGAGAGGACAGAGCTGTAGGCACCATGAGAAATGAGGGAGACAGAATTTTGATTTAAATTCTGCTCAAGTCCTTTTGTATGTAATCTAGTTTTGTTAGATCCAACAAAGGTTTTAAAAGGCTGCATACATACATGTATACATGCACACATACATACGTAAAAAGCTTCCCCTGATGCATCTGAAAAAACTACCTGGTGTTAAAATAAAAATTTGAAAGGAAGAACTTTTTACATTATTATTATTCCAAGATTTATTCTCTTTTGTTGATCTCATGGTAAGTCTTCATTTGGGGCAATGGCACTTTTATTTCTTTGACTTTGTTAGCTTCCGGGACTCTCTATTCCTTGATATGAACTGCAGTGGTCTTTTTTGCTTAGGTAATTTAAGTTGTCATCATTTGATGAATTTATTTAAAGCTAAAAGCTTTTTCCTTCTCTTCTGTGAAGAAGAAGAAATTATGGTTAAATGTAATGATTCATAGGGATACTGTCAGAAAACCACTCAACAGTGAATTGACTGATGGTAACGCAGTTTTTTTTATGTTTAAAAGTAAAGTTTATAATTCTGTGATATTAATTTATTGTAGGATGTAATTAAAACCATTGTACAAAGTGGTGGCATCAAGCATCTAGTTACCATGGCAACTAGTGAACATGTAATAATGCAGAATGAAGCCCTTGTTGCTTTGGCACTAATAGCAGCTTTAGAATTGGGTAAGTACCCCAGTGACAAACTTATTTTCTCCTATTTTTATCTTGGATGAAAGGAGGCACAGGAGTGGAATAGAAGTCAGACAGGACCTTGACTAGAAGCATTTTGCCAGTGTGTTTCTGTACCCGTCCGGATCTGAGTATATGGAAAATCATATTCTATAGATTGTCACCATAGCTGTCCTTTTTGGTTGTTCTTTTGGTGACATTTTTAGGGTAATGCTTTAAGTTTAGTTTGACTCTTAAATGATACCTCAAAGTTTAGGCACTTAGGGAATACAGAAAACATTTTCAGCAGACCTCATGGAGAAGTGAAACAATACTTAAAATACATCAACAAGTTTAGGGCTTGCTACTCTTCCAGACAACCAGACCTTCTCTTCCATCTCTACTACTGATTCTCTCTTACTAACCTCCTCCTCTCTATCACCATGGTTTCTGTTGCTCTACAGCATTGCCTTCATTCTAAATTCTCACCTTTTATGTCACTCTTCTGTGTATTTACATTCAGAATTCCCCCAAAGCAGAGTCTAAATGATTCAGGTAGTTTCTCTCTAGCAGTAGCATTCCTGTTACTCAGAATTCTTCAGGAGAAGCTAGCTCATAGGCATCTAGTTTATGGGTAGCAACTTTGTCTCCGGAACCAAACTCTGATACATAGTCAGCTGGTGACAGTCAAAGTCACACGGCCTGTGGTAAGGCCTGAGGTTGCCTTACATAAAGGAGGACTATAGACTTGGTAGGCATGTCCTGTTCGGTTCAAAGCCATTCAGGTAAATACTGTTAACTGATCACCTCAGTTTCCAGTGATGATTTTTGCCCATAATTCTCACACTGGGGCAAGTGGACCCACCAACCCTTATCCCAGGAAGGAGAAGCCAAAAGATAAACATGGTATATCTCCTTCAGTGTCAGATTTACTCAGATTTCAGGTATGAGAGATTTGAATTTTTGTCCTCTTAAGGGGACAATTAAAACAATTTATAATTTTTTAAAAATCAGGTATAAGTAGGATGTAAAATTTTCTTGAATTCTAAAGAAAGAAAACATCCAGAAAATATATGTGGCTTTGGTCACTAACTTAGGTTAAAGATGCTGTGATTTCCTCCATGGTTTGGGTAGATTATGTGAGTCTGTCCAGAGGTCCAGACACCTTTAAGAGGGGAAGCTTTGATGAAGAGGTGAGAGTTGATGAGGACATTGAATACCAAACGGGGTTCATGGCTTGATTTTTTAAAATGGCTTAAAGTGATAGAGCAATTTCAGAATATCCTTGACTTCCTATCCTGGGCTGAATCTGGTCTTGTGCCCTTCATAACTAGTATCTTCTAAATAGGCTTTAATTTTGTCTGCTTCCTGATAGCTGAGCATTTGCCTGAGTCTGTTTACCTTACCACAGAACTATATAAAATGACAAAACATAATCATATTTGTTGTTGGTTGTTGTCACCTAATGTTTCCTAGGCTCCTTGAGCCTAAGATTTAAAAATGAGGTCATACTACCTTTTTAATATAAAATATACTTTGAAAACCATATTTTTTCAAACTTGTATCCTTACAGGCTTTTAGATATTAAGGAATTACTATAAAATTTTTGTATGATGATAGTATTGAAGCAACATTTTAAGAGTCCTTATCCTTTTTTTTTTTTTTTTTTTTTTTGTTAACTACATTCACAAGCAGTCGTAGGAAATAATACAGAAAGATCCCTCCTACACTTTGCCCAGTTTTGCCCAGTGGTAACATTTTGCAAAACTAGTGTAACATCCCAACCACTGATACAATGTACCTATCTTATTCATACTTCCCCAGTTTTACTTGTACTTACTTGTGTGTAAGTTATATTTAGTTTATCACCTGTGTAGGTGTATCTGAGCAGTTCTAATACCACAAGGATCCTCCATTTATAACCACATTCACCTACCTCCTACACTGCTCCTAATCCCTGGAAACCACTAATCTGCCCTTCATTTCTAAAATTTTTTTCATTTCAAAAATATATAAATGGAATCATATCATATGTGACCTTATGGAATCGGCTTCTTTTGCTCAGTATAAATTCCTAAAGAGTCATTGATTTGTGTGTCAATAGTTCATTCCTTCTCCTTCCTGAATAGTATTTTGTGATATGCATGTACCACAATTTGTTTAACCATTCACGTATTGAAGGACATCTGGGCTGATTCCACTTTGGGATTTTTAAAAATAAAGCTACGATGAACATTCATATATGGGATTTTATGTAAACATAAATTTTCATTTTTCTAGATAAATGCCTAGGAGTTACTAGATAACTCCTGGGTTGTATGGTAACTTCATGATTGATAGTTAGAGAAACTGACAGCCTGTTTTTCAGAGTGGCTATACTATTTTACATTCCCGCCAGCACTGCATAAGTGATCTAATTTGTTCTGTACCCTCACCAACGTTTAGTATTGTCCCTGTTTTTTTCTTTTAGTCAATCTGATAGATATATAGTGATATCTCATGTAGTTTTAATTTCCATTTTTCTAATAACTACTGATGATGAACATCTTTATGTGCTTATTTGCCATCTGTATTTATTCCTTGGTGAAATGCCTATTTAGATCTTTGCCCATTTTCTAAATTGTTATTAACTATTGAGTTTTGGGGATTATTTATATTCTGAAAGTCCTGTAGTTTTACATTTAACTCTGTGATCCTTTTTGTATTAATATCTGTATAAGATGTGAGGTTTAGGTCAGGTTTTCTTTTTTTTTTTTTGCCTATGGATGTAATTGCTCCAGCACCATTTATTGAAAAGGCTGTCTTTCCTCAACTGAATTGATTTTGTACCTTTGTCAAAAATCAGTTGCGCTTATGTGTGTGGGTCTACTTCTAGGATCTTCTTTCAGTTCCTCTGACCTATGTGTCTGTCTCTCCACCAACACCACACTGTCTTGATAACTGTAGCTATACAGTGACCTTCATATCAGGTAGAGGAATTCCTCCCGCTTTATTCTTCTTTATCAAGATTGTTTACCTCTTCTAGGGCCTGTGGCTTTCCATAAATTTTACTATAAGCTTATCTATTTCCTATGGAGAATCCTCTTGGGATTTTGATAGGAATTGCGGAGTCCGATTCTCTTAAAGATACGTGCTGAAATACCTGTGGAGGAAATTATGTGATTATAGGATTTGCTCCAAAATAATTTGGGATGGGTCAGAATAAGTGGATAAGACTAGAGATAGAGGATACACAGTTGAAGATGGTGATAGTACATAGTGTATCATACTATCTTTTCTGCTTTTGTATACGTTTAACAGTTTTCATAATAAAGGTTTTTAATTGCCTCATATTTAAAGGAATGTTTTAATATTGAATTTCAGGCCTAAACTCCTGAAATATCTACTGAAGTTTAGGTCTAAATACACTGTTAACAAGGTCTAAATTTAATATTGTATATCTATGTCATTATTATTTATGAGTCCCATTTGAAAGGTTTTACATTATCAGTTTCTAGAAAGGGAAATAGTATTTAGCCAGATTGTACCAGGTTCATACCCAGTGAGTATAACTGATACTTCGTTTCATGTTCCAGGCACTGCTGAGAAAGATCTAGAAAGTGCTAAACTTGTACAGATTTTACACACACTGCTAGCAGATGAGAGAAGTGCTCCTGAAATCAAATATAATTCCATGGTCCTGATCTGTGCTCTCATGGGATCTGGTACGTATTTCCTCTGTCATTTGATATTCATCAACATATGGTTGACATTAAATATAAAATAATAGTAAATGGTGGCTTTGGGTTTTAAAAGCATTAGAAATTAGTTTATGGAAGATACAGGATTACTTTTACACTGCAAATACTCCCAAAAGATTCTTAATAATGAAAAGTGTTATATAGAAAATATAGGCAAAAGTCAATGTTAAAAAAATAATACCTTTAAGTTTCATTAACCCTAAAATATTTTATTTAAAGAACAAATTCTGATTTTATATACCATGATATTAGCTAAGGAGTTTGTTCAAGAAATCAATGGCATATCTTGTTACACATTTCATGGACCACTTGAAAAGGACATGTATCCTGCTGTTATCGAGTGGTGAGTTCTATAAATATGAATTAGATCCTTTTGTTTGGTAATGGTGTTTCAGTATTCTTGCTGATTTTCTACTCAGTCTGTCAATTATTGAGAGAGGGATGTTGAAGTCTCCGGCTATTATTGTTGATTTGTCTGTATCTCCCTTCAGTTCTATCAGGTTTTGCTTCATACATTTTGCAGCTTAGTTGGCAGATGCATACACCCTTCCTAGTGGATTTACCTTTCTATCGTTATGTAATGTTCCTCTCTGTCTCTGGTAGTTTTCTTTGCTCTGAAGTCTACTTTATCCAATATTAATATAGCTACTCCTACTTTCTTTTGAATAACATTCACGTGATCTTTTTCTACCCTTTCAGATTCAATCTGTGGTATCTTGTATTTGAAGTGTAGGCAGCATATTATTGGGTCATGTTTTTTAATCCACTCTGTCATCCCCCCCCCACCTTTTTTTTTAATGCTTAAAGATTCCATAATTTCATCCACAAAGTTGGTTATCATTATTATTACTACCATTGGTTGGACGAGGAAGCCAAGACTGTGAAGGAAGTAAGCAGGGACATTGCAGTGGTGCTGGGTGAGGAGTGGTGAACATAAATTGTCCTGTCTGGTTAGTGACAGGCACTTTCAAGGTGATGGTAACAACCAAAATGATGGGCAGTAGAGGGGGTGGGTGTCGGGAAAGCACCTCTGGTAGTGAGTCTTGATGGGCAGAGTTGGGTTTCTAGGTGGACTTTTTTGTGCACACACCAAGGGTGGATATGTCTCCTGGGGCAGGCTCACCTTATCCAAGTACAAAACCAGAATGGTAGTTTACTTATATATAGTGAGAAGTATGCCTGCCACTGATCTCAGAACACCCCAAGTGCACATGTCTGGCTCATTGACTCCTTCAGGGCAGACAGGCATCAATGGTTGCTTGATGAGCTTTGATCAGAACAAGGAGAATTAAATGAATGGACTGTGTAATGGCATCAGGTCAAAGTGGTTTGATGCATCTGTCTCTGCAGTTGCATCAGCTTTGCTAAAGGAACTGGAAGCGTGGAATCTCTGGGCTTGAGGCCCCATCTTTTTGGATGTTGCTGGTATGGCTCTGTCTGCATTACCCACAGTAGTGTTTTCTGTTCTATGCTGCTGTACTGACGAATGCCCCATTAACCTCTGCTTTGCTTGCATTCTTTGAGGTAATTGTTGATACTTTCCACAAATCCTGCTTGGGCAACCCCTCAAATGTTAAAATTCTCCTTTACAAAGAGTGCATCCATTCTCAATTTGACCAGTAAATAAATGGTCAAGACATTCTTGTGTTAAGTCTTTAGTTAAGGAAGTATTTCCTTTGGTTATTTTCTGAATTTTTCCAGGGCCAGTATTTTTAGTGATGCACTGTTAGAGAAAAATAGAAATATTATTTGGGTAGCTGGTAAGATTTTTTATTTTTTTACTGTAATATGATACCTAAGTTGGAGAGCAGTGGGAGACAAAAAGTTTGTGTGTTGTTTAATCAGTAAGCAAAAATCATTTACTGTTTCTTTGGGTTTTTTATTATTATTGCAGTTTTTAATATTTATTCCATTTATTTAAATTAATTTTTAAAAGTTCTCCCATTTCTCCCAACCCCAATCCCTGCGCCCTGCAACCACCAGTCTATTCTCTGTATCTATGAACTTGGTTTTTAGGTTCCACATATAAGAGAGATCATATGGTATTTGTCTTTCTCTTATTTCACTTAGAATAATGCCCTCAAGGTCCAGCCGTATTGTCACAAATGGCAAGATTTCATTCTTTTTATGGCTGAATAATATTCCATTATATACACACACCATAATTTCTTTACTCATTCACGTATCCATAGACATGTAAGTTGCTGCCGTATCTTGGCTTTTCTGAGTAATGCTGCAATGAGCATGGGGTGCATATGTCTTTTCAAATTAGTGATATTTCCTCTGTATACATTTAGAACCACATTAGTGTTATAATTTTTGTTTTCAACCATCAAACATAATCCAGAAAACTCTTGAGAAAAGGAAAGCCTATTGTATTTATCTATATGTATTTGCTATATCTGTTCTTTCTGATGTTCCAAAATTCCTTTTTTTCCCCTTTCTGTTTAGAGAACTTCCTTTAGCCATTCTTTTAGGTTAGGTCTGTTTGTGACAAATTCTCATTTCCTTTATTATTCCTTATTGATTCATTTTCGTTGAGAATATCTTGATTTCGTTTTCATTTCTGAAAAATATTTTCTCTGTGTATAGAATTCTAGGTTGACAGTTCTTTTCTTTCAGAACATGAAAAATGTTGTGCCACTTTCTTCTGGCCTCCATAGTTTCTTATGAGAAATCCACTATCTCGCTGTTTGTTTTTTCCCTTGTAGGTAAGGTGTCATTTCTGTCTCAAGACTTTTTTCTCTTAGTTTTCAAAAGTTTGAATATGATGTGTCTTGGCATAGATTTCTTTAGGATTATCCTGTTGAGTGCTTGCTCAGCTTCTTGAATCTGTAGGCTTATGTCTTTTGCTAAATTTGGGACGTTTTTAACCATGTTCCTTCAGGTACTTTTTCAGTCCCACCTTATTTCTCTTCTCCTTCAAGGCCTCTAATGACATAAATGTGAGCTCTTTAGTTATATCCCACAGGTCCCCGAGGTTTTGTTCATTTTTTTTCCAGTTTATTATCTCTCTGTTGTTCAGATGGGGTAATTTGTATTGCTTTAAGTTCACTGATTATTTCTTCTGTCTTCTCCATTCTGTTGTTGAGCCTATCAAGCTTTTTGTTGCAGGTACTATAGTTTTGAGTTCTAAAATTTCTATTCTCTTTTTTATATCTTCTGTTTCCTTGCTGTGATCTCTTTTGTTTCAAGCATGTTCATAATTGTTCAGGCATTTTCTTAATGTAAAATATACATATAATTTGCCATTTGAACCATTTTTAAGTGTACAGTTCAGTGGATTAAGTACATTCATATCACTGTGCAACCATCCCCACCATTCATCTCCAGACCTTTTTCTTCTTTCCAAACTGAAACTCCATACTCTTTAAACAGTAACTCCCTAATCACCCATCTCCCCAGCTTTTGGCAACCACCATTTTATTTTCTCTCTTTATGAATTTGACTACTCTTGGTACCCCATGTAAGTGGAATCATACGATATTCTTCCTTTTGTGTCTGGCTTATTTCCCTTAGCATGATGTCTTCAGGGCTCATCTATGTTGTAGCATGTGTCAGAATTCCATTCCTTCTTAAGGCTGAATAATGTTCCATTGTTTGTATATATTACATTTTGTTTATCCATTCATCCATCAGTGGACATTTGGGTTATTTTCACATTTTTGGCTATTGTGAATAATGCCACTATGACCATGAATGCACAAATATCTGTTTGAGTTCCTGCTTTCAGTTATTTTGCTTATATACACAGAAGTGGAATTGCTAGATAATACAGTAATTCTGTTTAATTTTTTGAGGAACCACTGTACTGTTTTGCACAGTGTCTGCACCATTTTACATTTCCACCAGAGGTGCACATGGGTTCCAGTTTCTACATCCTCGCTAATATTTGTTATTTGTTTTGATAATAGTCATCCTAATGGTTGTCAGGTGGTATCTTATTGTAGTTTTGATTTGCTTTCCCCTGATGATTAGTGATGTTGCGGATCTTTTCATTTGCTTATTGGCCATTTGTATATCTTATCTTCTTTGGTGCTATGTTTAGTCAAGTCCTTTGCCCATTTTTTATTTGGGTTGTTTTTTGTTGATGACTTGGAAAAGTTCTCTATATGTTCTGTGTATTAAATGCTTATTGGATATATGATTTGCACGTATTTTCTCCTATTCCAAGAGTTGCCTTTTCACTATTGTGTCCTTTGAAACACAGTTTTTAATTTTGATAAAGTCCAGTTTATCTATTTCTCCTTTTGTTGCCTGTGCTTTTCATGCATATCCAAAAGATCATTACTAAACTCAGTGTCATGAAGTCTTCCCCCTATGTTTTCTTTCAGAATCTTACAGTTTTAGCTCTTATGTTCAGGTCTTTGATCTATTTTGAGTTAACTTTTGTATGTGATGTAAGGTAAGGGACCAACCTCATTTTTCTCCTGTGGATATTACCAGCACCATTTGTTGAAAAGACTGTCCTTTTGTCATTGAATGGTCTTGACACACATGTTGAAAATTATTTGACCATATATGTGAGGACTTATTTCTGGGCTTTCTATTCTATTCTGTTAATCTCTCTGTCTTTATATCAGCACTACACTGTTTTGATTATTGTAGCTTTGTAGTAAGTTTTGAAATTAGGAAGTGTAAGACCTCCAACTTTATTCTTTTTCAAGATTGTTTTAGATATCTGGAGTCCCTTGAGAGTCCATCTGAATTTTAAAATGGATTTTTCTATTTCTGCTAAAAACGTTGGTTCTGGTTTCATTTTTTGTATTTTTTTAGCCTTTCCACTATGTTTATTTTATTACATTGTAATGAAACTGATTATTTTTATTATTAGTTTTACCATCATATTCTATTAGTGAATGTTTTATTTTTAAAAATTTTTATTTTATATTGGAGTATAGTTGGTTAACAATGTTGTGTTAGTTTAAGGTGTACAGCAGTGTGATTCAGTTATATATGTACATGTATCTATTCTTTTTCAAATTTTTTTCCCATTTAGGTTATTACAGGGTATTGAGCAGAGTTCCCTGTGCTGCACACTAGGTCCTTGTTGGTTATCTATTTTACATATAGCTGTGTGTATATGTCAATCCCAAACTCCCAATCTGTCCCACCCACCACCACCCCGCCGTAACCAAAAGTTCATTCTGTAAGTCTGTGAGTCTGTTTCTGTTTTGTAAATAAGTTCATTTGTATCTTTTTTTCCCTTTAGATTCTGCATATAAGCGATATCATATATTTGTCTTTCTCTGTCTTATTTCACTTAGTATGATAATCTCCAGTCCATCCATATTGCTGCAAATGGCATTATTTCATTCTTATTAATGGCTGAGTAATATTCCACTATATATATGTACCACATCTTCTTTATCCATTCATTTGTCAGTGGACATTTAGGTTGTGCTACACCCTGGCTATTGTAAACAGTGCTGTGGTGAACATCGGCATGCGTGTATCCTTTCGGACCATGTTTTTCTGCAGATATATGCCCAGGACTGGGATTACTGGATCATATGTTTAGTTTCTTAAGGAACCTCCATACTGTTCTCCATACTGGCTATACAAATTTACATTCCCACCAACAGTGTAGGAGGGTTCCCTTGTCTCCACACCCTCTCCAGCATTTATTTTTTGTAGACTTTTTGATGATGGCCATTCTGACTGGTGTGAAGTGGAATCTCATCGCAGTTTTGATTTGCATTTCTCTAATAATTAGTGATGTTGAGCATCTTTTCATGTGCCACTTGGTCATCTGTATATCTTCTTTGGAGAAGTGTCTATTAAGGTCTTCTGCCCATTTTTTGATTGGGTTGTTATTTTTTTTTGATATTGAGCCACGTGAGCTCTTCATAAATTTTGGAGACTAATCCTTTGTCAGTCTCATCGTTTGCAAATATTTTCTCCCATTCTGTGGGTTGTCTTTTCGCTTTGTTTATGGTTTCCTTTGCTGTGCAAAAGCTTTTGAGTTTAATTAGGTCCAATTTGTTTATTTTTGTTTTTATTTCCATTACTCTAGGATATCGGTTGAAAAAGATATTGCTGTGATTTATGTCAAAGAGTGTTCTGCCTATGTTTTCCTCTAAGAGTTTTATAGTATCCAGTCTTACATTGAGGTCTTTAATCCATTTTGAATTTATTTTTGTGTATGGTGTTAAAGGATGTTCTAATTTCATTTTTTTACATGTAGCTGCCCAGTTTTCTCAGCACCATTTATTGAAGAGACTGTCTTTTCTCCATTGTATAGTGTTGCCTCCTTTGTCATAGATTAATTGACCATACATATGTGGGTTTATTTCTGGGCTTTCTGTCCTGTTCCATTGATCTATATTTCTGTTTTTGTGCCAGTACCATACTGTTTTGATGACTGTAGCTTTTTGGTATAGTCTGAAGTCAGGGACCCTGATTCCTCCAGCTTTGTTTTTACTTCTTAAGATTGATTTGGCTATTTGGGGTTTTTTGTGTCTCCATACAGATTTTTAGATGTTTTGTTCCAGTTCTGTGAAAAATGCCATTGGTAATTTGATAGGGATTACATTGAATTTGTAGACTGCCTTGGGTAGTATCATCATTTTGACAATACTGATTCTTCCAATCCAAGAACATTGTACAGTATATCTGTCCATCTGTTTGTGTCATCTTCAATTTATTTCATCAGCGTCTTATAGTTTTCAGAGTACAGGTCTTTTGCCTTCTTAGGTAAGCTTATTCCTATGTATTTTATTCTTTTTGATGAGATGGTAAATGGGAATGTTTCTTTTATTTCTCTTTCTGATCTTTTGTTGTTAATGTATAGAAATGCAACAGATTTCTGTGTATTAATTTTGTATCCTGCAGCTTTGCCACATTCAATGATCCTTGTCTTGTTCCTGATCTTAGAGGAAATGCTTTCAGCTTTTCACCATTAAGTATGATGTTAGCTGTAGGTTTGTCATATATGGCCTTTATTATGCCCACTTTGTAGAGAGTTTTTATCATAAAAGGGTGTTGAATTTTGTCAAAAGCTTTTTTCTGCATCTATTGGGATGATCATATGGTTTTTATTCTTGTACTTTTTGATGTGGTGTATCACAGTGATTGATTTGCATATATTGAAGAATCCTTGCATCCCTGGGATAAATCCCACTTGATCATGGTGTGTGATCCTTTTAATGTATTGTTGGATTCGGTTTGCTAGTGTTTTGTTGACGATTTTTGCATCTCCGTTCATCAATGATATTGGCCTATAACTTTCTTTTTTTGTGGTATCTTTGTTTGGTTTTGGTGTCAGGGTGATAGTGGCCTCATAGAATGAGTTTGGGATTGTTCCTTCCTCTGTGATTTTATTGGAATAGTTTCAGAAGGATAAGTGTTAAGTCTTCTCTAAACGTTTGATAGAATTTGCCTGTTAAGCCATCTGGTCTGGGACTTTTGTTTGTTGGGAGTTTTTTGGTCATAGCTTCCATTTCAGTACTTGTAATTGGTCTGTTCATATTTTCTGTTTCTTCCTGGTTCAGTCTTGGGAGATTGCACCTTTCTAAGAATTTGTCCATTTATTTTGGGTTGTCCATTTTATTGGCATATAGTTGCTTGTAGTAGTCTCTTATGATCCTTTGATTTTCTGTGGTGTCCATTGTAACTTCTCCTTTTTCATTTCTAATTTTATTGATTTCAGCCCACTCCCCTGTTGTTTCTTGATGAGTCTGGCTAAAGGTTTATCAATTTTGTTTATTTCAAAGAACCAGCTTTTAGTTTCCTTGATCTTTTTTTTTATCATTTTCTTTGTCTCTCTTACATTTATTTCTGCTCTGATCTTTATGATTTCTTTGCTTCTAATAACTTTGGGTTTTGTTACTTCTTCTTTCTCTGGTTGCTTTAAATGTAAGGTTAGGTTGTTTGAGATTTTTCTTATTTCCTGAGGTAAGATTGTATTGTTGTAAACTTCCTTCTTAGGACTGCTTTTGCTGTGTCCTATAGGTTTTGGACTGTTGTGTTTTCGTTGTCATTTGCCTCTAGGTATTTTATGATTTCCTCTTTGATTTCTTCAGTGATTCATTGGTTATTTAGTGGCATATTGTTTAGCCTCCACATGTTGTGTTTTTTACAGTTTTTTTCTTGTAGTTAATTTCAAATCTCATAGCGTTTTGGTTAGAAAGTTTGCTTGATAAGATTTCAATTTTCTTAAATTTACTGAGGCTCGCTTTGTGGCCCAACATGTGATCAGTCCTGGAGAATGTCCATGTGCACTTGAGAAGACTGTATTCTGCTGCTTTTGGACGGAATGCTCTATAAATATCAGTTAAGTCCATCTGGTCTGATGTGTCATTTAAGGCCTGTGTTTCCTTATTGATTTTTCTGTCTGGATGCTCTGTCCATTGATGAAAGTGGGGTGTTAAGGTCCCCCACTATTATTGTGTTACTGTCAGTTTTTCCTTTTATAGCTGTTTGTTAGTATTTGCCTTTAAGGTGCTCCTGTGTTGGGTGCCTATATATTTACAATTGTTATATCTCCTTCTTGGATTGACCCCTTGATCATTAATTACATAGTGTCCTTCTTTGTCTCTTGTAACAGTCTTTATTTTGAAGTCTATTTTGTCTGGTATGAGTATTGCTACTCCAGCTGGTTCTGGTTTTATACCTCAGTTTTATCAATATAAACACATCAGTTTGAGGGCTGCTAGTTACATTAAACTTACCGGACTTAAGAGGAATCCTGTATTTTACTGTAACTGAAGTTAAATAGAGCAAGAAAACCAGAAAGAGGAAGACAGTAGTCTCCGTTTTAGATTTCCTGTCACAGAAATTTGTTGAAAGGATGTGAGGTAATAACCTTTTTATTTGCCACAAAATTAATTTGAAACAGAGCTAAGATTTTTCTGTAAGTATTGGACTTCATATTTGAACTGATGATAGGGTTAAGTTAGGAGTGTATAACTGAACCTTGAGATCATACAATGATCTGTGTTTTAATTATAACTCATTACTTTAATCAACCTTCGTAGAACTAGACATCTGATTTATTTTTATAAAGGGTCTCTGATTTTTTTATCCTAACATCCCTAAAAAAGACATTTCTAGGCTACTGATGTGTCTTTTCCCAGAATTGTTCCTAGTTTTATAACTAACTCAGTATTTAAATGAGCATTTTGGGTATATGTTTTAGGTCGAGTGTATAGTAAGAAAGAAAGATTAGAACAACCTAATAGAAGCATATCTGTTGCCTTGTTTTTGTCTTCCAGAATCTCTACACAAGGAAGTACAGGATTTGGCCTTTCTAGATGTTGTGTCCAAACTTCGCAGTCATGAGAACAAAAGTGTTGCTCAACAGGCTTCTCTCACAGAGCAGAGACTTGCTGTGGAAAGCTGAGAACTACCCCTCCCTGATACACCCCTCATTTCCCCTTTGTCCTCCATACAGCTGCCTCTTCTGCTTCATTCTCTTCCATATCACTTGTGCATGTGTGTAATGTTCCAATGCCAATTGAAGAACTGCTGTAGGTACCTTCCCAATAAGATTTCTAAACCCATAGTTAGTTAGTTAGTTAGTTAGTTAGTGTGAACATGAATTTGTCAAAAACAAGTCTCCACCCCATAACTGTTTCCTTGTATTCCTGTTGCTTGAGCTACATTAAGTAGAATGTGCATGTTGTAGTCCTATGATGATGACGTAAACTTGGTACTACACAATGACTTGCTCCTCGTCTTTGGTAGACTACATAATAATGTACTGGTAAATTAATTAGAAACAAATGAGAATGCAGCAGGATCTGACTAGCTTATGAAAGATGGAATTGAATAGTAAAAATAGCTCCATTTATTGGTGCTTGGAAAGCACAGTGACCAAAAAACCTGTATGGCTGCTTATTCATTAGTCTTACCTACTAATGTCAAACCCATGGTACCTAGAGTTAAATAAAATCCAATGCTCTCGCTCTTTACCCTCTGGTTTCTTCTTCTTCCTTTGTAGACTCTTGAAACTGCCACAAACTTGGCAAGACTTCCTAAGGTTTTTTATGTCATATTTAATTGGCCATCATCAGTAGCCTGATGTTGAAAACATTTGTAGTTTTCAGCCTGAAACTAAAGGGTTGAAGAATATTACACTAGTACATCTTGTTTTTTGCCTGTATTTTAGATTCTGATATATGTACAGTTTCACCTCAGAATTTCTTCTGTCAGTTAATCAACATTGTTCAACACATGTCTTTAAAAGTCACTTGGCATTTGTTTTCAACTGAGAAAGCTGAGTACAGCTCTTTAGAAAAATGGATTTTTTTTTTTTCTGTTTTTCACCATTCAGCTTGAAAGCAAGAAGTTTCCTTGGTCTTTTAACCCTTTTAAATTTTATATGAGAATTAGCAGGGCATATGAAAAAAGATTAAGAAATGTTTGTCTAGACTAAAGAAAGGAAGGTCATAAAAGCCATAGTAGCCAGTCCAGTTCATTCTGCACATGGCCTCATCCCAGTAGCTGTTAGAGTTTCCCACCTCCACTTTCCACAGAGAACTGCAGTGGATCTTAAAGCCTATCGGAAAGTGACAGTGCCAAGTGCCAAGACTCAAGAGGTCAGAAGCCCCCTTGGCAGAATGTAGTACACTCTTCACTGCTACCACCACACCAAACGGGTCTTAGAGCTTTGAAACACATGAACATCCCTGTGACATACCTGCCTTCTCCGAATGCCCGGGTGTGACAAATACTGGCTGAAAGGTAAGGTGGGCTCCTTGCTCTCCAAAATTGATGCTGCACGTCTCTGTGGGGTGATCGAAGTTGGACTTTTGACTGAAATAGCTGTAATTCGAGAAAGTTAAAACCCCAGTGGAGGTAAAGAACTTTTTGAGTGACTGTTCCCTTTGATGTCCAAGCAAAGGACGATTATTGTGAGTGCTTTTGCGACATTCACTATAAGAATGATCTTGTTCATTGTCTTCTCCTGGGCTGGATAGTGGACTATATTTTATTTTAGATTTTGAAAGACACCTGTAATGTTGCATAATAGGCTGTCCATATTAATAACTAAATAAACAGTATATAAACTGTAATGACATCATTTGGTTTATTTGTATATTTTACTTCTATTTCCAGCTCGTAGAACAGTGCCTGCTCATTGATGGTGCTCAGTAAGTATTTGCTGAATGAATCCTGACTTCCATGAAACTTCCAGAGTGCCTGAACTATTTCTAGATAGATTGATAGAGAAATTGAGATGTAGGTATTTGTCTGACTTCAGAGAATTTTTCTTTTCTGATAGTAGGATCTGTCTGTATTGAAAAGCATTATATAGAAAACCTCAGAACAGAAGCATCCAGAAAGCACGGACTTGAGAAAAAAATACTGTCTGGGCCACGCTGCCAGCAATCAATTTGCTGATATGCTAGGAACTCTCATCTTCAGCAAAACAAAATGCAGTTCAAATCACCAGTTGTTCTGCGGCATCACCAGACCAGAGGCTGTGTGCCCTTATGATGACAGGGCTCCACCAAACTCGGTGATGTGCTGCTGTGCCATGGCAGTGGGTGGGAAGCCACAGACAATACCATCCCTCTCCTACTACTTGGTCCTAGTTTTAGAGACCACCTTTACGTTAGTTTGCTACTCACTAAGAGTGCATTCTAAGGGAAAGATGGGAGGAGCCACACAACAAAACTTCCATTACCACTTTGTGCCAGGACTAGAGCATAGATGAAAAGCAAACAGGCCAAAACTTAGAGGGAAGAAGATGTCTGAGGGAAATGCCCTGGAATGTCCTCCTTTCCTCCCTCCCAGTCCCATTAGCTCCTTGGAATCTTGCTAACCACCCACCCAGAGTGTAACTTCACTGTGCTCAAAGCAAAATTGATTAAATACTGGCCCATAATCCTGTGTCTTCCTTGATAAAACATGCTTTGAGCATACTATCTGATAACAGTGGAGATGTGGAACAAAATTTTTCACTTCTAATACAATTTCCTCTTGGGTGGAACAGAATGCTCTCAGATATAAGCATTAGTGTGCTCTCAGATATAAGCAGAGTGTTCTGAGAAACCCCTGCATGTGAAGATTTCAAAAAAAAATACTCCTTGGTATCATTAGAAGGCTTATTATCTAATTCTGTTGAACATAAGGGGTGAAGATGTCTATTACTCAGGTAAGCATTATCCTCTGTATCCAGCTGTTACTAGAATCAGTAAGCTTAAAAGACACTTCTTAACTGTAGGAAGCCATACATTTGAATCATACAAGTGTCTATTAAAAAGCACTTAATGAGGGGCTTCCCTGGTGACGCAGTGGTTGAGAGTCCACCTGCCGATGCAGGGGACGCGGGTTCGTGCCCCGGTCCGGGAAGATCCCACATGCTGTGGAGCAGCTGGGCCCATGAGCCATGGCCACTGAGCCTGTGCTCCGCAGCGGGAGAGGCCACAACAGTGAGAGGCCCGCGTACCGCAAAAAAAAAGCACTTAATGATATCTGGGGTGAATCTTCATGGCTGTAACCAGGAAAACTGAGGGGTTTTTTTTCACAGATGTGATCTCTTAGTTTACATACAAAGTTAGATCATTATATGCCATGTGGTGTCACAGATAGGTTTTAAAGGTCTGTCTTACTAAAATGTTGTGGAAACTATTTGAAAAGTGTGATAAGTGGAAAGAGTAAGGTCTCTGGATACTGCCTCTTCCGTAGTCACATCCTGGTTCTATTACTTACTACCTATGTGACCACTGCCAATTACTTAAACTCTCTGGGCCTGTTTTCTCATTGAGTTTAATAATTCCTCCTTCCCAGGGTTTTTGTGACAATTCAAACTTTCGGGGGGTGACGGTAAAGCTGGAGGGAACTGCGACATCTTATGGCCTAAACTATATTCCCCACCTTCCCCCTACAGGATTCCTGGCTAAAGGACTTCAAAGAACAAAAGCCAGATAGGAGAATTAGTTCTAGAGAGACTGATAGAGAAATTGAGATTTAGATATTTGTCTGACTTCAGAGAATTTCTTTTGATAGTAGACTTTGTCTCTATTAATAGTGTATTAATAATGTATTAACAGTGTCTATTAATAGTTTGAGGAGCACCCACTTATCCTCCGTACAGAGTGCATAACCTCTTACCTCCTTCCCCCTGAAACTAAGATGGCCAGGTGGGCAGAGGAGGCCTTTCAGTGTAGCTCCCACTGTAGTACCTCCTCTTCCTGTCTCAGACCTCTTCATCTGTAAAGTGGGAATAACAGCACTAGCTCAGTGATATTAGCTTTTATTAGTATTATTACTAAGTCAATATAGATAAAGCTGTAGTACTGAGTTTTTCCTCCGTATAGAAACAAAACAATCCCCTCTTCCCATTTTCAGTGCTGCCAACTTTTTATCAGTACATAGAAAATACACCTTTTTAATATATATACTTCTCATTATATGTCTTTCGTCTTTTTCTTATATATAAATGCTGTGTGTTTTGCATAAAGGTTTATGGCAACTGTGCTCTGAATCCTATAATAGAATCCACCCATTTATCATTATGCTTCTTGACTAGACAGGCAGAGTCCCTCGTTGGAGGTTTCCAGGGGTAAGCTGTTATTAGTTCCTTGTATGCCGTGAATGGTAAGCTACAGTATTTGAAGGAAAAGGTGAGCTTTGCATGGAATTTATGCTCCTAAGTTCAATTTATTTATTCTTTCCTTCTCAGTTGACTTTTTGAAGTTCATTATTTCCTTATCCTTACTTTGTTTCTTCCCAGAAAAACAAACAAACCCTTTTATCAAATTGAGCTTTTTAGCTATGGCCACAGAGATTGTAATCTGTCATCATTCAGAAATGGACAATATGCATCTGTCTGCTGTTTATAACACTAGATAGACATTTAACATGGCAACAATTCATTTATATACTGGAACCAATTACAATTAGACCAAACTTAAGCCAGGTAGGAACTGATGCCTGGGTTCTCCTGACATTCGTTTCCTCAGTCCCTGGCTTTTCTACTGCCTGATGTCACATTTGTCCAAAGAGAAATGTAGAGCCTCCCACTTCCTAAGCAAACTGGAGGATCAGGGTGATGTCTTCTCCCAAGTGGTTTTAATGGTTTCTCTGATCCTCAGCATTATGAATGCAGCTTTTAAGGAGTAAAAATGGAGCAAGTAGAATGGTTAAGTCATGGACACAGGGGCTCAGGGGAGAAGTGACTTGACTCAAATACCATCTACAATCTAAAAAAAAACTTCATTTTCATATTCACCCCCAACCTCAGAGTACATTCTTAGAATTTATCCATGACTCAGAGATCTGTGGTTTTGCTGGTAGGCATGTGTGCAATCTTATATTAATCTGCTTAACCATACAAAGGTAAAACCACATTCAGTGGTGTGTGGAACTTTATAGTGTTTAGTTGGTGTTGGTCACATATAGAGAGAATTTTGTTTCAGGATTAGGTTTTAAGAAAATTAACTAGCTAGGTTTTTTAATCTTCATCAAGGAAGTTTAAAGCCTAATCCTGTCATACTTTGAAACCTCTTAGTTTGGGATTTTTTTTTAGTTAAATAATTCAAAACATCTTTATTAGATTTCTGTTATCTCAAGATAAAAAATTTTAAAGCTTTAACCCAGATTTCCAGTATATAAACTTTATACATATTTTTAGAAGACCTATGGTTGGATTTAGTGTTCCTTGAAAAATTAAAAATAGAACTACAATACAATCCAGCAACTCCCCTTCTGTATATTTACCCAAAGAACACAAAAACACTAGTTTGAAAAGATATATGCACCCCTATGTTCAAGATATGGAAGCAACCTAAGTGGCATCAATAGATGAATGTATAAAGAATATACAGTGGTGTATGCAGTCGTACCTTGATATCCACTGGGGATGGATTGGTTCCAGGACCTGCCTCAGACAGCAAAACTCCATGGATGCTCAAGTACCATAGTTGGCCCTCTGTATCCATGGTCCTGCATCTGTGAAATCAACCAACCACAGATTGTGCAGTACTGTAGTTTTTATTGAAAAAAATCCACGTATAAGTGGACCCGTGCAGTTGAAACCTGTGTTGTTTAAGGGTTAAATGTATTTACAATGAAATATTACTCAGTCATAAAAAAAGAGTGAACTCTCAGCATGTGCAACACCATGGCTGGATCTAGAGGATATTATGCCAAGTGAAGTAAGACAGAAAGACAAACACCATATGATTCACTTATACTTGGAATCTGAAAACAACAAAAACAAAACAGAAGCAGACTCACAGATACAGAGAACAAACTGGTGGTTGCCAGAGGGGAGAGGGGTGTATAGCTGGATGAAATAGATGAAAGGGATTAAGAGGTACAGATTTCTAGTTATAAAGTCACGGGGATGTGATACACAGCATAGGGAATATAGTCAATAATACTGTAATAACTTGTATGGTTACTAGACATGGTGATTATTTCATAATGTATTTAAATGTCAAATCACTATGTTGTACACTTGAAACATTATACTGTACATCAACTGTACTTAAGTTTTTAAAAAATCTGATTTTCAAGTGTACTTGACAGATATCACTTACTATTGCAGTAGTTATTTTGTCATTTACTGATTCCCAGGAATCCTGAAGGAAAGAAACTCAAACTATACCCTCAGATTACTGTCAAAAATAAATTCCTATATGAATTCTCACTTTGAATTTTATAACCATATCTACTTTAAAGTAGGCCTCCCTTCTAGCCAAATGGTGTTTTTGTGGTTTCTCTGGTTCATTTTTAATGAACGGTCATACAAAGAACAGAGCCAAGCCTGCTGGGAAGCTGGCTACACCCCTGCCCTTAGGGTGTCCGTGCCCTCAGACGAAAAACCCCTGCTCCTTTGAGGACATCTCACAGTGCTCTCGTGCGGTGACCACCCCACCACCAGGACCAGAGAAGGTCAGCTGCCTTTGACCTTGAGCGCTCTTCAAGGGTGTCTGCTCTGTTTCTTGGTGCTCTGTTCTTCCCCGTGTCTAACATAAGCACATCATATGAATACCTGTGATTACCTAGAACTTATGAAGGAGGTAAAGGTTGAATCATACTCTTAAGATTGCAACCCAACAGTAAAATATAAAGTGCTGCCCTAATCAGAGTGAACCACGGGGAGGAAATATTAACCAGAGCGACTTTGATTTTAGACCCATCTCTGCAGGAACCCAAAATAGTCCCTAACTTCAGTTGGTGCCAACTATCCGTACACAGTTCCTTCACCCTCACCCTCCATTTTTTTATGGTTCTAGAATGTATCCCACTCTCCACCATGCCTCTCCTATAATGACTTCCCTTTTTGTGCAGGTAAGTATGGAAGGAGTTATTAATGACTCATATTCCACTCTTTTCACCCACACCCCTCACCCCCTGGTGCCCAGTAGAAGTTAGGGGAAGTGACACAGCAAAGTGACCATTGAGCTTCATAATAGCACAATCTACACAATCTGTTAAACCCTCTGCTTCCCCCTCTCCTACCCCGTGCCCTCTTGTTCCCCTTATCAGGGTCACTGTGAGACGCAGGGCCTTCCCCTGCACTGACCAAAGAAAAGCAAGAGATGGAAAGCAGAGATTACCTGTACATCTGGATGTTTATAACCTGATTTGGTAGTCCCTTACTCTGTAAAATGCAGGCTTCATCTGATGCAGTTTCGGCAGGATGTTCTGGCGTGCTCTCCACAGCAGTTGCCCTGTGTGTGTGCATATTTTACATAGTTGAAGTGTTAAGCCACATGTAGCTACACCCTTTTCTTTCCACTTACACAAGCATTTTTCTACATTACTAAGAACTCTGTTTCATAACCTCATTTTTAATGGCTGCATATTCTCCAGTTATATGGATGCACCATAATTTACTTAGCCGTTTTCCCACATCTGGACATTAAAGACATATTCCAGGTTTTGAAAAACAAACCTCAAATGCTAAGTCGTGAGCATTTGCAGATGCTCAACTAAAAACATCTGACCTGTAAGTCCCCTCTGCTTTCTGCCCCTAATCCTAAATTTAAAACTCCATTCTTTTCTTCTTCAAGAGCCCTTATCAACTTCTCAATTCGGCCTCTTTGCACCCTTCCTGATCCACTTGTATGTGTCACCTCCTGGACACTCTGCTCCTGCAAAGTTCTTGCTAGTCTCCTAAGGGGACCCACCACAAGGGGTAGTGGCGTCGCGAGGGTGGGGTGGCCGCACCTCCCTCCTGGCATCCGGGCCTTAGATCAGCTACACCCACGCACCCTTCACCAGCGCCGCTTACCAGATGTATCAGAGGGCCTCTAAAAAGAGGTGGCACAGAGCACACCTCCAAGTACCCACTGGAGCTGGTGTTTAGCTAACTGGAGTCTAATTGCCTCTTAGCACTGTCATCCACCGCTCCCAACACTTCTGCACCTGTTGCCAAGCCTGTGAACTGCCATTCTGATTGGTTCCAAGTGATAAACGCACTCCAGCCACCACTCACATGGAGAGAGGAGAGAGCGGTAGAGGGCCTCTTCTTCCACAAGAATCCTCATTTAACACTCCTGAGGCATCTGTGACCTGGCTAACCCATTTCTTCCTCTAGAGACCATGGCAGACTGGGGGCCTTCATACATCTGTGTGTGTTCCACATGGTATTTTGAAAAAGAAAGAAGAAAATGAACAGCTGAAAACACTGAAATTTTGGATGATTTTGCATAAAAGTCTAGTTATTGGACTTTTCTTTTAAAAGGGGGAGAGCTGGCAACCAGGCATTCTGCATCCCAGGAGGGCGGTGTGTGGCTGTGACCCTGTGCCTTTGGGCAGGGCATGCGTCTCCAGCCTGTTAGAGGCCCCACCTGGCCCACCCTGCCCTGTTCCGCTCAACTCCACAGCCCCCGGAAGCCTGCGTAGCTTGACCCTCTGGAGACCTCATGTGTAGTCTGTCTGCTTCCAGAGCAGAAGGGGTGGGGATTTTTAGGGGACGAGAAGCAGCGCCATGGGAAGGGCCTTGTCAAACAGAGGTCCAAATACTTGACCCTAGGGCATTTTTACGACCTGTGCAAACTTGGATTGTTTTTATCCCCTCAGAGAAAAGACTCGACATTCTGAAGGCCAGTGACAGCTGCAGTCTCACTGTCAAGTGTCAGGAATATTGGAAACCCAAACAGCTGTAAGCCGTGCCCACGCCCGTACCCACGCCATCCTGCTGATAGAAGTGGGCTGGTGCTGACCTTGCTGTCCCCTCACACGGCTGGCAGCACCCTGAGGGGACTGTAGGAATTTAGGACATCCTTTCTTGGCTGGATCAGGAATGCAGCCCTTCTCCTGAGGCCAAAAATATCCTCCCCACCCACTTTATCCCATGATTCAGGAGCTCTTATGGAATACGCGACCCTGCTAACCCAAGCGATTACACTCCGCTCTTTGAGAAGCAGAGAATTCTAACACCTGCCAAACTCCCAGGATAACCTGATGAACTACAATTTCCTCTTGGTAGCCAACCCTTCAGATATGAGTCTCCTCATTTAAAAAGGCTCATACAATTAAAAGTTTCAATCCACTCTCAGCCGAAACACCCCTGAAGAGAAACAGCCTGCTCCTAAATGTTTCATTGACATAACGCACCAAAGGAGAGTATGTTCCTCATATCCCCCAGAGTGCGGAGGACCAGGTAAGTCTCCACGCCTCAGACCGCCAGGGGATGCACAGACCAGGAGCTAAAGTGTGGCTATAGCACAGGAATGGTTGTCAAACCTTGTTTTCTCTAGAGGTGACTAACCCAGGACCAAAAAATGCCGGAACTCCCCACCTCCCTGCCATGGTTGAAGAGGAATATAATATCAGTAAGAGACCCAGACAAACAAACAAAAATGCCTTCAGTTTCTGAGAAGACAAGGCAGAGCATGAAAGGGAAAGA